>NC_053493.1:292130764-292441240 GCF_905171775.1 Rana temporaria
CTGCAGGGAGGGGGGTTAGATAAGTGATCCTTTTACTTTACCCTACATTGGCAAATAAGGGACGTTAATGTGATCATCTTCACATACATATCTAAAATGTATATATAGTAAAAACTTGGTTTGCAAGCATAATTCGTTCCAGAAACATGCTTGTAATCCAAAGCACTTGTATATCAAAGCATTTTTTACAGGGTATAAAAGAGAAAAGAGGCACCTCTAAGGCCCGGTACACACGAGCAAACATGTACGATGAAACCGGTCCGTCGGACCGTTTTCAGCGTACATGCCTGCCAGAGGGCTTCTGTACGATGGTTGTACTAACCATCGTACAGAAGTCCGCGCGTAAACAATACGCGGGGCGTGTCCGCGTCATCGCCGCGACGATGACGCGGCGATGACGCGGAGACGTGGGCGGGCCTGCCATTTAAAGGCTTCCACACATGCGTCAAAGTCATTCGACGCATGCGAGGGACGGCGGGCGCTCGGACATGTACGGTAGGTCTGTACTGACGATCGTACATGTCCGAGCGGGCAGGATTACAGCGGACAGTTTTAAAACACGTCCAGGAATATTTGCCCGCTGGGAAAAGGCCCGGCGGGCAAATGTTTGCTGGAATTCGGCCCGCTCGCGCCTACACACGACCGAACATGTATGCTGAAACTGGCCCGCGGACCAGTTTCAGCATACATGTTTGGTCGTGTGTACGGGGCCTTAGTGTAGCATTAAGTTGCTAAATGTTGTACCTTCATTAAATGTAACCATATGTCTACACTTAGAGGCTCCTCTCTTCTTTTTTAAAATCAATTGTGATATAATGCTACTCTTAGATCAAGACATCACTTGTAAATCAAGGCAAAATGTATTAAAACATTTTGCTTGTCTTGCAAAACGTTCTCAAACCAAGTTACTCTCAAACCAAGGTTTTACTGTAGTTCTATAATTTGCTTGATGAAGTTAAAAATGTCTTGACTTTAGCATACTTAAAGAAACATATTTTTGTCAAAGTAAGTTTGCCTACAGCGTAACTCTGTATCGCTATTGATTATTTATTTATAAAGGGTCAAACAAGTGCTATAATACAAACATTTTATTTCTCAAAAAAACATTTTTTTTCCAGTACTTCTCTAATTCAAGTTACCTGTCTTCTTTCTTATACAACCCCTGATGTGTGCAAGAAATTATCCACAAAATCTCTCCATGGGAAATAACTCACATAGTACACAAATCCTGACTTTATCAACATTCTCTGTGTGGTATCTGCTAATAAGGATTGCAGATACAGAGACTATGTTTTCATCATTGAAAATGCATGTCATCACAGTATTACAAAGTATGCATACATAAAAAGTAAGCACTGTCTGTATTCATTTTTAATTTACATTTTTACTGATCATGGAATGGTTAATTGTTTTTATCGGTAGTATATCACAATGGTTTTGTTGTGTTTTTCCATTGTTCAATAGATAATTTTGTCTTGAATATTAACCACTTGCTGTCGCCGCACCGTCATAATACGTCCACAAGGTGGCTCTCCTAGGCGAGATCACGTATTATGACGTCCTGCCTTTTAGCCGCCACTAGGGGCGCGCGCGCGCGCCCCCCGCTCGCCCCCGACTCCCGTGTGTGTGCCCGGCGGGCGCGATCGCCGCCGGGCACACGCGATCGCTCGGTACAGAGCGTGGAACGGGAGCTGTGTGTGTAAACACACAGCTCTCGTTCCTGTCAGCAGGGGAAATGCTGATTTTCTGTTCATACAATGTATGGACAGAAGATCAGTGTTTCCCCTAGTGAGGCCACCCCCCCCCCCACAGTAAGAACACACCCAGGCATACTTAACCCCTTCCCCGCCCCCTAGTGTTAACCCCTTCACTGCCAGTGGCATTTTTATAGTAATCTAATGCATTTTTATAGCACTGATCGCTATAAAAATGCCAATGGTCCCAAAAATGTCCGAAGTGTCCGCCATAATGTCGCAATACCGGAAAAAAAATCGCTGATCGCCGCCATTACTAGTAAAAAAAAATATTAATAAAAATGCCATAAAAATACCCCCTATTTTGTAAACGCTATAACTTTTGCGCAAACCAATCAATAAACGCTTATTGTGATTTTTTTTACGAAAAATATGTAGAAGAATACGTATCGGCCTAAACTGAGGAAAAAAAAAGTTTTTTTATATATTTTTGGGGGATATTTATTACAGCAAAAAGTAAAAAATATTAATTTTTTTCAAAATTGTCGTTCTATTTTTGTTTATAGCGCAAAAAATAAAAAACGCAGAGGTGATCAAATACCACCAAAAGAAAGCTCTATTTGTGGGAAAAAAAGGACGCCAATTTTGTTTGGGAGCCACGTCGCACGACCGCGCAATTGTCTGTTAAAGCGACGCAGTCCCGAATCGCAAAAAGTACTCTGGTCTTTGGGCAGCAATATGGTACGGGGGGTAAGTGGTTAATATACTCACCTATTAGCAGTACATCCATTTTTTTCTTGAGGGCTCTAAAGGTTGAAGTATTTTTTTTAACTGAATGCAAGAAAGAGAAGGACAGGGGCTGCTCTGTGCAAAACTGTACAGAGCAGGTATGACATTTTTGTTAAAAACCTAAAAAATAGTGTAGCGCTCCCCAAGTGTTCAAGTGATAATCTCTACTTCCAATATACTTTTTGCATAAAGCATCAAATGTCACATGAAACTGCACAAACACACACATATATCATATATATACAATTAAGCGTATAAAGTGATAATACCACAAATCCTCTCAAGTGCGTAAAAATAAATATATACAAAGGGGCAGATCCACGTACATCGGCGCATTGTTGCGGCCGGCATAGCGTATCTCTGATACACTACGCCGCCGTAACTTACAGCATAATTTCCTTATCCTCAAAGAACTTGCGCCGTAAGTTATGGCGGCGTAGTGTATCTTTGGCGGCGTAAGGGCGCGCAATTCAAATCAATGTGATGGGGGCGTGTTTTATGTAAATACGTCGTGACCCGACGTAAATTACGTTTTTTTTTAACGACGCATGCGCCGTCCGTGGGGGTATCCCAGTGCGCATGCTCGAAATTAACCCGGAACAAGCCAATGCTTACGACGGTAATGTCATTCTACGCAAATCCCTATTCGCAAACGACTTACGCAAACGACGTAAAAAATTCAAAATTCGACGCGGGAACGACGGCCATACTTAACATTGAGTACGCCTCATATAGCAGGGGTAACTATACGCCGGAAAAAGCCGAACGCAAACGACGTAAAAAAAAGCGCCGGCCGGACGTACGTTCGTGGATCGCCGTATCTAGCTAATTTGCATACTCGACGCGGAATTCAACGGAAATGCCACCTAGCGGCAGCGGAAAAATGCACCTACGATCCCACGACGTACTAAGACGTACGCCTGTTGGATCGAGCCCAGATGCAGTCGTATCTTGTTTTGTAGATACAAAACAAAGATACGACGCAGGAACTTTGAAATTACGCGGCGTATCAATAGATACGCCGGCGTAATTCTTCTGTGGATCTGGCCCAAAATGTTAATATCATAAGTCCTCCTAAAGTGATTGTAAAGGCAGAGAGCTAGATTCACGTAGCTTTTACGTTGGCGTATCTATTGATACACCGCGTAAGTCAGAAGATGCGCCGTCGTATCTATGCGTATCTATACGCCCAAATTTCAGCTTCCTCCGTCCGACGTAAGTGTTAGTACGCCGTCGTATCTAGGGTGCATATTTACGTTGGCCGATAGGGGCGCTTCCGTAGATTTACGAGTAGAATATGTAATTACGAGTAGAATATGTAAATGACCTAGATACACCGATTCACGAACGTACTTGCGCCCGATACGCCGTTTACGTAAGGCTTACGTCCGGCGTAACGTTACCCCTGCTATATGGGGTGCGGCCAATGTTAAAGTATGGACGTCGGAACAGCAGTCGAATTTTACGTCGTTTACGTAAGTGGTTACGTTCACGTCGAAAGCATTGAGCCGACGTATCTTAGAGAGTATATGCGACGTGACTCTGAGCATGCACGCGCATGCGCCGTTCGTTCAAGAAAACATTTACATGGAGTCACGGCTAATTTGTATACAACACGCCCACTACCTTCCACATTTAAATTAGGCGGGCTTACGCCTGCCTAGTTACACTACGCCGGCGCAACGTACAGCGCCAGATCTTTGTGAATAATGGTCTGGGTGCCCTATTTTACGTTGGCGTAGCGCAGCTTGCTGTGGCGGACAAAATATACGCCGAACTACGTGAATCTAGCTCAGAATGTTTTTTATATTTAGGCATTCTATGCATTGATGAGAATAAAAAGCCTTCTGTGTGCAGCAGCCCCCTAATACTTACCTGAACCCATCTTAATCCAGCGATGTTGCACGAGAGACTCGGCTGTCCAGGACACCCCTCCTTACTGGCTGAGAGAGCAGCGAACCGCCGTTGACTCCTGCTGCTGTCAATCAAATTCAGTGAGCCAATAAGAAGAGGGAGAGGACAGGCAGTAGCTCCCTCTCTGAATAGACACACGGAGCTAAAAAAAAAAATATCTGTTGGAGAGTTCCACTCACTCCCTGAGAGTGAGATTATCTACATTGGGTAATGCACTTTATGAAATACTATATTGTCTAATGTCTCAAAAAAAAAGTAGCTAGCGCCATGGTATGAATTATTGCTCCAGTTATCTATATGAACCATGGCAAATCATAAAAAAAATGTTATTAACCAAAAAAAACTACATGCATTTTAAAAACGAATTATACTTTTGTTAAAGAATGGTTACCAAAAAACAGCATCAAAAGAAGTGGAAAGAAACATCAGGCTTGTTTAAAGTACATTCTGCCAAATGCCATAACCTATATAAGGCAACTGAGGTCCATCCCTAACATCAGATAGATTAAATCAGACCGATCACTTAAAGCTGTTGTATAACCGCTGACACATTTTTTTTGGTACACCTGTAAGGCAAAAGGCATAATGAGCTAGTATACACCGCATACTAGCTCATTATGAAATATTTACCTTAGAACGAGGCATTGGTATCTCACCTGGTCCACGCCGAGGCAGCTGACATTTTGACTCGGCGTGTCTTCCGGGTATCGCGGCTCCAGCACTGTGAGTGGCTGGAGCCGCAATGTCGTCACTCCCGCATGCGCGGGGGAAACTTCTTTTGGCAAGGTCCGGCATATGTTGGGCTTATAGCTGAGAATCCCCGATGCGCATGCACATGCACCGCTGAAGTCAGCGGCTCATTGCAAGGGGAATATCTCCTAAACCGTACAGGTTTAGGAGATATCATTTTTACCTACAGGTAAGCCTTATTATAGGTTTACCTGTAGGTAAAATAAAAAAAAAATAGACTATACAACCACTTTAATGTTACTGTACTCTTTATAATATATTTAAACATTTAAATATCTATATTAACAGATGTAGCAATCACATTTAAAAAATATGATATTTGTCATTAATAATTGCCCTTTGACTGTAATATGTATATTTAATAATAGTCCCTTTGCCACTATATGGTCCTCACATTGCTCGAATTGCCTGTATAGTTTGTATTCTGGAACTGCAATATTCGGTTATCCTCAGAAGCGCAAGAGTTTTCTTTGTTTAATTTGCCCTTATCATCTCTGAAATCTCATAGCAGATAACTAACTAGGGAGGAGAGAGATTGCTGACATTTAAAGTGAAACTTCACCTAAAAGGTTCCGATCTACCACCTCCTTCCCTGCCACATTTGGAACTTTTTTTTTGGGAGAGCGTTTACCTAGTTTTGACAGTTATCCATTCCCACTTCCACTCGGATCACCTAGGCGATCCAAGCAGAATTTCACCCCCCACCTGCAGACTTTTGGGACATGTCAGGCCACATACACACGATCAGTCCATCCGATGAGAACAGTCCGAAGCAAGTTCTAACATTTTTGACCGAAGGATAACTGACCGATGGGACCCACACACCATCGGTTTGGACCGATGAAACGGTCCTTCAGTCCGTTTCCATCGGTTTTGACCGACCGTGTGTATGAGGCTTTATAGGTAGCAGAATGTTGTGTGACCATTCAAAAATGGCAGCAAAGAGTCACAGCTAGCTGCCCACAGTTAAAATGCTGATGCCAGGACCCAAAGACCAGTGAAGAAACAGGTTAGGATGAGGACAGTGCTGAATCCTTGCACAGATGTGTGTCTGTTTATTGCTTTTTCGTAGCTGCTGACTTTTAATTTTAAAGAAATGACTGATGCTCCTCTTTCTATGTCAACAAACCAAAAACAAATTAAAGTAGTTGTAAACTTCTTAAAGCAGAGTTCCACCCAAAAGTGGAAGCTCCACTGATCTGCTCCCCCTCCCCCTTCCAGTGCCACATTTGGCACCTTTCAGGGGGAAGAGGGGAACGGGAACCTGTTATTTGAATTTCCGCCCCCTTCCTCCATACTTCATTGCTGGGCCAGTTGGAAAGTGCAGTGCGCTTTGCGCATGCACATTCGGTAACCTGTTGTGAAGCCGCCTTACCATGAATGGCGGAGGCAGCACCTGAGAGCCATTCTGAAAATTGGCTGGGGTGCCGAAATTGCAGGCTCCCTGGACAAGTAAGTGTCCTTATATAAATCCCCCCCCCATGTATGGAGCACCACATTGAATGAAACATAAACAAAGCACATTCTTCTATAGTGTGTATTTGCCTAAACCCAAAGCACCTAGTGGTTTCTGGCTTTTCTCTCCTGCCTCTGCTATCTGTATGAGTCACTTCTGACAGGTTATGCTGACCCCAAGCCATCCTCAGGGAAACACCCCACCCACCCTGAGCACACAGCAAGTAACTGCAGGTTTCCCAATGAGGTTTGGTAGAAGTGGAGAGTGTGGAGTCTCTCCACTCAGGTCTCTGATTACACTCAGCTTGCCTATCTGTGCTTTGCAGTGTGTGCCTTTAGATCCCCATCTGGAGCTGAGAAATGCTGTGTAAGCTGCACAATTTGATCAGCTTTAGAGGAGAGAGGACTTCAGATAAAAAGGTAACATTTATATGGGAGGACTTGTTACACCTCTGCTAGTCACTATATGCAAGGGTTTATGATCACTTTAACAGGGAGTGCTTACCAATTCAGTATTATGCAACTTACAGAGATAAATGGAACAACATTATGGAGTGGGTGGTGCCAGGCTATTTCTAACAGTAACATATGCCAGGTAATATTCTTCAACTCTTCACTCAGTTTACAAAGACTGAATATAGTTTATGCTGTTAGAAAGTCTGTATTTTAAAAATATACAGTTGGCCAGCAATTAAAAAAGGAAAAATAAATACTTTTTTGTAACACTAAAAAAACAAAACATATTTTCATCAATCTACACTGTCATAATATACTCAAATAAATATACAGAATCCTTGCTCGGTAATTTCAGCTTTATCACAGTAAATAGTTTCAGCTACTCAAACACATGCCATTCTTGGCTTAACAACAACATTCATCTAATACTTGTATTTATGGAATAGAGCCAAAAATAGAAATACATTTATTTTAGCTGCAAGTAACAGAAATTATTCGGAAGGAGGGTTCGGCAGGTTCTTCTGACAGTGAAATTGGTAATTAATTTAGAAAAGCCTTTTTTTGTGCCACCTGGGCACCTTGTTGAGTGATTGCACATGCTGTGTCTGGAACAGATACAATTATGATGTGGATTCTTATTAATCTGAGTCTGCAGGGTCATACAAAGTGTGAAAACTGGGCTAATTATTTTAAGCTTACTCATTATTTTTTCGTTTTGATATGGGCCGGGAGTCAAGCAGGCATATCTTCAGTGGACAGGTCCGATATGGAAATTGCGCATCTTTATTTCTTTCTTGTGTCACGTAAAATCTACAAACAAGTTTACACTGAAATATCAGATGGCTCTTCTCAACTTAAGGAAACCATAACTGAATACCTATAGCATTCACAGCAAGGCAAAAAAAATGAATGCTGACATTTCTAAGATTCTCAGGTGATTGGCAGTACCATGTAATACCATTAGGTCTGAGTTCTTAAAATGAAAGTCATAGATCAAATTGTCACTGCAAGGTAGAAGTCAGTTTAAATTAGTAAAATGTTTAATAGAGAGATTTTAGTAAAGTTTCGTTTTCATCTGAGCTTAAATGATAATTGTCACCAAAAATCTGGAACAGTCCATATAAAATTCATTCCATGGCTCTTTGGGGAAATAAAGTGAGATACAAGGTAGAAATTTTCAATAAACTGAATGTTCTAGTTCTATGATGAATGTATCTAATGCATAACACAAACCACGCAGTTCAACTAAGGGACAGAAAAGAAATACAATTAAAAGGGGTACTTTTAAATAAGATTTATTTTTGACATTATAAATCAATAAAATCAATAAAATACATTCTATACATAAACAGCTAAACACGGGAATGGCGCATTTATAAACAAAGATCATGGGGGGGTGATTTAGGATTCACAATAAACCAATGCTGTTTAGTGTAAAGCTGAACTTCAGGAAAACATCTACAGAGATGAAATACATGCATAAGATCCATTTTATCTGCCAAAATAATTCAATTTCTGTTCATTCAGTTCTGAGGCCCCGTACACACGACCGAGTTTCTCGGCAGAATTCAGCCAGAAACTCGATCGGAGCTGGATTCTGCCGAGAAACTCGGTTGTGTGTACACTTTTCAGCGAGGAAGCCGACGAGGAACTCGTCGGGCCAAATAGAGAACATGTTCTCTATTTCCTCGTTGTTCAATGAGGAAAGTTGGCCCGCCGAGATCCTCGGCGGCTTCAACACTGAACTCGACGAGGAACTCGATGTGTTTGGCACGTCAAGTTCCTCGGACGTGTGTATGGGGCCTGAGATTTACACAGCTCTGTCACTCAGCACAGTCCTGCCAGCTAGGGGACCTGATATTTTTCTTTGCTGCAGTGTCACTTTAACTTAAAGAATTAGAAGACTCCACACCCACTCATTAAAAAGGAAGCGGCACACTTATGATAGCTCTTGCTCTCTATTAACAAGAAAAGGAGAGATGGTGCAAAGATCAACTTAGTACTGTCTATAATAGTTCCAAAGATGAATATAGAGGGGCAGGTAATCAGTTCAAATTAACACTGGTGGCTGCGACCTTGAGAGTGAAGCACAACTCTGTGCCACGTCACTTTCGGTTTTAAAGAGCTTGCGTTCCAGGTTGGGACGCTTTTTCGCTTCCTGTCTTTCTGTCTACGGACGCAATTGACATCACACCGCGCGCAGCCTTTCCAGCTTTCCAGACACAGACAGAGCTACCACCGCTACTTTACCACCTAGCGGCCGGCCACAACCATCACGGATATTTACACTGTGGAATGCACAGTAACCACTGAACCCCACTTTCTATATGCCTGTTCATTATCTGCCTTTGTGAGTAGCCAGTTGGCTTTATTTTGCTTATTTCATTAAAAGAATATTATAATACTACACTGAGTCTGGCGCACCCTGTCCTTTTCCTTCTTGATCACTATCCACCTGCATCTTGCATTGTAGTACATCGGACTGTCTATTTTTGCTGATTCTCTCTCCTGGCCTGGGCATTAGTGTACAGATTACAAGAAGTTCATTTAAGACAAATTCAGGTAGGTACGTTGCTTTCATTAACCACTTAAGGACCAGCCCATGTACATATACGTCCACAATATGGCACGTACAGGCACATGGGCGTATGGGTACGTCCTCGCCTATTAGCGGGTGGGGGGTCCGATCGGGACCCCCCCCGCTACATGCGGCGGTCGGGTCCGCTCGGGGAGCGATCCGGGACCACGGCGCGGCTATTTGTTTATAGCCGCTCCGTCGCGATCGCTCCCCGGAGCTGAAGAACGAGGAGAGCCGTGTGTAAACACGGCTTCCCCGTCCTTCACTATGGCGGCGCATCGATCGCGTCATTCCCTTTATAGGGAAGACACGATCGATGACGTCATTCCTACAGCCACACCCCCAAACAGTTGTAAACACATACTAGGTGCACCCTAACTCCTACAGCGCCACCTGTGGTTAACTCCCAAACTGCAACTGTCATTTTCACAATAAAGAATGCAATTTAAATGCATTTTTTGCTGTGAAAATGACAATGGTCCCAAAAATGTGTCAAAATTGTCCGAAGTGTCCGCCATAATGTCGCAGTCACGAAAAAAATTGCTGATCGCCGCCATTAGTAGTAAAAAAAAAATAAAAAATAAAAATGCAATAAAACTATCCCCTATTTTGTAAACACTATAAATTTTGCGCAAACCAATCGATAAACGCTTATTGCGATTTTTTTTACTAAAAATAGGTAGAAGAATACGTATCGGCCTAAACTGAGGAAAAAAAATGTTTTTATATATGTTTTTGGGGGATATTTATTACAGCAAAAAGTAAAAAATATTGCTTTTTTTTCAAAATTGTCGCTCTATTTTTGTTTATAGCGCAAAAACTAAAAACCGCAGATGTGATCAAATACCACCAAAAGAAAGCTCTATTTGTGGGGAAAAAAGGACGCCAATTTTGTTTGGGAGCCACGTCGCACGACCGCGCAATTGTCTGTTAAAGCGACGCAGTCCCGAACTGTAAAAACACCTTGGGTCTTTAGGCTGCATATTGGTCCGGGGCTTAAGTGGTTAAAAGAAAAATATTTATGAATATGCATTAAAAGAGAAGTACAGACAAAGCTTGTTTGGCACTCCGGTGACCTGTATTCAGCAGACAGCAAAAACGGGTCGGTCCTGGCTGGGGCAAGATCGCAACAATATGTTTGGGATTCGCCCACAACCCTGAAGCAACACCTGGCTCATGCTCTCTGCTAAGAACCTGAGCCTGATGCTCCCACCCCATCCACAGGCCAGCACATCAGTAAACACAGGGGGGGGGGGGGTCGGGGGAGAAGCAGACAGGGGTGACTGACAATACCAGCTCTCTAACAGAGCTGTGAGAACCAAGCAATCAGCGGTCTTTGATCACTCGGGGCCAGATTCACATAGAACTGCGGCGGCGTAACGTATCGTAGATACGTTACACCGCCGCAAGTTTTCATCGCAAGTGCCTGATTCACAGAGCACTTGCGATTAAAACTACGCCGGCGGCCTCCAGCGCAAGGCGAGCCAATTCAAATGGGCGTGTGCCATTTAAATTAGGCGCGCTCCCGCGCCGGACCTACTGCGCATGCTCCGTTTCGCAAATCCCGTCGTGCTTTGCGCGCCGTGACGTAATTTTTTAGAAAGGCGACGCACGTAGCGTACTTCCGTATTCCCGGACGTGCTACGCAAACGACGTTCATTTTTAAATTTCGACGCGGGAACGACATCCATACTTTAGACAGCAATACGCTTGCTGACTAAAGTTAGGGCACCTAAAACGACGACTAACTTTGCGACGGGAAACTAGACTAGCGGCGACGTAGCGAACACGAAAATCCGTCGGGGATCCGCCGTAACTGCTAATTTGCATACCCGACGCTGGTTTACGACACAAACTCCACCCAGCGGCGGCCGCGGTATTGCATCCTAAGATCCGACAGTGTAAAACAATTACACCTGTCGGATCTTATGGATATCTATGCGTAACTGATTCTATGAATCAGACGCATAGATAGAAACAGAGATACGACGGTGTATCAGGAGAAATGCCGTCGTATCTCTTTGGTGAATCTGGCCCTCGGTTTTTAGTCTTAGAGAAACTAGTAGATTATCCCACGCTACCTTATGAGTGCTAATGTTTTGTAAATCTTGTAAAGGGTGGCTGCATACAACATAATTGTGTTCCCACAATTTGTATCAATAAATAAAGGTGTCTCCACTAAAGCTTTATCACCAATTCTTGTTTCCACAACCCCAAATTTTCAAAATCCAATTGTCATAGGGACAGAAAGTGAGGTGAAATCTTCTGACCAGGGGCACAAACAGCAAAACAAATGTTACAGGGGTGTTAACCCTTCCCTATGCTATCCAAAAAATGTAATTTTCTTTTGGCTGGAGCTACAGTTAAAAAATGTACCTGTTCCCACTTACAAGTTGGCAGGCTGAACGCAGGGAAGCCTGTATTTGTAGGAGGAGTCGGGAGGTATTTAAACCCGCCCTCCTTCCTCCTTCTGGGTGTCGGCTTTCTGGTGTGTGGGGTTTCTGGGTATGGCACGTCACTTCCTGTTTCCATCCAGAGCAATGGCGGCAGCTGCTGCAGGTGTCCATTGTGCTCTCAGGATTTCCAGCGGACCGGACTGTCTGTGCCCCATCCTCCTCTGTCAGCTGAGCGCCGCTCACCCCAAACGCCCCCCCGCTTCTCCTGATGCTGGCAGGGGGGTGCAGGTCTGTAGTTGTGGCATTGGGGGGGGGCTGTTCACCATGTCAGCCAGGCACGTGTCAGCATCTAGGGGCCGCCTGCTTCTCCACTCGGGCTCACGCTGTGGGGGAAGGGGGGGGTCCCTCCCTCCCTCCTCCCCTCCTCCCTCCCGCTCCTCCGGGCATACTCGGTGAGAGGGGAGCCAGCTGTCCTCCCTCTCACTCCTCCGGGCACCCACATCCACGTGGTGCAGGGCTCCATGGAGACCGCCTGCCTCTTCCTCCCGCCCACCGGTTGCTCCAATGACGTCACCCGCTCCACGGCTCCTCACGCTAGTCTAGTACCTCACATGGAGGGATGTTGGTTGGGTCAGGTGCGGTGGTTTGTGGGCTCAGTCAGTATTGGAAGTCGCTTCCCGGTGCAGGGGGGGGGTTGGGTGTGTGGGCATGTGTGCTTTCCCTGTCTGTGCTCTGCTTCCTCCTAGCTGTGTCATGTAGCTGGGCGCTGATTGGCTGAAGCAGCATCTTCCCTGGCGCGGCCTTTCTCCTCCCCTGTGACACATGTCCCCCAGTGACAGCCAGTGGGTGCTGAGGGCTCCCTGTCAAAGTTCCTGAGTTCTCCTGCTAGTTAAGGTTCTACTGATGGTTACATTTCTCTTCAGGCGATGTCTGTTTATGTTATGTTATGTTTTGTTTATGTTATGCGATTCAGGGCATGCGTTTCATGTTAGGCGATTACGTTTCATGCTAGTCATGTCCTCATGCAATGTGTTTCTTATGCTAGTGATGTCCTCATGCGATTACGTTTCACATACGGTCACGTTCTCATGCGATCACGTTCGCGTGCGATCACGGTCATGTTACGTTTCTCATGCATCACAGTTTCATGGTGGTTCCCATGCGGTCACGTTTCCCATGCGGTCACGTTTCCCATACGATCACGTTTCCCATACGATCACGTTTCCCATACGATCACGTTTCCCATGCGATCACGTTTCCCATGCTATCTTCTCATGAGATCACGTTTCTCATGCGATTTTTCTCATGCGATCACGTTTCCCATGCGATCATGTTTCCCATGCGATCTTCTCAGGCGATCACGTTTCCCATGCGATCTTCTCAGGCGATCACGTTTCCCATGCGATCTTCTCAGGCGATCACGTTTCCCATGCGATCACGTTTCCCATGTGGTCACGTTTCCCATGCGATCTTCTCAGGCGATCACGTTTCCCATGCGATCTTCTCAGGCGATCACGTTTCCCATGCGATCACGTTTCCCATGTGGTCACGTTTCCCATGCGATCACGTTTCCCAATGCGATCTTTTCATGCGATCACGTTTCCCAATGCGATCTTTTCATGCGATCACGTTTCCCATGCGATCTTTTCATGCGATCACGTTTCCCATGCGATCTTTTCACGCGCTCACGTTTCCCATGCAATCTTTTCACGCGCTCACGTTTCCCATGCGATCTTTTCACGCAATCACGTTTCTCATGCGATCACGTTTCCCATGCAGTTTTTTCATGCGATCACGTTTCCCATGCGGTTTTTCATACGATCACGTTTCCCATGCGATCTTTTCACGCGATTGCGTTCTCTTCATGCAATCACGTTTCCCATACGTTCTCTTCATGCAATCACGTTTCCCATGCGTTTTTTTCATGCGATCACGTTTCCCATGCGATTACGTTTCCCTTGCGAGTCAGGTCCTTGTGTTCACGTTTCTCATGCGACCATGTTTCACGTGGTAGTTCTCATGCGACTACTTTTCACGTGATTGTTCTCATGCGATCACGTGTCTCATGAGTCATGTCCTCATGTGTTTACGTTTCTCATGCGATCACGTTTTACACATGGTAGTTCTCATGCAATTACGTTCACATGCGGTCACGTTTTATGTGATCTTGGTTTTTCACGATTCTTGTCCTTGTGTTTTCGTTTCTCATGTGATTACAGTTCGCATGGTAGTTCTCATGCGACTACAGTTCGCATGGTAGTTTTCATGCAATCACGTTTCTCATGAGGCATGTCCTCATGTGTTTAAGTTTCGCATGCAATTACATTTCTCATGCGATTACGTTTCACATGGTAGTTCTCATCCGATCACGTTTCATGCAATCACGTTTCTCTTACGAGTCATGTCCTTGTGTGTTTACGTTTCTCATGCGATTACGGTTTCGCATGGTAGTTCTCATGCGACCACATTTCGCATGGTAGTTCTCATGTGATCACGTTTCTCATGAGTCATGTCCTCACGTTCTCAAGCGATTACGTTTCACATGGTAGTTCTCACACGATTACGTTCTCATGCGATTACAGTTCACATGGTAGTTCGCATGTGATTATGTTTCCCAGGGTAGTTTCTCATGCGATTACGTTTTTATGTGATTGCGTTCTCATGGGATTTACAGTTCACATGGTAGTTCGCATGTGATTATGTTTCCCAGGGTAGTTTCTCATGCGATTAAGTTTTTTATGCGATTGCGTTCTCATGCAACCACGTTTCTCATGCATTGTTGTCTCATGCATTACGTTTTTCATGCTCATGTCCTCATGCGATTGCGTGTCCTCATGCGATTGCGTGTCCTCATGTCGCGTGTTTTTCATGCGCATGTCCTTATGCGATTACGTTTTTCATGTGATTGCGTTCTCATGCGACCACGTTTCTCATGCATTATGTTGTCTCATGCATTACGGTTTCATGCTCATGTCCTCATGCGATTACGTGTCTTCATGCGGTTACGTGTCTTCATGCGGTTACGTGTCTTCATGCGATTACGTGTTTTCATGCGATTACGTGTCTTCAATGATTACGTGTTTTCATGCGATTACGTGTCTTCAATGATTACGTGTCTTCAATGATTACGTGTCTTCAATGATTACGTGTCTTCAAGGATTACGTGTCTTCAAGGATTACGTGTCTTCAAGGATTACGTGTCTTCAAGGATTACGTGTCTTCAAGGATTACGTGTCTTCAAGGATTTCGTGTCCTTATGCGATTACGTGTCCTTATGCGATTACGTGTCCTTATGCGATTATGTGTCCTTATGCGTTTACGTGTCCTCATGGGTTACGTTTCTTGTGCGAGTCATGTTCTCATGCAATTTTTACATTTCCATGTTCGTTTTACGTTACGTTTCTCATGCATTCGTGTTCTCTAACATTTACGTTTCTCTGGCAGGTTTCAGTTGTGATACAATTACATTGGTCATGTTTTCATACGTTATGCTGTTCTTACGTCACGCTTTTCACGCAAGTTACGCTTTTTCATACGAGTTACGCTTCTCACACAATTACGATTTTCATGGTATTTTTATGTTCTCATGTATATTTTGTTTCTCATGCAATCATGTTCTCGGGTGTTCACGTTTCCCATGCAATTTATATTCTCATACAATTTATTTTGTCATGTTTTCGTATCTGTTTCTTATGTTTTTCGTTTTTCATGCTGTTCATGTTCTCGAATGTGTTTGTTTCTCGTGCAACCTTATGTTTCTATTGCAGGTTCCAGTTGTGTTAGTTTCAGTTGGTAGTCTTAGCATGTTCTTTTTAGATTCATGGTGTGCCACCGCTGGGGGGGGGTCACCCATCATGTCTATGGGTGCTTACGGATTGAGATGATCGTTTTTAATTGGCTTGTACGGTAGCAAGTCTCCTCATCCGTTTCATGCATCTTAACATTTCATTTCTCACACAACGACCTGACACGTCTTCAGGTTCATCAGGCCTGAGTTTACGTTTTTAATTTGCCTGCTACGCCTCAGGTTGCTCGGCCTTCGCATTTCGTGGGATTGTCACATTGCCAGTCCAGCTGCATCAGTCCTACACTTACCTACATTTTATTGTCTTAGTCTGGGCATACATGTCACGTTCATAGCCTCACGTTAGTTCATGGCCACTCTCCACTGCTGGGTACCGTCACGTTAAGGGTACTGTCGGATTGAGATGTTTTCGTTCTAATTGGCTTGTGCAGTGGCAAGTCCCCTCATCCGCTTCTCACGACTATCATTACGTTTTCCTACGTCATGTTATCTTACTATTTACATCACTTGCCTGACACGCCTTCAGGTTCATAGGCTTGAGTGTTACGTTTTCATTGGCCTGGTTTGCCTCTGGTTGCTCAGCCTCGCTAGGTTCTTGAGACTGACACATTTTCAGTCCTGTGCTACGTAGTCGTTCCTGCTCTACGTCACTGAGTGTGTCAATCACGAACACCTGCGTAGGCAGGGGTTAGGGAAGGTAGGGTTTTCCTTTTCCTAAGGTAAGTTGGGGCTCGTTGGTCATGTTTTGTTTTTAACGATGTTGTTCTTGTTTGCAGAATTCATGCCACGGGCAGGGAAGTCGAAGATTTTGCTGCCATCCATCCTGCTCCGGTCACGGGGTTCCATACATGGTGGCAAGCCCTCTTGAACCTCCCGATACTGCCTTCTCTTTTGGTACAGACGAAGCTTGATCTTAAGTCCTTTTCGATTCAGCCTGGTAGCTCTTGACTCGGCCTGGGATATCCTCCAGGCGTTTCTATCTCAGTTTCCTGGGTTATTTTCTCGCAAACATTCTGTACCTATTTGCGGTTGGTTCTTTTGCCACTTTTCAACTCAACAGGTTTTTCAAGTTGGTGCCCAGCACAGTCTAGCCGCCGGACTTTCGCGGATGTACTCAGAGATAGGCCACCCTCCTTTCCCTGGCACTCCCTTCCCTGCTAGCACAGGGCATGACACGTAGCTATGCCTTGCTGCCTAGCTAGGGTAGCACTTCAATATTCACTCCGGGCCGTGCTTTAGTACAGGTGCAGTTCTGCTGCTTTTCATCAAGGGGTCTGTGTTTTCGTTGTTGAGAAGTTAGATTGGCGGTAGTCAGCTTTCTTTTCCAATCATATCCCAGTTCCACATGTCTGACACAGGCAGTCTTGCTTTGGGGGCTTGGGGTTACATACGGTTACTTTCATTTCAATCTCTTTGCGAGCTCATCCTACTGTTTATTTTTGGCCCCTTTTAGGCATACCGACCACGTGACCCCAGCACACCTCAGGTCAATTTCCCTGTTTCCCCTCAGACCTTTCTCTAGCACGATTACCTGAGACTCTGAGTACAAGTTGGCAGGCTGAACGCAGGGAAGCCTGTATTTGTAGGAGGAGTCGGGAGGTATTTAAACCCGCCCTCCTTCCTCCTTCTGGGTGTCGGCTTTCTGGTGTCCCACCCACCCATCCCCTTTTTTCTTGCCATTTCTTCTTTTACTTCTACTTGGGTATGCCCCCTTTTAGGCATACCGACCACGTGACCCCAGCACACCTCAGGTCAATTTCCCTGTTTCCCCTCAGACCTTTCTCTAGCACGATTACCTGAGACTCTGAGTACAAACACATTCAACTTAAGAACAACCAAAGGACTTGCATGTACAGTAAATAATATCATAAAATGTTCTTTAAATTAAACCATATGGTGCAGTTTAATAGTGGGTTCACAGTAATATAATCCATTTAAAAGTGCTGGTGCTTTGGTGATTCTCACCGCCTTTCAACCTCTCCTTTTGCCCTCTCTTACTAAGTCAAATTGCACTTTCCACTTAGCTGGGCATGCACGGATGGCTCCTCTGTCGTCCTCCTCCTTCTCTTCCTTTGTTCCACTAGATGTCCAGACACTTTATCCATAATTTGGTGTATGGCCCTTTAACATCCGTGGCTTATGCAAGAAAGGATATCCTCATAGCAAGTGAAAGTTTTAAAATTTCATTTATTTAAAAAGTAGTAACTTACAAAGAGGCAAAAAACTAGCAGCTCCTACAACTGACAGCGGGGCTCAGGGGCTCCTGCATCAATTCTGATATCGGCAGCATCAACAGACTCCACCCTACATTTGTCGTCACGATCACGTGACTTCCTTAGGGGTGCCGAAAGATGAAGGAGGAGGATTATAGAGGAGCCGTCCTTACATACCCCAGCTTAGGGAAAAGTGTGATTTGACCTACAAGAGAGGTCAAAGAGAGAGTTAAGTGCATAGCTGGTGGGAGTCACCAAAGCACCAGTTCTTTTTTTACAGATTATATTTCTGTGAACCCACTAATGAACTGCATCATATGGTTTAATTTGAAGGCCATTTTTGGAGTTACTATTGTTTATATTATTTACTGTATATTTGATCTACCTCAATTTGCACTACTATATCCCTGAGTAGAATACATCACTTTTACTAAATATAATTTATGGATATTTTAGGAATATTTCAGTCACATTGAATACTTATATTAATTATGATATGAATAATGTACACTCTTAAGGGTATAGACGCAGCAACATACACTTTTATTTTACATAGTTACATAGTAGGTGAAGTTGAAAAAAAGTCCATTTAGTCCAACCTATGTGCGTGAATATATGTCAGTATTTCTCAGTCTTAGAGACAGCGGGGGAAAGATGCAGCATTGGGGTGATCCACCTAGGTAAGTATGATTTTGAAAAAAAAAAATTCAATTTACTTCTATTTAAGGATTATAGAGCTACACTAATTGCGCCCTTTATGGAGTTTAGCTCTAATTTTTAGCTACCAACAACACCCCTATTTTTTATTTGTTATTTTTATTTTTATAAACACATAGCATTTTATCTTTTACAGGCAAATTAAAATTCTGAAGCATCATTTTTCTTGTCTGTTATCCCTTAAACAAAACAAGGGCTTTGCTCATAAACATGGTAAAAACAAATATAGGAAAGCAGATTATTAAGAGCCATTTTGGGGCCATTTTTCACTAGCCTCTCTTGGCTTGACATACTATAAACAGGCTGACACTGGTTAATATTTAATTTTAAAACATTAATTTCTTCAAGTCCCGCTTTGACCAAGATTAGATCAGTCATAAATTGCCGTGGAATATTAGCTGGGTCCTGCTAATGTATTTTGTGTTCTTTCAGCCGTAACATATTACAAAGATCTCACACTGCATCAATAAGTCACCAATGCTCGTTTTTGTGAGGCTCAATACACCACTGCTGTGCTATTTAGTGATAAAATGCAATGCAATAAAATATTAATTACAGCTGAAAGGTTAGGTGAAAAATATGAACTCAATTACACACATGTATTGTGAGAAATTTGCATCACGAAGGACTGCTGAGATACATAAAAAATATGTCCCCCATAACATAATAGTAAAAATAGTAATAACAATAACAAAATTAATATGAAACAAGACTAATAGGCATGCTGATCTGATCCAAACCCACTGCTAAGGCGCTGATCTGGAACAAGTATGTTGCCAGTAAAACAAACCCTAGTCAAGATTTCCAACCATGCTTTTTCTAGGTCAGTGACTGTGAAAATATAGACACTATTAGATCAGCATGACATGCAGAAAGCTAGCATTCTCCCAAAGTTCAATAACAGCATCCTCAATGTTTTTCTATGTACAGGTTTCCTTCATGGCGTACAGCTTATCTAATATTTATTAGACCTATGCGCCACAGTACCACAAATCTGAAACCAAAGAACACCAATGAATATAAATCTGTCAAAAAAATAACAAATAAAAAACTTGTGCTGCCACCCAACAAAGTGTAAAACTCTGAAATTAGTGCCATGAAATATAAGGAGTGCTAGTGATTAACCATTGTACCCTAACAATACAGGGAGTGCAGAATTATTAGGCAAGTTGTATTTTTGAGGATTCATTTTATTATTGAACAACAACCATGTTCTCAATGAACCCAAAAAACTCATTAATATCAAAGCTGAATATTTTTGGAAGTAGTTTTTAGTTTGTTTTTAGTTTTAGCTATTTTAGGGGGATATCTGTGTGTGCAGGTGACTATTAATGTGCATAATTATTAGGCAACTTAACAAAAAAAAAAATATACCCATTTCAATTATTTATTTTTACCAGTGAAACCAATATAACATCTCAACATTCACAAATATACATTTCTGACATTCAAAAACAAAACAAAAACAAATCAGTGACCAATATAGCCACCTTTCTTTGCAAGGACACTCAAAAGCCTGCCATCCATGGATTCTGTCAGTGTTTTGATCTGTTCACCATCAACATTGCGTGCAGCAGCAACCACAGCCTCCCAGACACTGTTCAGAGAGGTGTACTGTTTTCCCTCCTTGTAAATCTCACATTTGATGATGGACCACAGGTTCTCAATGGGGTTCAGATCAGGTGAACAAGGAGGCCATGTCATTAGTTTTTCTTCTTTTATACCCTTTCTTGCCAGCCACGCTGTGGAGTACTTGGACGCGTGTGATGGAGCATTGTCCTGCATGAAAATCATGTTTTTCTTGAAGGATGCAGACTTCTTCCTGTACCACTGCTTGAAGAAGGTGTCTTCCAGAAACTGGCAGTAGGACTGGGAGTTGAGCTTGACTCCATCCTCAACCCGAAAAGGCCCCACAAGCTCATCTTTGATGATACCAGCCCAAACCAGTACTCCACCTCCACCTTGCTGGCGTCTGAGTCGGACTGGAGCTCTCTGCCCTTTACCAATCCAGCCACGGGCCCATGCATCTGGCCCATCAAGACTCACTCTCATTTCATCAGTCCATAAAACCTGAGAAAAATCAGTCTTGAGATATTTCTTGGCCCAGTCTTGACGTTTCAGCTTGTGTGTCTTGTTCAGTGGTGGTCGTCTTTCAGCCTTTCTTACCTTGGCCATGTCTCTGAGTATTGCACACCTTGTGCTTTTGGGCACTCCAGTGATGTTGCAGCTCTGAAATATGGCCAAACTGGTGGCAAGTGGCATCTTGGCAGCTGCACGCTTGACTTTTCTCAGTTCATGGGCAGTTATTTTGCGCCTTGGTTTTTCCACACGCTTCTTGCGACCCTGTTGACTATTTTGAATGAAACGCTTGATTGTTCGATGATCACGCTTCAGAAGCTTTGTAATTTTAAGAGTGCTGCATCCCTCTGCAAGATATCTCACTATTTTTGACTTTTCTGAGCCTGTCAAGTCCTTCTTTTGACCCATTTTGCCAAAGGAAAGGAAGTTGCCTAATAATTATGCACACCTGATATAGGGTGTTGATGTCATTAGACCACACACCTTCTCATTACAGAGATGCACATCACCTAATATGCTTAATTGGTAGTAGGCTTTCGAGCCTATACAGCTTGGAGTAAGACAACATGCATAAAGAGGATGATGTGGTCAAAATACTCATTTGCCTAATAATTCTGCACTCCCTGTACAAAATGGATACAAGTGCATAAATAAATCTGTAAAATGAATAAATATAACAATAACAATTCTGTAGTGCAAATCAGTGTGTACCAAAAGTAAAACAATAGTGATTAAAAACCTGTAAGTTGTAGATGCTATCAATTAAACATACAGTACCTGCCACGAGAATGTTTGATTCTCGGCGACATGGTGCCGACATCTTGCACTAACTGGAATAGGAAAAGCACATTCTAGCAAGCGCGTCATAGAAGCGATGGGGATCCGACTTGGATTCCCGCCAATTCTAGCCGCGGCATTTGGTATGAATGGGGTGGGGGGGCCCTGCGGCCCCCCACCCCAAAGCACCCTGTCCCCATGTTGATAAGGACAGGGCCTCTTCCCGACAACCCTGGCCATTGGTTGTCAGGGTCTGCGGGCGGGGGGCTTATCTTTAAAAAGGGGGCCCCCAGATACCGGCCCTCCACCCTAGGTGAATTAATATGGGGTACATCGTACCCCTACCCATTCACCTGGAAGAGAAATGTCAATAAAATAAACACACAACACAGGGTTTTAAAATAGATTATTAGTCTTCTCCGCTCTCCGGGGGGTCTTCTCCACTCTCCGGGGGGTCTTCTTCCATCTTCTCCGCTCTCCGCTGTCGTCTCGGCGCTCCCTGGTTCTTCTCCCGCTCGCTCTCTGGTGCCTTCTTCAGGGCTGGCCACCGCTATCTTCTTTTTAGTTCTCTTACTGGCAGCAGCGCAGCCCGCTCTTCTTTGCCATCTTCTGCCTTCATCTTTTCTTCTTATGTTGACCCGATGCTTCCTCCCGCTGTAATGCCATGGGTCCCGGAGCATGATGGGACTGTGATGTCATAAGAGGCCTATATAAAATCGGTGCAAGCAGCGTACGCTGCATTACAGTGGGAGGAAGCGTCACATCAACATAAGAACAAAAGATGAAGGCAGAAGATGGCAAAGAAGAGCAGGCTGCGCCGCTGCTAGTAAGAGAGCTAAAAAGAAGATAGCGGTGGCCAGCCCCGAAGAAGGCACTGGAGAGCGAGCGGGAGAAGAACCGGGGAGCGCCGAGACGACAGCGGAGAGCGGAGAAGATGGAAGAAGACCCCCCGAGAGTGGAGAAGACCCCCCGGAGAGCGGAGAAGACACCTGGAGAGCAGAGAAGACCCCCGGAGCTGACTAATAAATTATTTTAAAACCCTGTGTTGTGTGTTTATTTTATTGACATTTTTATTCCAGGTGAATGGGTAGGGGCACGATGTACCCCATACTCATTCACCTAGGGTGGGGGGCCAGTATATGGGGGCCCCCTTAATAAAGGGGGCTGCCAGATTCCAATAAGCCCCCCGCCCGCAGACCCCGACAACCAACCGCCAGGGTTGTCGGGAAGAGGCCCTGTCCTTATCAACATGGGGACAGGGTGCTTTGGGGTGGGGGGCCGCAGGGCACCCCCCTGCCGGTGAGCACCCAACCCCCCATGTTGAGGGCATGTGGCCTGGTACGGCTCAGAAGGGGGGCGCTCGCTCGTCCCCACTCCTTTCCTGATCGGCCGGGCGGCGTGCTTGGATACAGGTCTGGTATGGATTGTGGGGGAACCCTCACGCTGTTTTTTTCGGCATAGGGGGTTCTCCTTACAATCCATACCAGACCTAAGGGCCTGGTATGCCCCTGGGGGGAACCCATGCCGGTTATTTAAAATTTGGCGTGGAGTTCCCCCTCATGATTCATACCAAACGCTGCGGCTAGAATTGGCGGGAATCGGAATCGGATCCCCGTCGCTTCTATGATGTCTTTTTCCCATCGCGGCGAGACGGCTCGGCGCTGGCTCCCGCGACGGGGCTCGTAGGTGGTCAATCTCGCCGAGAAAGGGAGCGAGATTGACACAATATCGCGGTCACCTACTGTATCATAAATATGGTAACCAGTAAGTACCATAAAATGTGTGCAAAAAACAGTCCAAAGAAAATTGGCCAAAAAGCAAATACAATCCATAAACCACATCCAGTGTGAGTTCCACACCGTGCTGTGCCACCCATTGAACTATATATGTGCTAAAAACTCAACAGTGACCACTTAATTAAAGGTGGTCACTATGCACTTGATTCCACACCTCGCATAATCAGGAAAAAACTACTTTGGTTGATATAACACTTCTCCTCCTATGGGTCTCTCCTATGTACCCAAATATACCAAAAAAAAAAGATTCTCATAGTGTAGAAAGTTTATTAAATGTATGGGGACTTAAAAACAATAAAAACAGATAGATGACCTCTTTCATGAAAGGGTGCCCAATCAGCACCAATATAGCCTGCAAGTAAACAAGGAATTTGCACCGCCGCTTTGCCGTAACCAGGAGCTAGCATGCACTTCAGTTATCGTGTCGGAAACCTTGTCTTTGCATGTTTTGTCACAATGACGTCTTCAGGAAGCAGAGGTTTATCTAGTCTGCTGACTGGATAATTAAGTTGCAGCAACACTGCATAAGGTGATAAGGTCATTCATGTCCTCTCTTCTCTTTCAAGAAAAAAATCAGTGCAAAATGGAGAGCATTGTGCAATGTAGTAGAGCCAAACTGCTGTAAGCCCTACCTCTTGCATCCTGAGTATTACTGAAAGCGAATATATATAAATATTTCAGTATTTATAGTGCGTAAAGTTAAAACACACATTTAAGGATGGTTAATGTATACATAACAGGGTTTAAATGGTGTTTTTTATTATTTGCATCAAGTTCAGCTTTAATCTTCTGCACAGCCAGGAATCCTGAGCTAGCTCTATATAACAATATCTCAACATATTCCTTAAGGGCTTCTTTCTTAATTAAGGTAAAGCTTGTGGCATCTATGCATCTTTGCAATGGTCCCAAGGGCCCACCAAGCTTTCTTATTAAAGTTATATTACTAGAAAACGAGGACATAGATAATACTATTGATGTTTACTCTAAAGTGTATTGTTTAATACAGATTAAAAGAAAACTGATTTAAAGATACTTTTCTACTTGTTAAATTAAAGCAGTAATAAACCTAAAAATAAAATGTACCATATTATAGCTCACCAATTCTTAGATGTTGTGGCTGCATTTTTTTAAATTTAATTTCACCTGGTGATCTATTCAGTAGATATGTTCTTTTTCAACTTCCTTTCAAAGACCAAGCTGTCCAACAAAAACTGTTGCTGTAACTTTTTAAAAATTGTTAGCTGGAGTCATTTTTAACCACTTCTGCTCCTTAGGGCATACTGGTACATCCTAGGGTTGAAGTGGTTATACTCATCCTGGTATTGAAATTTTCAGCTGGCTATGGACTTTCTTCTAGAAGTGAGTGGCTGCTCTGGAGCTGTCAGGGAGCCCAGGATCACAGCCATTTGGTGTGTTGAGGAGAGGAGGAGGGAGGAGGGTACATCCATACATGCCTCCGCTCTTTGATGTAGGAAACTGGAAGTGATGAAGATTTTGTAATTTCGGTTTCGGTCTGATGTTTTCAAGCCATTACAGGCTTGTACAGAATTTGATTAAATCAATCTTGGCTTGATCAGATGCTTTTGAGGGAGGAGGAGACCCCTTATAGATTCCTGATCTCTCAATAAAGAGAACCTACCATGCTTAATGCTATCATTCACAAGGGATGTTGTTCATTCCTTGTAATAGCAATAATGTTGATTGAAAAAATAAAGAAACAGTGTAAAAAAATGTAAATAAAATAAATAATAAAGTAAAAAAAAAAAATACATTTAAGGCACTCATCTGCGCACGTGCAAATGTGAACACATACATAAGTCCCATACACATATGTAAATGGTGATCAAACATATGTGGTACTGTGATGAAGATCAGAGTGAGAGAATAATTCTAGTGCCAGATCCCCTATGTAACGCTAACCTGATAACCTGTAAAGATGTTGCCGTTCCATGCGTATACACAATTCTAAAATATGTTAAGTATTTCTTTTCTCAGTGTAACATTGGCTTAAATATTTTAACAAAACGGGGTGCTATGTTGTGTTTGTGTGCACTAAAATTATTTAAAAAGCATTTTTCCTTAAAATTGTGTTTTAAAAATGGCTGCACAAATAGTGTGCAACATAAAAAATTCCAACATCCACCATGTCATTATCCACGGTCTCAACAAAAAATATAATGTTTGGGGGCTCTAAGTAATCTTCTAGCAAAGAAAATGCTGAAAATATGTATGCTGAAAATTATATATATATATATATATATATATATATATATATATATATATATATATATATATATATATATATATATATACACATTTTTTGTTTCTGGGTTTAATACCATTTTGAACTTTAGACAGTAGCTTAAAATAATCCTCATACAAAATTTAACTTTACATTAATTTGTTTCTTAACTAAAGCTGTCAACACAAAACTGAGACTTCAGATTTTAGTAAAATATGTAGTGCTAAACCAGTCATACCTAAAGTAGGTGGTGGTAGTAGTGGTTTGTTTCTTTTATGGGTTTTCTTCCTGGCCCTTTTCATAAGGATGGGTGGACTTTCTGTGGTTCTTTATATCTTTCTATATATTTTTCCCCTTTTCTTTTCCTGTGCCCAAAGGCCACCTATATGTGGGTGGTTCAGGGGCAACTGTTGGTAGGCCCCTTAACTGGAGCATACTGACTGGAGGGAGGGGTTAGTTGAAGAAGCTATGTATTAGTTGGTTATACAGATTGTCTGAAGATGTCAGGAAAAGCCTACAGACCATAGGTGTGCACCCTAAAGCTCCAACACACATGTGTGTGTGTGTCTACATATATATATGACCCTGGCACATTGATCACCTTGCTGCCACAGTGAAAGAGAAGTGCGTAAACTGGCAGAGCCAGTAAGAGGGTGATCTTTTGCATCTTCCTGCTGGCACACAGAGCGATAATACTAATGTTCATGGGGTGATTAGGGTGTGCCTAGGTACATTCAGCACACCTTGTGTGCATGTGCATGTGTGGTTGTACCTTTACTGATCAGTAACAGCAGGGGTAAGGACATTTCTGCCATGAGAGTCAGCTGTGAACCCCCAATTTGGCTGTCATATTTCCTGCCTGATCTCTGTGCTGATACAGTAAAGGGAATAATCATAGGACTGTAAAACAAAACTTTTCATATTTGTTCTGTAATCCTGGGAGCGTCGTTACTAATTGTGTCCTCTACTGTAACAGTTCAGGCAGGAGAAAAAAAAATGCTAATTGGTATCAGCCCCTATCAGATCAAAAGTTTCACCCACATAGGAGGAGAATACCAAGAAGGGGACTGAATAAAATCTTCATTCTCTGGAAGAACTACTGAAGCTGTTGGTATCTATATGTGTAGGATACCTGGTCTTCCACCGTCATTCCTCCCACCGGCCACTAAATCATTAGTGGAGAGGTTTGGAGATAATTTGTAGTATGAGATGCCATTAATGCTGGTAGCTCTTCATGAGAGAGAATATTTTAGTCTTAGCCTGTCCAAAGGCTAAGTAATAAACCTCTTCTTTAACATACTGTATATATATATATACCGTATTTATCGGCGTATACTGCGCACCTTTTTCCCCCGAAAATAGGGGGGAAATCCCGGGTGCGCGCTATACGCCGATAGCATACCTCGGAGGAGAAGGAGGGGGACGAGCGCCCACGGGAAATCACCAAACTGTCATCTGTTCTCGGCTCTCGCGTCTCACACGCACAGTCCCGCCTCCGCCACCAGCATTGGACCAGTGTTCTGTCTGTCACTGAAGATGGTCCAATGCCGATGGCGGAGGCGGGACTGTGCGTGTGTGACGTAGAGCCGAGTGGAGATGACGGCTCTGTGATTTCCCGCGGTGATTTCCGGCGGGCGCTCGTCCTCCTCCTTCACCTCCGAGGTACTGTATGCTGCATAGTTTTAAATAGCATAGATTTAAATAGGAGGGAGACCGCACACGCACAGGTGCACTGAAGCATTGAGCTAGCAGAGTGGATTTAAGTAACAGCCTGATGCACAAATTCAGTCAGACCCAGCCGGAAGTGGTGAACTGTGGGAGACATCTCACTTGGTGTTAGTGGTTTTTGCCTCTTTCATTTTCATTTTGCAAGTGTGGTTTTAACATTTAATAAAGGGATTATTCCTTTTTATAAGGAGAGCACTATCTTTTGTTCTTTGTATCCTTTTATATGGCTGGATATATCATTTTGGAACTGACCAGTTGAGAGGCAAGAGCCTGTAATCTGCTTTGTAGCTGATCCCAAAAGGTTCACAAAAAATTAGTTTTTCCTGAAAATTCCCTCTTAAAATTGGGGTGCGCGTTATACGCCGGTGCGCGTTATACGCCGATAAATACGGTATATGTATATATATATATATATATATATATATATATATATAGATAGATAGATAGATAGATAGATAGATAGATAGATAGATATACATACTTTTTTATTTTATTTTCTTTGGTCATTCATTTATTGGAAATCTTTTGCCCTTTAGTAATATATGGTAGAACAAAAAACGACTCCATTATATGTAAGCTGTCTATACTGATTTGAAGGTATCTTAAATACATTTTGTTGCACAATGTCTTCATAATTGTTTTTCTAAACACATACATGTTGTACAAGATAACTACCAGAGCGGGAATTTCAGCATAATAAAACCTGAGTTTTTATTGCAGAAATTCAATGTGACCACTGTTTCACCTCATCTGTTTCTAAGCACCATGCATTCAGATGTGTGTACAGAGTAAGATAAATACTTCCTTTTTATTGCTTTTACAATACAGTAGCTAGATCTGCAAAATAAATTGCTAAAAAAATAAAAATCGCTTGCATTATGTGTACTTTATTACAAACAATGTTCACATTTTTATTACACTGATTCTAACTGTATTAAAAGATCTTGCCATTCCCCGAAATTCTGATATTAGATGGTCAACAAATACCGTGTTCTTCTATATTTCTTAATTCCAGCAGAATAGTTAATATGGGCCAAATAAGCCACTCATATATAACTCACACAACACAGCAAAGAGCTGTTCTATGTATGATATATAAGTCAAGCACCAGGAACTACCTTGTTCCCCCTTCCCAATGGTCCTTGGAAGCTAAAAAATGTTCATAGCCATGCATACAAGTGGGCTATAAAAGGTCAACACATACAGCAGAATAATGACTTTATGATTTACCAACAGTCTTTAGAGGAATAGAGGCTCATGCTCAATATTTAAATAAGAGTACTCTATGTGGTCACGTTTTACGTTTCGATTTTTGAGAAGTTAACACAGCCTCTGCAGTTAACCTTTATTCAACATGTTTATAAAAATGTTAATGCACAATTACTGTTTCTTTAGCAAACTGAATATTAGTCATTACCTAGCACACAGATTTTGACAGAAATCACAGCCTCCAAACACTTTTTGCAGCCACATGTGACCTTGAAATGAAAAAGAAAATTAAGCCCTATTCATTTCAATGTGCTGATGGACTGCCTCACTGTCTAATAGGAGTGTGTTGGAGGTGGAGGGACCAGACACACCTTGGTGCTACAGTGCAGACAATTCTAGGTGCTTAGAGGATTGTGGAGATTAAATTTATACATTTGCCCGATGACCATTCTGACCCTCTGAAATCAATATTTTTTTCTGGCCTGAAATTAGAATGCAGATCAGCAGTTCAGACTCGATTTGATGCATACCGGCTCTGGGTCAGGTACTCAGAATGTACCAAGGCAGAATATCAGCATTAAAGCCAGGCACCTAACTTTGTTAGTAATGATCAGCAATGGCAGCATCTGTATTTATTTAATTACTGATTTTGCTTAAATAATAAAAAAAAAAACATCAGAAATGTGTTCATAGATTTATGCTACAGAGAATCTAGACAAAATCTGAACTGACTTCCTAGTAGCAATGTTTTGGAATCCTGTAAGAAGGAAATGTGCAGTCATGAGTCAAATATCTTGCTTTGCGTACACACAGACGGGGGAGATACATCAATACATTCACATCAGTATTCTGTATTTGTATAGTCTCTAGTGCTTGAAGCAGGCTCCTTCATTTTGGTTGTACTTGTGACTCTAGTCAACTGAGATTAACTCTGCTTACATTAAAAAGTATCTCTTCTTTGTTTATTAGTTATATCCATATATCTATACCAGTTCATTTTATCTATTGCTTTGCCAAAAATTTCGAATTTAACATGAATATTTAATATGCAAATGCCACAAAACAGTAAACTGATAATTATATTGTGAATTTTTGGATTGTTATTTACACAAATGTCTATATCACTAGAATACTTTGTCTTTTTCATGACTGGCCTATTTATGAAAAGTGTTAAACCATTATGAATGGCGCTGACTTGAGAAAAAATATAATTTTAGCTATTCTGTTTGATTTACTGTCCAATGCCACAAACGAGGTTATAAACTGAAGTGTCTTATAACTCAAGTATGCCCTTGATTAAGATATTATGAAAAGACTCTGTAGATTTAGAGGACTCCTTGTTCTGCTTCTAACAAAGAATTGAAATGGTGTAGCTTTTCATCTTATAAATGGAAAAACTGACATAACCTTAATTCAAGCTCACTCTCTCGGGGCTATGTTATGGGGAGGTCCTGTAAGTGACCCAGTAGTAAATACATACAAAATGGGCATGTTATTAATTTGGATAACTTATGCTTATAGGATCTGTTTTTGCAGTTAATTGATTTTTATATGAGAAAAGTTGCAGGATTTTAGCTCTGATTTACCAAATATATTTTTTTTCGGGAAGTTTTATAGGATTGGCAATTGATGCATCACTTTTATATACTTAATATTGACTTCAGTTCCTGCCCTCAAAGTGCTTACAATCCAAGGTCCCTATCTCACATGCATACAATACACATACTAATTTAGACATGAGCCAATTAACAATGTGTTAAAATTGCCCACAGGCTTTAAATGCTTTTGGAACCTGGTACAAATATTGTAAGCAGAACAGAGTTAAGTTAGGAGTGCCTATATGCATATCTGTTCTATGTGGATCAAAGATATAAATTTGCCATACATGGGTCATTTTTTTTTTCATTCAGCCAGCGGGTTAAATGAAAAAAGTGACCTGATTCCATTCAATGTGGATGCCGGAATCCTCCACTGACATTGGGTCCCTCTGCCATCAGAATACACTGACCAACGCTGCAACATGTTGGCTGCATGAATTTACGAAACAAGGCGGTTCATGAGAAGTCAATCGATAGATTGACTTCTTATGAAAGGGAACTACCACACATGGATGCAAATTGAGCAAGTTCCTGCTGATCTGTCCTAGTTTAGATCCATGTATGGCCAGCTTAAGAGTACTGAAACTAGAGGGCCAGAATTACAGCCTGGCAACTATCATCTTAATGAAATGGGAACCTCCACATTCCCTTTGTGACAGGTTTCCTTTAACCTCCCTGGCGGTATGATTCTGTCAGAAAAAACATGCTAAAAGCGGTACCATTATTTGCAAGGAAATTTGGCGTTTTATATTGTAGGTCTGTAATTTTTAGAAATAACTCACTTAAATCTGACCAAACAAGCTTCTAATAGGCATCCCGGGTATGACATTTTTTTAAAAACAAAATTATAAATTATAATATAATAAATAATTATAAATAATTATAACAAATAATAATATAATTATAATAAAAATTATTCAATAATGTAATCAAATCAAAATCACTGAAATTTGCTCAGTTGCAGAATTGTTGCTGTCATTATTTTTTTTTTTTTATGACGAATTTCCCCACAAATCGCTATCGCACAATTCTGCAAGTGATTATAATTTATTATCACTGTTTTTTAGCTGATCTAAAACAATTTTTGACATAAAGGGACACTTTTGGTTGCTATGGACAATCTACAGTTTGCAGGGAGAAAGAAACGTTTTTATTATATAAAATGACATGCATGACACAGGACAGACCACTAGGGACAGGGGGGGTGTGTTTTTTTTACATACAGTACTGTAATCTATAAGATTACAGTATACTGTATGTAAGGTGTTTGTTTACTTTTTTGAATTTGGCGCCGTTCTCCGTCCCCGTGCGTCGTAACGTCGCAGGGAACGGAGATCGGCGTCACACGGAGGCACTGTGTGAATCGAGCGAGGTCCCACTCGCTCACACAGCGCGGTGGCATCGCTGGATCCAGGGACAAGGTAAGTAACTTGTGCCTGTGGATCTAGCGAGGCAAGCCCGAGTCTGACACGGGGTTTCCGCTCGCAGCAGGAAAATCTAACCCCGTGTCAGACTCGGGAAGACCGCCAGGCAGGTTAAAGAGGTATAAGACTGTATTACTCATATTTGTAAAGACAATGCTATTTGGAATTGTGCATGTGATTCCACTGCAGGGTCCTTACATTCTTAAACAGATACTTGTTCTTAGGATGCACTCGGAAATAATCTGTCACAGTCCAAAAATTGAAGAGGAATTTATTTTTTGCCAAATGTACAGTATTTGAAGAAAATGACTATATTTAATAGTGAAGTTAGTATTTTGTCTATAATCCTACTTTAAATATTTTAAAACCACATTTTAAAACATTATTGTGAAAAATACATTTGACCTAATCTGTGACCTATAGAAAAATGTTTCGAGAAAGGTAAGAGTTGGAACCATAAATCGTAGATAATTAACAATAATGAACTTTATCAAGGTTCACAATTAAAAGCCAACAGAATCTTTTTTTTTTTTTTTCAACACAAAGTAAGATTTTAGAAGAAATACAAGTGAGCAGGCACAAAATATTTACTTTCTAGAAAAGACTTTGTTTGCTAGTGTTAAGTTTTTTTCTTGTGTCTGTTAATCTCAAAAAATGTATTAATAATAAAATATTGAATTTAACCAATTAAAAAAAAAATTACAAAGCATCCCAATATGAGTCCAGTACTTTTGAAGACCATTGCAGAAAGGAATTAGAGGTTGTTGCTTATATCATCTAATCAACTCCCAATTGTCTTTTTACCAAGCGAGTCTGCAAGGGAAATCTAATGCTGGCTACACACACAGTTGACAGATATCTGAATCAACACAAGGAATGTTCATGCAGGGATCTCTCCCTCTGATACATTGTATTCTGACAGTGGGAACTTTCCCCGTCAGTATGCATTGATCAGCGATTGCAGCCAATTGGCTGGTTTTCAAGCATGCTGTCGTTACATCAGCTTCTGTTGAAAATACAGCTGTACACACTGACTAAAAGTCACCTGGTTCCTGTGGACCTGGACGATTTGGGGCCGTGTCTACTGGGCTTAACTCCCACTGTGGATAGGATTCGTAACTGAATCCCAGCTGAATAAACAAGAGCCATTTTTGGGTTGAGTTAAAATGTCCTGTTTATTTCAGATCCCTCACTGTATTAACATGGAAAAGTCTACCTTCAATCTTGGTTTCAAGGTACTGACTAGAGTTCAAATAATGCTTCTTCAAATCAAAATTTTCAATATAGGTTTTAATTTGATGCTAGAAACTACCAATTCGTCCCTCAGTGTAAGTATAAATTAAGGCCACTGGGAACATCAAAATAAAATGTATTAGTGCTGGTTAGATAGTTCTGGGAGCTGCTAGAGTAGATGTTGGTAGATTACATCCATCTCTCCAAAATGTTGGCCGTTAAATAATGTGTCATAATTATGCCATAAAAAAAAGAATCAAAGAAGTGAACTCTACAAAAAAAGTTGAAGTTAGACAAGGGTAGCCTAGTGTAGTGTTTGGTAATAGAAATAAAATGATAGAAGCAATGTCTGTGTAACAGCGTTGAGCTTCAGGTTATGGTGTTTGACCAAACAATATGTTCTGGCTTATAATTTTTACATTTCAATGAATATATGTGCCAGTGAAATCACTCTCCTTTATTACATAGTGAATTGTGAAACCATACCTGTTTCCCATTAGAAGGTCTGCTACATCACTGTAAATGAAAACTTGCACAAAAACTGGGAAACTTCTTTCATTGTAAACACTTCATGATAAAAAATAATACATATGTTACTGTGTAAATGCCATTCAAAACGTATTACCCAATAGCTCATTGAGTAATATGCTTTCTAACTCCTAACTCCTGTATTCCAAAGTCAGCATCAAAAAGAATAATCTTCTCTATCCTCTTTCTTGTTACCATCAGATCTAAAGTAGTTCCTGGTCTTTTTCAGGTACATTTCTGTCCTAAATTCAGTGGAAAATCATTAAAAACTCCAAACAGAAAAAATAACCCTCTAATTCTTCATCATCTATATTTTTGGAATGTAACCATCTAGATCAGGCATGTCCAAATCCGGCCCGCGGGGCAATCACGGCCCCTGGCCCGGTTTTGGACGGCCCGTCTGGTAATTTTGACATGTGTATATTTTGTGGCCCTCAATTAATCCCTGAGCGCCGGGGGCCACAAAAGATATAAATACTTGCTGCATTTGAGGAGACAGGTTGAGTGCCGTACAGGATATAGGAGTATTTCCTGTTTACACGGCATCCTGTGTAAAAGGAAGTCCCGTCTCTTGCCCTGCCATTGGACAACTGTTCTGTCCATCACAGAAGGTGGGACTTTCAATTAAAGAGGCAGCTGAGAACACAGGAGTTTCTCCTGTATGTCAGCACTCGTCCCGCCCCTTCTCTGTCTCCTCTGCAGGCTGCAGATGGACATGAATCAGGCTTCACTGACTTCAATGGTGAGTCTGCATTAATGACAATGTGGGTGCTGCATTAATGGCAATGTGGGTGCTGCATTATTGGCAATGTGGGTGCTGCATTATTGGCAATGTGGGTGCTACATTATTGGCAATGTGGGTGCTGCATTAATGGCAATGTGGGTGCAGCATTATTGGCAATGTGAGTGCTGCATTAATGGCAATGTGGGTGCTGCATTAATGGCAATGTGGGTGCTGCATTATTGGAAATGCGGGTGCTGCATTATTGGCAATGTGGGTGCTGCATTATTGGCAATGTGGGTGCTGCATTATTGGCAATGTGGGTGCTGCATTAATGGCAATGTGGGTGCTACATTATTGGCAATGTGGGTGCTGCATTAATGGCAATACGGTGGGTGCTGCATTATTGGCAATGTGAGTGCTGCATTAATGGCAATGTGGGTGCTGCATTAATGGCAATGTGGGTGCTGCATTATTGGAAATGCGGGTGCTGCATTATTGGCAATGTGGGTGCTGCATTATTGGCAATGTGGGTGCTGCATTATTGGCAATGTAAGTGCTGCATTAATGGCAATGTGGGTGCTGCATTAATGGCAATATGGTGAATGCTGCATTAATGGCAATACGGTGGGTGCTGCATTATTGGCAATGTGAGTGCTGCATTAATGGCAATGTGGGTGCTGCATTAATGGCAATGTGGGTGCTGCATTATTGGAAATGCGGGTGCTGCATTATTGGCAATGTGGGTGCTGCATTATTGGCAATGTGGGTGCTGCATTATTGGCAATGTAAGTGCTGCATTAATGGCAATGTGGGTGCTGCATTAATGGCAATACGGTGAATGCTGCATTAATGGAAATACGGTGGGTGCTGCATTCATGGCAATGGAGTGGGTGCTGCATTTATTTTTCAACACTGTTCTAAATAATTCTTCTACTAACATGCAATCTTGGGTCACTCAAACATGTTTATGTGTAAATAGGGATGGGCGTGTGATTCTTGTTTAATAGTTTTTACTGAGATTTCCGAAAGCTTTACAAAATAACTGCAGGTATAAAGTGTACAGAAGGGTGCGGTAACCACTGACAATGAGGGAATCTTAATCATGAACGTACAAAAAGGGTCTTGTATGATACCATAGTGGGAAATACACAGATTGACAGGGGTGGGGGTGGTCATCAGGTTAAGCTATTATGGCAATATTGAAGTTTTTTGGTACAAAAAAACATTGGCATCTTGAATGTGTGTGGTGTTTGCAGCTTGGCATATTAAATGGGAGAAAACGAGATAACCAGAAGTTGGAAGAGGATAAAAGATGCAAGAGATACAAAGGAGAGGAATTTGTGAAGGGGCTAAAGCTCATGAGGGGTCATGGAGGTGGGGGGGGGGGGTAGGTTGGGTGGGGTACACGAGTTGCCAATAGTGTGGCAGCATCTAGTAACCTGTGGTCAAAATTTCTCGAGGAGAATGTCGAAATACAGAGATCCCAGACACGCTGGAAATTGTGTGCATCTTTCTTAAAGTGGAACTTCACTCTCTCAATCAACATTGACTATTTTTAATTTGTATGCGGCTAACATTAGTAAGTAGATAGGAAAGTGTATCATAATTAATTGTTTATTTTTTTTGTCGGTTATTTCCTGGTTTCCAGGCCAAGCAGAAGTCTTTATAAAGAGAGGTGGGGCTTTTTCAGTTAAGTACACCCTCATGCATGCATGCCTAAGCTATGGGCAGGTGCAAAACAGGAAGTAAATGCTACATATATAATCTGTTCTTATTCAAAATGGCCACAGCCAGAAATGCTAGAGTTTTTTTTTAAAGTGTTTTCTCAGCAAAGAGACATGGATCGATAGGTGAGTTTGCTTTGAATATTAAAAATGGATTAAATAGCATTTTAGATTTGGGGTGCTCAGATGCAGTGTAGTTCCACTTTCATATGTTCAGTTGGTGAAAGTTTACCTGAAGTTTTTGATACTTCTACTGTCCTTAGCCTGGCTTCCATATGTCTGCCTAATTATGGGAAAGCAATAGCTATTCAATAGAAAAAATCCAACCAACCTGATTGCTAACTTTCCAGAAGTTATCAGCTGGCAATATCCTACATTTCATTGATATGACTGTTGGATTGGGTGTTAATTATAGCATATCTGTGTCCATATGTGGTCAGGTTGTCATATGACAGAATTGTACAGTGCATATAGTAATTTCATGCATAGATACTTTTTAGAAATTAGAAGGAAGTTTTTTAAAAAGCAAAAAAAATACACATATTGTTACATTTATTAGAGGAGAACAAAATGCTCCAAGGTTTGCAGCAGTGTATGGGAGAAAGTTGCAGGGTCTGCATTTCTTTAACCACTTGCCTACTGGGCACTTTCCCCCCTTCCTGCCCAGGCCATTTTTCAGCTTTCAGCGCTGTCACACTTTGAATGACAATTGCACGGTCATACAACACTGTACCCAAATTACATTTTTATCATTTTTTTTCCCCACAAATAGAGCTTTCTTTTGGTGGTATTTGATCACCTCTGCAGTTTTTATTTCTTGCGCTATAAACAAAACAAGAGGGACAAGTTTAAGAAAAAAAAAATATTTTTGACTTTTTGCTGTAATAAATATCCATTTTTTTTTAAACAAATTTTTTTCTCAGTTTAGGCCGATACGTATTCTTCTACATATTTTTGGTAACAAAAAAAATCACAATAAGCGTATATTGATTGGTTTGTGCAAAAGTTATAGGGTCTACAAAATAGGGGATAGATTTATAGCATTTTTATTATTATTTTTAGTAATGTCGGCGATCAGCGATTTTTATCGTGACTGTGATATTGCAGCAGGCACATCGGACACTTTTAACACATATTTGGGACCATTCACATTAATACAGCGATCCCTGCTATAAAAAATGCATTGATTACTGTATAAATGTGACTGGCAGGGAAGGGGTTAACACTAGGGGGCGATCAAGGGGTTAATGTATTCCCTAGGGAGTGATTCTTACTGGGGGGAGGGGAGTGACTGGGAGAGGTGACCGATGGTTGTCCCTATTGTAGGATTGGGGTGATCACACTCCAGCGGTAGGTGTGTTTTTCAGTGAGTACGCCAGTCCAGAACTGAGTTTTTAAGGGCCTAGTAGCCCATTTTTATTTAAAAGCACAAAAGTTCACAAATACAACAGTATTTCTGCATCTTGCATAACCAACAGTTTAGCCTCCTGGCTTCCATACTTGCCATCCGGCTGTTTCAGGCCTTCAGCCTGGGCCTAAGTTCTTTTCCTCAGAACAAACAGTTTCCTAGGGATAAGCTCAAACCTAGCTTTCTCCTGATAAGCGTCTTGCTGCTCAATCATCAAATGACATCTGCCTCCTGCAGACATGCATTCTCTAGCTGCAATCATGCAGCATCTCTGACTCCTCTCAGAGGGATTGGGAATCCACCTGATTCCCAGGAACAGACTTCCTGTCTGTTGGGTGGGGCTCTGAGCCATGTCAGGTCAGAACTAAAAAGCCCAAGACACAGCTGTGCAATTAATGTGTCTTTCTCTCCAAAATCTGGAGTAAACCAGCAATCTTTCACATAGCACAGAGTCCCACCATCACACTATGTAGAAGGGACACACCATCTGTCCCCTCTCCCTGACAGGACGTGGATCTGTGTATTTACACACACAGATCCACGTTCCTGCTCAGTTACTGGGCAATTGCGGGCACGCGCACCCGTTCCCCAGTGACGCGGCGGGCGTGCATGCCCCCTAGTGGACTTAAAGGGTGCGATGTCATATGACATCCACCTAGAACAACAGGGTCTGCCTCCCGCCGTCATTTGACGGTGATCGGTGGATAAAAGGTTCAACATGATTTCCCTTTGGGAGTATCTTACCAAAAATTACATTTTTGTTGCAGTGGATGCCCAGAATCAGATTTTATATCTTAGTGCAATTTTCTGGGAAAATCAGTGAGTCAATCACACAAGCAGGTAATTACATTTATGGGGGGGAATTTTGTACACCATCTGTGCACAGAACGCCTCAGGGTTACCAAATTGCAATGCATATTACAGAACAATTGGCACCTTTTGGGGGGAGGGCCCGCGGCCCAGACTCCCAGAAGTGAGAAAGGATACCTGTCAAAGACAGGTATCCTGTCCTTGACAGGCTTCCTTTCCCACTTCTGGGAGTCCGGACCATGGGCCGTGACATCACCGCGGGGCTCCCTCCTCCTCTTCTGGCCGCCGGGCCAAAAGGAGAGAGGATCGGGGCCTCGCGCATGCACAGTAGGGTTCCTGGCGTGAAGCCGAAAGGCTACACTGCCGGGTACCCTTACCCACAATGGCGGCGGCAGCACCCAACAGCTGATGGAAACATCAGTTGTGGTGCCAACATCGAGGGACTCCAGGACAGGTAAGTGTCCTAACATTAAAAGCCAGCAGCTGCAGTATGTGTAGCTGCTGGCTTTTAATTTATTTTTTAGACTAGAACACGGCTTTAAAAAGGAAAGGTAATTTTTATTAAAATTCAATTACAATATGACGTGTCACAATTGTATACGCTATATTTTTTTTACTTGCTATTTTTTTCCCACGAAAGTGGAGTTAGTTCCTGTGGGTCAACTGCATATCAAGAGCTAGGCCTGGATGTTTTGTTGACCATTAGGGACCTGTAACATCCGTTTGGAACAAATGTTTCCAATCAACTCCAAAATGAACAGCTGTCAGTATATAAAATATCTGCTCCATATACTCTTTGGTTATTTACCTATGGAATTCTCAAGGATGGCTGAAAAATGTAGATAGCTTTGTAACAGATTAATGGGAGTAGGAAAGAAATGACAGACATTTGCTTTTACTGGACAGCTTGCAGTTTAGCAGTCAGGATGAGTTCGCACTGCACAACAAACACAGATCAAATGGTGATCTATAAAAATGATACATTGATAGTGCCAAAAATAATGCTGCAGGAGAATTTCAGGAATAGGCTTTGCTCAAGTACCCAAAAAGAATTACGTTTTTACACTGTGAGCAATTATTTCCGAGCTACTTCGATAAACAGAAATTGACCCCTTAGCTATAAATCATATACCCCCTTCCTCATAAAGCAAAGACAAAGTTTGTCAACTGTTAAAACATCTTTATACTGATCAATTCTAGCTATTCAAACTGATTTAACACATGAAAATGGCAATCAAGAAATTACTTAAAAAGCATGTCCAAAAATATGATCTAATCATCAATCTTTAAGTGCTTTTAAACCGCAGGTGATTAAAAAAAAATCCCTGCAAGGCAATGTCATAATCTGCTAAAATTCATTGCATTCTAGCAGACTATGACAGACTTACCTGAGAACAAAGCCCTTCAGCGCCACAATGTCCCTCCAGGGTTCCAGGCCTCCGACTACATGAGTGGCCAGGAGCATGATGATGTCACTCCTGCGCATGTGCGTGGGAGCCGCCGTTTCTGCGTTGAGCTCTGAAGGTCCGTCACTGTAAGCCAGACCTTCAGAGCGCATGCGCCTGTGATGTCATCGGCTGCATACACTCTGAATATCTCCTAAACTGTGCAACTTTGGCCTACAGGTAAGCTTTATTATAGGATTGCCTGTAGGTACAAGTGATAGTACAGAGTTTATCACCACTTTAAAGTATAACTAAAGGCAAAACTTTTTTTGTTTTGGATAGAGTTAAGAAGGATTAGAACCACTGTCAGTTTATATTGCTTTCTGCCCTGTTTACCGTTATCATTGAAAGTGAAAGTAAAGAAAATCCCAAATACAGTAAAATATCCAGTGCTATACACAGGACTGTCTTTAATATTGATTGGACCCCAGGCAAACATTTCCTTGCCCCCCCCCCCCACATGCAGCTAGATACAACGTCTGTTTACTGCAGAAGATCAGGCAGCAATTGTAATTGGTTGTCAGAGGTAACAGCATATGATTACTGTGTGCTGATTGGTTGCTAGAGGTTACTGCACATTATTACTGATCACTGCTTGATTGCTAGAGGTTGATGCACATCATTACTGCTCACCCATTGGTTGTTAGAGGTTACTGCACATCCTTGTTGCTCACTGTTTATAAGCTAGAGGTTACTACACATCATTACTGCTCACTGATTGGTTGCTAGAGGCTACTGCACATCATTATTGCTCACTGATTGGTAGCTAGAGGTTACTGCATGTTATTATCACTCACTGACTTTCTGCTTTAGGTTACTGTGCATGATTACCACTTACATATTGGTTGCTAGAGGTTACTGCACATTATTACTGCTAACTGATTGGTTGCAAGAGGTTACTACACATTATTACTGTTCACTGATTGACTACCATAGGTTACTATGCATGAATGCCATTTACGTATTGGTTGCTAGAGGTTACAGCAATCATTACGGCTCACTGATTGGTTGCTGAAGGTTACAGCACATGTGCATGGAGGGGGGTGTGATTAGTGGAAGTGCTGGGGGGTTGATGGGATCAGTGTCAGTGCTATCAAACATGCATAAACATAGCCTAGAAGGCACTGTTTGTCACAAAAAAAATGTTTTTTATCTAGTTTAAACTTTTAAGCAGGCCATACATGGCTCCTGCTTCATCAGCCAAAATTAAAGCCACGGATGTCCCTGTAGCCACCACCCAACCCAGCAAAACTAAGCTTCAAAATTGTGTGTAGGCTTTAACGACGTGAAAATAATGCACATGCTCAGAAGCAAGTTATGAGACGGGAGCGCTCGTTCTGGTAAAAACAGCGTTCGTAATGGAGATAGCACATTCATCACGCTGTTACAGACTGAAAAGCGCGAATCGTCTCTCACCAAGCTTTTACTAACACGGAATCAGCAAAAGCAGTCCCAAGGGTGGCACCAGCCGAATGGAACTTCCGCTTTATAGTGCCGTCGTACGTGTTGTACGTCACCGCGCGTTGCTAGAGCATTTTTTTTTTCACGATCAAGTGTAGGCAAGGCAGGCTTAACAATAATCTGGTTGAAAAAAAAATTGTTTTTTTTCTAGACCATTAAAAATGGTCGTGTGAACGCGGCATTAGTCTATATAATCTATTTAAAGTGAAGCACTGCTATTTAACGTGGTGTTGCAAACGTCCACGGAACAAAGGTTTCTCGCACCATGTTCTGTTGTGAACCAGTCCCTAATATTTTTTTTATTTTTATTTATCAACCTGAAGTTCAGATTTATTACCACATTATCACATTTTGTGCTAGAGCAATAAACTGTGTTTTATGAGAAGGTTTAAAACAATACTGCAAAGGACCTTTCAGATCTGTTCATCAAACATCAGCCCAGTATCTTCTGTTGTTTCTGTTATCTTTTATATCCATTGCATATGCAGTCACCTATGTCACGTAGAAAACTGTCTGGATTTGCAGTTTTCTATTGTGCTCGCTTGCAATGCATGTCTGAATACAGTACAGAAGGGACAAATGTAGTTTATGATCTCTACATCTTTTAGACCCAAAGTGAGAGCTGTGCGACTGCCAAGAAATGTGCAGACCCAGATAAAGATACATACACAGGAATGCTGGCATAATACAGAGCGTGACTTAACTATATTGGACACAGGGAAGTCACAGTGCGAGTGCAAACCATGACATAGCTGTCTAGTAATAATGAGGCAGACAGAGAGTGAAATGGAGATAAATATGGCTCAATCATGCACTCTATGCTCAGTCTAGCTGTCATCTTTACATTTTCTCAAATAGGGCATTCTATCAAATGTACAGTAGGTGTGTGATAGCTTGCATGTTTAAGCATTTTATTTTATATCACTTTCACACCGATACTTCTTTTGGATATGGAATGAGTGATCCTAGAATATACCAGGCAGTAATTACCCCAGTGTTTGTAATTTCATTTCCTAAATGCAGTTAATAAAACCAAATAAACCTGTCATCTGTGTACAATGGTAGGGTACATCAATATTAGGATCGAAGCAGAGTTCCTTTTTATTGAACTCAAAATCAATTCAGGACAAAAAATTAATTTACATAACAGCAGAATGCATAGATGGGGTATTTATATTAATCCTAAATTACTTATGTGTCTGTGCTAAAGATTCCAATTTTTTTTTAAGATCACTGCAGGTTTGCATGTAATTTTTATGCCTTTACCTAGGCATAAAAAAGCACCGTTATCCAAAAATATATAGGAGGAAAGGGAAGGGATAGGAGCATGATGACAGTTGCTGAGGCTGACCAAACATACTCCAACCCACAAAGTTTTGTGGTGGACTATCTCGGTACTGGTACACATAAAAATAAATCTTGAATAAAAATTAATTAATGTATTACATGCAGCGCTGTTTCCTGGCCTAGGCCAACAAGGCCCAGGCCTAGGGCAGCATGGAAAGAGTCCCCACCGGCTACATTGTTAGTGTAGCGCCAGTCTTATGGGATGGACTGGGCTGATAGGAAAATTAGTCTAGCGCCCCCATAAAGCGGCCGCACTGCTTCCAGTATGCATGCGACCAGCATTCCGCAACTGGGGGGCGCCACTTCAAATTTTGGCTGTCCTATCATCCTGGACCAAAAACCTTCCTCACTGTGCTATATGTTTTCTGCTGCACCATTGGCATGGTTATATCTTCTTAGTCCTCTCTATAAAACTTCCAGAAATTTGTGCTTAAAGTAGAACTATAGGCAACACTTTTTTTTTCATTTTGGATAGAATAAGGGAGAGTTATAGCCCCGGTCAGTTTATTTTTTACCACCCCTGTCTCATTGCAGAGATTTCCCTGCAAGCATATGCCCAGCTATTATAAATGTTCCCTGGATTTGATATACAAGGTTTTATTGCTCACAGTCAGATCCATCTAGTGGCCATAATATGTTTTTTTCATGATTGATCTATTTTAAGAGACTACCACACTCTGGCCACTAGATGGAGCTGAAGATCATAGTAAATACAATTATTAGACAAAATACAGGGAAAGTTTGTTACGGCTGGGTGAATGCTTGTGACAATCATCAAGCTTGTTTTTATTATTTAAACAGCCCCTTGGTGTTCTATAAATCACTTTTGGTTACCAGTTTGTAATACAGGAGAAGCAGTTCCAAACTCACCCTCTTCATGCTCCTTAAAATTTGATAGTGATTTATCAGTACTAAGTTTTGTGTCATTAAAATTGAAGTGCCAATCATTTTTAAATTCCCTATTGAAACTCATTCAGGAAAGAAACCTATCCACACCACACTGAAGGGCTCTCTAATGGCTAAAAAGAGTTACTTTATTGTAAATAGAGTGAACTTTCTGGAATGTTTGCTGTGCCACATTATTAGTTCACTGACAGGTTTCCCTTCCTCCAGAAGAATGGCAGGCAGCTCAAGTATAATGAGAATCTTTGTCAGAAAATAAAAAAGTTAATATTCTACATTGCATCTTATTTGAGGCAAATTAATTAAACTAATTCACGCCATATGGGAAATAGATCACAATAAGGCTGAAGCACATCTTCCACTAAGCACCTTACAGCTGCTAGTGGCAATCACTGTGCCCAATACTTTATCTTGGTTACTGTCAACAAAATTCTGTTAAAGACAGGCAGAAGATTTAGGAAAATAAATCATGTTCCCTTACTTTAACTACTTGAGTCCTTTGGTCTTTTCCTCCCTAAATTCCCTTGAGTTCTAGAGCTCTTTTTTCTTTCAGGGATGTCTTGGTCTGGCACATTATACCTTTTAGGCCTTGTACACACGACCAGACATGTCCGCGGACCGTTTTCATCGGACATGTCTGCTGGGAGATTTTGGTCTGATGTGTATACACACCATCAGACCAAAATCCCTGCGGACAGAAAACGCGGTGACGTGGCGGCGACGATGACGCAGCGACGCGCAAGAACCAGGAAGTTCAATGCTTCCACGCATGCGGCGAATCACTTCGACGCATGGGGATTTCGGTCCGATGGTTAGGTGTACTAACCATCGGACATGTCCGACGGACAGGTTTTCACCGGACAAGTTTCTTAGCACTGGGGCACTGTGAATCAAGCAAAGAGACAGCTCGCTCACACAGCAGGGAGACATCGCAGGATTCAGGGGACAAGGTAAGTAACTCTGCCTGGATACTGTGATGCGATCCCGAGTCGGGCTCGGGGTTACCGCTTTTAGTACTGAAATTTCACCCTGAGCCAGACTTGGGAATACCACCAGGGAGGTTAAAGGGTGGACAGTTTTGTGACTTGTGGTGTTCGGGGAGAGTTTGGCTAGAGAGAGGACTGATTTCTAGCACTTTCTAGTTTGATAATTTCGCATTAGGGACCTGGAATTTCAGAGGTTCAAAGAGATTTGGGTGGGAAGAACCTCCAAACCTTGACTACTAAGATTCTGATCCCAAAAGCCTCAGCTGGGGAAGTCTTGAAAGGCAGCAGAGGGAAATCAGCACCAGTGCCAAGGAAGCAGGGTGGAGAGAGAAGCTCAAGCTGTGAGTAAAGCGTGGGCTGGATCTCTGTGGCCTGCCTGGCACACCAAGCAATGGAGGAACCCTAACCCAGTGTGGTAGGGACCAAAAGTTTGGTGTTGAGCCGATAGCAAATTTGGAAGCCTTGGAGCTGAGCTGGGACAAACAGGGATGGCTAATTCCAGAGGACATTTTAAAATAGTGCTGGGATGAATCTTGTTTTGAGACAAGTACACAGCTCTCCTACACAGACCAGGCCTGTCTACTAATAAAGAAGATTGAATTTTCCCTGCAGTAAAATTTACAGATCTTGCCCTTCACCCAGTTTTTCACTGAACAGTGAAAGGTAAATCAGCAGACTGATAAGTTTGTCTGTCACTCTACTCTCTCCTACTTTCAGTGTGCCCTTTGTTTGCACATGCGTACAGCAGACAACCTCTATATGTTGCTTTTGCTGCTGCCAAATGCCAATACTAATTAGGTACTTACACTGCTTAGATTTAACACAATACATTTAATGATGTATTACTAAATAGAGAGCTGCATTAATTTGTGTCTTACATATCTGCCTGAGGGTAAAGTTGAAGACATGCCTACCACAAGGACTTCTCTGCAATATGCAGACGGTCAATGTTTCTAACAGATAGATGTAATAAATACTAATAAATTCTGCTACCACAATGAGTAACTGACAGGTCTACAGCAATGCTACATTGTGTCTACCTTATTTGTTTTTCTTCTCTCATTACCAAAATTTGAGATCTGCTCTCTTTTTTGGATTTTCCAATCTGTTACAGGAAACGTGAAATACCTCACCGAATCCTAAGTATGAAAAAGTAGCATACGATCATGGTACAATAGCAGGGATGACACTCTTCTTCTGCATTTCTGGTGAGCAAAATCTTTGTGGTCTTCCAAATGTGGTTCTGAGTGCCCACAGACTTGTTTATTATGGTTATGATATTGGAATCATTAAACCACAGGAACATTCCAAATGGCTGGACATCAACTGCAGGGATGGGAAGCATTTTTGTTGTTGTTTGAGATAAATATAACTTGGTTTATAATGTGCATCTCTTAAGAGCTATTTTGTTATTAACATACATTGTTTTCCACTGGCACAGGTCAGCCTCAATGAATGACGAAGCTGTGAAAATGTTGTGGAAGTGAGCAATCTTCAGTAAACTTGTAGAAACTAATTATTTTTGAGTAGCACTTTTTCGAATCCAGACTGGCTATATAATAACACTGTTCTAGAAAAAATAATTTTGACAAAAATCCCCCTTTTTGTTTTTCGCTATGACCTTTACACTAATCATGGAGCATACTATTCTCATATATCTGAAAAGGAGAGTAAAAAAAAGAAAAGAGTTATACACCAGCGAAATTAGGTCGGTTTTTTCCTGGAAGTTCAGATTTGTATTGGAGATGTAATAGGAGTAAGGGAACTTTGTTACATATATTTTGGACCTGCCCTAGGATTAGGAAATATTGGTTAGAAGTACAAAGGATCTCTCAAAAATGTACATCCTATCAAATATTAGATGACCCCGCTTTGTGTTTATTACACCTATCACAAATTCCAATAAAGACATATAAAAACTTGATAATTTGTCATTTGATGGATGAAGCCAAGGCGGGCATAACCCGGAACTGGAAAAACCCTAGGCCACCCACGATTGTAGAGTGGCTGTATAGGGTTAGAAACATAGGGGCCATAGAAGATTTGGTGCTATCTGCCCAAGATAGAAAAGAACAATATAATTTAACCTGGGGAGCATGGAATGTATTTGTATACTCAGAAGAAGGGAAGAGACTAATGGGGAATGAAAATAGGGAATAAGTCAGCTGGCATAAGTGGGTGGGGAGAGAGCCGGGTACCCTCTTGAAGGGGGGGACGGGGGGTAGGGGGAGGAGAGAGAGGGGGAGGAGGGAATGGGTTTTTTTTTCTTCTTTTCTTTTCTTTTCTCTTTTTGGGATTTTTTTGGGGGGAGGGGGTGAGAAAGGGGGGTAAAAAGTAAAAGAGTTGAATAGGAAGTGTGGTATATTTAAACAGAGGGATTAGAAAAAAAAGAAATGGAAAGAAATGGAGGGAGAAGGGAAGATATCGTAAAGAGCAGATAGAGCCTAATTAAGAGTGGTTAGATGAAACTAGGTAAAATGTGTAAATTTATCATTTCGAGGTTTGGTTTTACCTTTTCTTTTTATCTTATATCCCTTCTTGCTTTTCTAGCCCAATAGGTAAAGGGCAATATAGTTCCTATTTTAGGAAATGGTTATTATGATAGACAGTGGGTTAGAATTAATGAATGTATTTATGTTGGACCAGATGATTTGAAGGGTGTTAGAGGCACTGTAATGCGGGACCATTTCCCTTTATGATATTGAACACACTGTTTATGTATTATGTTATAACTTTGGAAAACTCTTGAATAAAAAGAAATATATTTAAAAAAAAAGAAAAGAGTAGGAGGGAAATAAACAAAACATTCTGAAGGATTTGTCTTGACGGACTGTATGTCAGATATGGACAGTTTTATTATACCTTTTCTGCACACATATTTTGAATAAGAGCCCCAGTTATGGATAGCAACCATGGCTTATACCCTATCTGCACGTATCTTTTGTATACCCATGCTCTATTGGGAATTGAGTTCTAAGAATCTGAATTTCGAAGGAACAAACTGATACTATATTAAGCTAACCTTAAATGTGAGGTTCACACTTGCTGGACATTTTCCTGGGGGCACTTAATTCTGGGCCAGATTCATGTACTTTTACGGCGGCGTAACGTATCCCGTTTACGTTACACCGCCGCAAGTTTTCAGCGTAAGTGCTTGATTCACAAAGCACTTGCCTGTAAACTTGCGGTGCCGTAGCATAAAGCCGTCCGGCGCAAGCCCGCCTAATTCAAATGGGGCGTGTACCATTTAAATTAGGCGCGTTCCCGCGCCCAACGTACTGCGCATGCTCCGTTTTGAAATTTCCCACCGTGCTTTGCGCGAAATGATGTCGCCCCGACATAATGTTTTGAACGGCGACGTGCTTTACGTACTTTCGTATTCCCGGACGACTTACACAAAAAAAAAAATTTGAAATTCGACGCGGGAACGACAGCCATACTTTAACATGGGCTGTCTAATTTTACACCACCTAAATAGCAATAGCAACTTTACGACGGGAAAAGCCGACTAGCGTCGACGTAAGAGAATGCGACGAACGCACTTACCTTCGTGGATTGCCGTAAACAGCTAATTAGCATACCCGACGCGGAAAACGACGCGAACTCCACCCAGCGGGCGCCGAAGTATTGCATCCTAAGATCCGAAGGCGTACGAAGCCGTACGCCTGTCGGATCTTAGCCAAATGCCGTCGTATCTTTGTTTGAAAATTCCAAATAACGCGGCAAATTTGAAAGTACTCCGGAGTATCAGCAGATACTCCGGCGTACTTTTTCTGTGAATCTGGCCCTCTATTTTTTGCTTTGCCATTATAGAACATGTTTAAATATGCTGATTTCCGGTGAGAATATCTTTGTCTTTTCTAACAGATAAAACATAACTCCCCCAGAGACAATTTAACATATCAAGTACAATATATCATTATTGACTATGGATGAATAATGCTAAAGGATGAAGAAAAAAACTGGATGAAAAATTGGCAAAGTCATGTCTTATACTTACCAAGGCCCTATGCCCTGTACACACGAAAACACACAAAAAATGACAGTTTTCTCATCGGAAAAACCAGTCATGTGTACGAGGCATTAGTCCTTGGTTCATTTGTCCAGAGAAAAAAGAGCGACACCTAATTGGCCAGTATGGAAAAATCTATTCTTGTCTCATTTTATTCTTTCCTCTTATGTCTTATAGTCACCTAGCGCTGAATTACTTTACTTTTGTAGACATTTTTTTTTTTTCGTGCCTTTCCTCGAGAAGAAAAAAAATATGAATCAGGGAAAGGCTAAAATTAAATTCCAAAGGATTATGGGTAATAACTGGGCTTTGTGAGGTCAGTAAGGATCTTGATAAAATGATTGATTAAATCTAGCTGGACCTTTGCTCCCACTTTCTTTGTCACCAATTTTCTTCCTGAATCGGATGTCATAAAATAAATTGTCATTTGCCTTAACTCATAATTTGTCGTTTTGACAAAAAGCAGAGTTAGGAGAATCTTCTGTGTGACTGAAATAGCGAAGAAGAAATTCTGTTAGAGCATCCTAGTCTGTTAATAGTTTGCTATATCACAGCATGAAGCAGGTCTAAATCAGTATTCATATTTTCATTCAATGTTAACATACATGTAAGTCCCATTACTAAAATCTTGTATAAGCTTTAGAACTCTTGTACTGATGTTTGAGCATCAGTTACTTCGGGCAGAAAAAACAGGCTATATATCTAACTAATTTGTGTGTATTTGTGAGTATTCACACACAAGCATAAACATTCTTCTAGCTTTATTTTAATGAAGGAGATGTGGCATATGCATGTATTTGTGCCTAATTACACACGCAAAAATACTGACCAACAGTCCTAAAAATTATTAAATTAGCAGCTCCTAAGGGAGTGAGATACATGTGTGTAAGGAGATATTAGTGCACTTGCAAAAATACTGTCCAACATGGTCCAGTTAAGCTTGAATTTGCCTGCAGGGATTTATTGATATATATGAGAAAAATAATTTTCAGCTAGCTTTGGTGGGGCCCTTTTTAAAGGTATTCTTAAATGTTAAAATATTGTTTATTTATTTCCTTATATCTTCTTTCAAACTTTCAACTTTTTAGAAGTAACTTCATTAGAAATATCTAATTAGAGGGAACAAGTTGGGCATTGTCTGCAATCATTTTATTATTGCACTGACAGTAAATTTTTCAGCGCAAGCTTTCAAAGGTCTAACCCCCAAAGCCTGTCCTAAAACTGACCTAAAACCATGAACTGCAATACAAATAAAAAAGGATCCAGACCAGTACTCAGTTGAATAAGGTTTTTTTAACACAGCCCCATACAGCGTGCATAAGAGTTATGTTTATGGGGCAGAGAAACACAGGTACTGAACTACATCCAGCTCTGTGCATCAGTCCTTGTGGAAAGATCCATAGAGCCACTGTATCTGTCAACCTGTCATTAATATTTAACTAACTGTAGCTGTGGCTGTACAGAACATGTGTGCCTCCTGGATGCATGAACATGGCCTGACGGCATGCTGTACTGGCCTCTGCTCCCATGTGCATGAGCCCTTATTCCCATATAATAAAGTTACTAAAATGTTACTAATGCTGTATAGGGCCCCGTTCACACTCTGTGTGTGTGTCTAATGAATTTACAGCAATGTGCCCATTAGAAGTAATTCTATATATAGCTGTCTGTAGTAAGGGGGGGAAATGGCAACTTTGTGTAAAGTGAAAATTGTTACAGCCAACTGATTTTTAACCACTGATATCTACAATTTAGGATTTTACATAAGAAACATCAAATGCACAATAGGCATGCATTATATAAATTATCTGACAATGTTTGTGTTGCATTGTTATTCTTTTCAACTATCGATACCTAGCATTGACTGGTTTGCAATGCAATATTACAAAACTCCACAAAGCTTCTTCTTGCTCTGGTTTCTTACCCCCCGTGGAATTACAATGCTGTCTTTATTATTTTTTACATGTACGCAGAGGTTTACAGCCAGCTGAAAAGTATTTATCCTGTCTTGTGAATTCTACAGGTCAAGACGTTGCAAAATCCCTCTTTCCATTCTCACAGCTGCTAAAGTAACACATACAAATATCAAATCCTAGCATTAGCTGCTGCAAACTAAGGAAGGGATAAGGTCGTATGCTCACAATAATTTCTGTTTTCCTCCTGAGCTAAAGGTGGCCTAACTCCCTGAATCAACAGATGAGAATTGTCTGGTTAGAAAATAAAAATGTTCAAATAAAAGTTAGGTTCAATATACATAATCTGTACCATTTAGATTCAAATTCCTTATTTGGCTTGGTACAATCAAATGGGATGTTGCACATGTCAGCATGTCTTTCTGTCTTAAAGCAGGGCATACTTCAGTGAGAAGATTGGAACTTAAAGAGTAGGCTACGCCATGATTTTACAACACATTCTGTGAAGTATTACATTTCATTGTTAAGAACTTCAAATTCAAACTTTGAAAGTGTACTCATCCTTGAAGTGCTAATTCTTTAGTCCAGTAACCTATAGCAACTAATCAGAATTCCCTCTGTTGAGGTCAGATTAACACAAGTTGGATTCGGGTTGACTGGTAAAGGTTATTACTGCTCTTATGGTTGTAAAGGTAAAAAAAAATCCCTAAATAGCTTCCTTTACCGTAGTGCAGTCCTCCTTCACCTACCTCATCCTTTGATTTTGCTTTTAAATGCCCTTATTTCTTCTGAGAAATCATCACTTCCTGTTCTTCTGTCTTTAACTCCACACAGTAATGCGAGGCTTTCTCCCTGGTGTGGAGAAAGCCTCTTGAGGGGGAAGGGGGTAAGCTGATTTTTTTCTTGAACTGCCTTACTCAATAGGTTCACGTTTTGGGGAAGTCTAATTCTATTTTAGGTATCCCTGCAGATTTTTTCCACGATCCCCATGATTAACCCCTAAACAAGGTTGAAACTCATCAGAAGATCATGTCTGATGGTCAAGATTGTGCATCATAAGCTATGCTACAACTGCAATAAAGTTGATTGAATGAAAAGGTTCAATATGGTGTTGCAAGTCTTGCATTCATAACCCTATTATTTTGTCCATTTGCTTTTTACCATAAACACACAAATGCTTTTATATTTGTTAAAGTGGTTCTAAAGGCTGAAGGTTTTATACCTTCATGTATTCTTTGCATGAAGGTAAAAAAATCTCGATCCTGAGATATACACAAGAGAAGAAGCTCTCCCGAGCCTTTGCCCCCTCATTGGCTAAGAGACAGCAGCGGGAGCCATTAGCTCCCGCTGCTGTCAATCACAGCCAGTGAGGAGGGAGTACGGGGTGGGGCCGAGTCATGCTCTCTGTGTCATGGACACAGAGAGCGGGGCTAGGGAGGGAGCACACACAAGTGCCCCCTTAGCAAGTGGCTGCCCTGTAGCAAGCAGCTTGCTATGGGGTCATTCAGCCGGGGGAAAGTGTCAGGAGCACTGGTGGGGCACTGTACAAAACCATTGCATAGAGAAGGTAAGTATAACATGTTTATTTTATTTTTTTATAAAATAATTGTCTTTACAAAAACAAGCAAATGAAAACATAAGGAAAATATTTTCATTTGGGATTATACCAATAATCAATTAAAAAAATATTTGTTAAAGCTTGCCAATACCCATCTAGCTCTCACAGGTATTATTAACAGTATATGACCTCTGTCCTGTGCATAAAAACACAGTGATGACTTTGCAGCATCATCACAGTCTGGGCTTTTTAAATGAAACAGACCATCCAGGGATGTTGAGACTTGACTGTAGTGCTGATTTCGGCAGTGAGACCAGAAGAAAAGTGGCAGTTGTACTTCCATGGGTAGCTTACAAGTGATTTTATATGCTTATCAGATGGAAATAAATTAATTAGGCCACAATGCAAGGGTAAATAAAGAAACAAATAAAGATATTATAAAAATCATTGTGCCCGGAGTTCAGATTTAAAGAAAGCTGTGCTAGGAGAGATAAGAGGGCGTCCATTGCTGACCTTCTAAAAATGCTATTTACCTGGATGTCTCTGTTCATTATTTTCGCTGGCCATAAACTTGAACAATCATGGATCCAGTGAAGCCATTCCTCTACCTATACTTCTCTAAGACTGTTTCAACCACTAAAAAAAGTTTACAGCTGCTGGATTAGTATGGCAGCCAGTCAGTACAGGCTTCCTTTAAATTAACTGTAATGTGTTTTGTATCAATCAGCTTGTGTATCTCAGGGAAAAAGCTGCAGAATAAATAGCTGCTTTAACGTCATTGAATTAGTTTGTTTGTGTTCCTGAAGTCATTGAATAAATCCAGTAAATCCTTATTCCCTAAAGTGATTTCATAAAACAAGGCGACTAACACAAGTTAACAAGCTCCACCAATATACCTCTTGTTGTGGCAACCATGGAAACACCATTAGGATTAGGAGTCCAAGTATTAACCTGTAAGGTTCCCTGCAGTGCAGCCATACTGTTTGCTTTTTCATCATATGGAATATTCAATTATTTTCCCCAGTTTAATCACATGTTCTAAGTATAGCAATCTATAAACATGTAAAACATGTATTTGAAGTGCTATAAATGTGCTGTGTCATTTATGCAATGTGCAAACGTAAATACAGCCAGAGAAAAAAAAAATTCTATATAAAAAAGTACTGCATACCAGGTAATGTCACTGGGCATTAGGACAAAAAACACTACAGAGTTTAGTGCTTGTAAGCCCAGTCAGCAGAACCACTCACTGCAATTTACATGCAATGCCCATTAACAAAATCTGTTCTACTGAATGCTTTTTCTAAACTTTACAAAGAGCTGCCAGTTCTACTTTTAGATGCAAATTCATACATTATTGATGACAGCAGACAAATTAAATAGGTACTTAGGCAAAAATGATCACTATTATGAAGAAAGACTGTCCCCTGCAGAAACATGTAGTGCCCTTAGGCTGGGTTCACACTACTACACTACTTTCATCCTACTTTGCTCTGTGTTCAATGTTTCCCTATGAGAGCGTCTTGTAGCGTCCTACACAAGTCGGTCCGACTTTGAAAATGCTCCCTGTACTACTTTTGGTCCTACATTGATCCTACTTCAGGCCCATTGAATATCATTGAAGTCGGACCAAAGTAGTATCCTGTTCATGAAAGTAGGATGGATGTAGGACCAATGTAGGATAAATGTAGGACCAATGTAGCAGAGCAAAGTAGGATGAAATTAGTGTAGTAGTGTGAACCCAGCCTAAGTCCTGGAGGCAACTCTGTCCATTGATCCCAATAAAACCTTTGTAGAAGTTAAGCCAGGTGTCACCAGTCCTGCTGCTTACCATGCAGATAAAACAGCCTACCCCCTTTAAGACAAAGAAAGCAGAATTTAGCCTGCTTAGTTTATGTCCTATGTTCTTGGATGTCTTTTCTTGTGCTGTTGACTCGCATAGAAAATAATAGAGCCCTCTCAAGGGTGTCTGCAGGATGTAGACCAAGCTGTAATTCCTGGCAGGCCACAACTGTCAGCTTTGGTAAATGTGCATCTAGGAACCCTAACTGGGAACTTTTGTGTGCTGACAAGGGTAGAGGTGTATGGTAGGGCAACTTTTTGATATCACAAATACTTTTTAGGGCAACATAATTGTTTCCACATGCAGGGCCGCCATCAGGGGGGTACAGGCATTACACCTGTAAGGGGCCCAATGGTCCCCACCCACCTTTAGCAACTTGCGGCAGGGACCACCCCCCCCCCCCGTTTTATTTTTTATTTATTTTTTATCTGACTTTAGCAACACGCGGCAGGAGAGAGAAGAGAAGACTTGGCTTGACTTTGTTTTGTTTGTCAGCACCAACCCCCCCATTCCACTTATCATCTCGTGGCAGGAGAGAGAAGAGAAGAGATGACACTTTCGTTACCACAACACCGCCGCCTATCATCTCACGGCAGGAGAGAGGAGGCCTCCCCCGGTTCTCTGCTCCAGGGTGGCCCTGCCTAAAGCTGTGTAAGGGGCCCCAAAATTTGTGATGGCTGCCCTGTTCACATGCATTACTGAGTGACATAACTGAGAAACATGTTACCTCTCCAAGGGAGGAACCACTCAGTATTTACTATATAGCCTTAGTTGGCCATGGGACTCTCACTGCTAAATAACAGAAGGTGTTCTGAATGAGAATGGAGTGCAAGATCTATTTATATGCATTTAGGGGTTTCCTGGGTACACATAGAGCAATATGAGGTCTAATAAAAATACTCAAAATGAGAATATTGTTAGTTTGTACACTTTTATGACTAGTCATATACTGGTCAACTAAACCTCTGAGAAATACACATCCTTCAGGCAAACACCAGAAGTGCTACACTTTTAATTCGATTGCACACCCCCACCTCAGTTTTTCCAAAGACCATATATACCTTGCCCTAGGTTGAACACATGAAAAATGTTCTTAGTTCTGTCAGCCTAAAGTATGTATTGTGGTTGATTTACTAAAACTGGAGAGTGCAAAATCTGATGCAACTGTGCATGGCGACCAATAAGCTTCTAACTTCAGCTTGTTCAATTAAGCTTTGACAAAAAAACAGGAAACTGATTGGTTTCTATGCACAGCTGCACCAGTTTTTGCACTCTCCAGTTTTAGTAAATCAACATCTTAATGTCTTCTGTGTAGCAGTAGAGGATATACTGCTACCATCACAGTCAAAAAAAAGAAAAAAAAAAAAGAAAGCGAATGAAAATACTTACCTGCTACTGAATGCATTTATGGAAACATATGTAAAAATGAACAAAGGCAACATAACAAGAGATTAAAATTGTCTTCTAGTCGATAATGTATTTTTTTATTTTGCATCTCATTACATTTTTTTCTTGCATGAAGAAAGCAGAATGAGTTTATAAAAGATACTTCAGCTAGAAAGGGTTTGATTTCCTGTCTAGATTCCTGATTATACAGAAATGTGAGATTTAATAGACAAAGATTTAGTATTACAGCAGCAGGAAATGCAATTTTATGATATAGACTATAATCTTGATCCCATGAAACAACAATGAGACACAATGCAGGCCTTCTCTGAATTACAAAGTAAACTTGTAATAGTAGATAATATTACATGATTAAATAGTGTGTGATAAAATGAAAAATAAAAGATGGGTTTCCCATTGTATTGCTGTTTTCAAGACTAGGGAAGATTGACTTGATGCAGGCATATCATGGAAAATACTCTTATGGGACCTTAGCAAACCATATGAGACTGAGACATATCAATACATTTCTGACAGCATGGAAATGACTCTGCATCCACACTATATAGAATTGTATTTCAAGGGTAGCAGCATCCTTCATATGCCAGACCATAATATTATTAAACTACAGTATCTCAAGCCATTGAGTAAGAGCAGTAGGTGAAAGTTGGGTAAACACATATGCCGCGTACACACAACCTTTTTCATGACGTGAAAAATGCAATTTTTTTTAAATGGACATTAAAAACGATCGTGTGTAGGCTCCAGAGCATTTTTCTCGACATGAAAAATGGGCATTAAAAAATGGGCATTACAAATTTAGAAAAATTTTCGCGTCGTTTTTCACGTTGTCGTGAGTAGACTTTAACTACGTGAAAAAAACACGCATGCTCAGAAGCAAGTTATGAGACAGGAGCACTCGTTCTGGTAAAACTAGCATTTGTAATGGAGATAGCACATTCGTCACGCTGTAACAGACTGAAAAGCACGAAGACTGAAAAGCGCTAATCGTCTCTCACCAAACTTTTACTAACACAAAATCAGCAAAAGAAGCCCAAAGGGTGGCGCCATCTGAATGGAACTTCCCCTTTATAGTGCCGTCGTATGTGTTGTACATCACCACGCTTTGCTCGAGCATTTTTTTTTTTCACGATCGTGTGTATGCAAGGCAGGCTTGACAAGAATCACATCGAAAAAAACTTTCTTTTTTCTATGACATTAAAAATGGTCGTGTGTACGTGGCTATACAGTTTTTTCTTGTTTATTTATTTTTTCATTCAAACCGTTGGTTGGACGCATCCCCACATCAATACACATGATGTCGATTCAGGGATCTCTCCCACTAAGACATTGTATACTGACAGGCAGACTGCACCCCCCCCAGGTAGAATACATCGATCAGCGTTTGCAGTTATTGGTTAAAAGTGTTGATCGAATGCAGGTTTTCCTGCATGCCTGTTCAACAGAGTTTAGTCATTAGAACAGACAGCTGTACACACAGACCAAACGGCGGGTTTCGGCTGAACTGGCTGATTTTCATCCCATGTGTACCAGGCTTAAGTTATAACAAATGTTTAGCAATATAGTGAGACTATATACATTTATATAAGCAGTACACATTTATCCCAGGTTTATCAATACATATGGCTCATTGTTTGTATCCCAAAATTGTATTTAAATGAGTGCTTGAAGCTAATGTACATACTAGATTCATACACCCCTCAGTGCTTGCCTTTGAAACATATCACTAACAAAATCCTCTCATAAATTCCAGTGCAAACGCCATCACAGGCTATTTTTTTCAGAATAACAAAAGTTAGGAATCTGCAACAAAGAGGGAAATGTTTTTTTTTTCTCAAAAAAGTGGAGTTACTCTTCAACTAGCCAAGCTAAAAAAAGGGCAGCTGTAGTTGTTCGCAACCACAGAAACATCGATAGTAATGTTATAATTTTCTCTATGATTACTAGACATGTGCACACTGAAAAATTTTGTTACGGAATTTCGTTGTCGTCCTAAAAATAAATTTATTTAGTTACTCCCAAAATTTGTTTTTATTTAGTTCGCTTAGTTGAAAAATGCATTCATCTGAACATCCAAATAATTAAGGTTGAATCTGTCATTGAAGGCTTATGGTGTCTGTCGAATGTTCTAAGAAGATTTGACGGAGCAGCTAAACTGTACGACTCCGCAATTGTACATTTCCGGTCGAATGTTCTGCCTACAAGCTATAGAAGAATTCTAATGTTGTATGACACTAGTAATAATTATATTTATAAATTATTATTACTAATCAACCAACATTGTAATTCTTCTATAGCTTATGGGCCGAGCATTTGACCAGAAATGTACGATTGTGGCGTCGTACAGTTAAGCTGCTTTTCGAATCTTCTTAGAACTTTCGACAGAAACCATAAGCCTTCAATGATAGATTCAATGTTTTTATGTTTTTCTCTGCTTCGTCGAATCTTCATTGTTCATATCGAATGGTCTACCCCAACACTGTCTCTATAATGTCGAATCTTTTCTCTCTATGTCAAATCTTTCCTCTCGATGTAGAATAACCTCAGACTAATAGAGTTAAGGTTAGGCACATTCGACCGCAGATTTGATTGACACAGATTACTATTGTCAGAGTCATGTCGAATCTTCTATCTATATCGAGCTGTTGCAACAACGAAAATGAAAATACAGCATTTTTTATGTCGGATCTTTCGGATTTCAGATTCTGTGTGTTCGTTTTCGTTAACGAAAATACCCGAAATTTGGACGAAAATGCATTCGGACGAAAACGAATGCACATGTCCAATTACTTAAACCTTTAGAGAAAATATCAACGATGGCCCAAGGTTGGTATCCTGGTACCCCTTAACTGTAAGCCTTTGATAGATAGATACCAGAGAATCTGACATATGTATGCTTGGGTCTAACCTCCACTGCTTTGGCTCTGCTTTGTCCTCCTGTATAGCTTCAAAATCGCAAAAAGCATTGATTTTATGCTTTTACAGCAAAAATAAACTTTTATACAACAGTAACACTTAGGCCTCGTACACACGATAGGTTAAACAGAGGACAACGGTCTGATGGACCGTTTTCATTGGTCAAAACCGATCGTGTGTGGGCCCCATAGGTTATTTAACCATCGGTTAAAAAAAGCCAACTTGCTTTAAATTTAACCAATGGATTCCTAACCGATAGGTCAAAACCGATCGTTAGTAGGCACAACCATCAGTTAAAAATCCACGCATGCTCAGAATCAAGTCGACGCATGCTTGAAAGCATTGAACTTCATTTTTTTCATCACGTTGTTGTGTTTTACGTCACCACGTTCTGACACGATCGTTTTTTTAACCGATGGTGTGTAGGCGCGACGGACCATCAGTCAGCTTCATCGGTTAACCAATAAAAATGGTCCATCAGACCGTTCTCATCGGATGGACTGATCGTGTGTACGCGGCTTTAAAGTATGTCATTTTTAATGCTAATGAGCACACTGCAGAACTTTGTTTGGATTCAAAAACCACCTCCTAAACCCAGGAATAGACTGTTTGACTGCTTTTAAAACCCAAGTGGCTTTTGGAAATGGTCCTTCATTAGAAAAAATACCTGCTGCTTTATTGTGACACTTGAACACAGAATCAGAAATAGCCTACACAGGTAACTAGCGAAAGGTGAAAGTGAATCAGTTTAGGCTGGGAATATACTGTAGCCATGAATTCTGCTGATAGCAGCAAGTAATTACATTGCAAGAACGCATAAGCCACCCACACGCCGGTACTGCGGCTTTGTTCTCTTTCTTCAAAGAATAAACCACTTGCATCTGGATCAAATGCTTTAAACAATACTCAGACACTCATCAAAGTGCCTTCCTTTCTTCTGTTATTTAATTTAATTAGCCCTAATACAGACATGGATTTACACAGTGTATACTGCGTGAAAAGTAATCCCCAGAAACATATTCAAAAAAAATTATCAATTTCATATTTTTTTGTTTTTTAAAGGAATTCTCCCCCTCCTTTCATACCTGACAGGAGCTCCTCTGCTCTGAGCCGGCTTCAGCAGAACTGTCAATGTGCTGTCAGTCTGATTCAAAGGTGTTTCCAGTTCATACGCTGGCATGGAGGGGGCTGAGAAATACAAACAGAAATTAACCAAAAAAAAAAAAACTTTTCCGCTGCCTGAACACCTACACGCTGTGCATGTACCCAGAGGACCCTGCAAGATACTGACAGTGTTTGATAAACCACACTGAATATGTGAAATATATTGACAAAGGTGTCCCGTGTGTTTATGCTGATATGACATTAGCCCCATACGTGTTTCTGCTGTACTTCTACAAACACATCATTTCATGGATAAGTGGATAGTCATGTCTTACATCAAACCTGTGTGCTACATTCAGTTTCTGAGTGTTCAGGTGGTAATTGAGCAGCGTATGCGGTATGATCTACTGTATATACTAGACAATGTTGGAAGCCTAAAGTTAGACAAAAGTTCAGTGCATGAAGCTGTTATGTTTATTTATATCCACTGTGAGATCAGAGATAGTTAAGAATTCAAATTTATTGACATAAGGGCTTATTCAATAAGGCACTCCAAAGAGCAAGAATTATGTGCAAAACGCAATAGCCAACAGCAATCTTTCACAATTCACTTTATTAGAGGCAGTTTAAAGAGGATTTTTACCTATTAGTTATGAGTTACTGCAGTTTGCACATTAGTATTGCTCTTTGTATTACCTTGTTCAATAACTCCACATCTTCCAATCATACAACATGCCAAACAGTATATGTCAGGCATAAAAGAGCGAGTTATTTCAAAGTCTGGATCATTATCAAAAGGCTGAGCACAGTCACGCACCAAGCGTATTTCAAACCACAGCAATACAGAAAGGAGCACCAGACCAAATCTGACTAAAATAGTCTAAGGTAATTTTACTTCTTGGTAAACAATATATAAACAGCCAACACATTTCGGGAGCAACACCACTACTCTTCATTAGGGTTAAAACCTGGATGGTCCATTGACTTCACAGATCTATATTAGAACCAGTATTGAAGTCTCCTCATGGAGGTAAAACTTTCAGCAGGCCCCGAGTAGCAATGGAGCATCCCGTTGCTCTGCTCAGCAACTGCTGCCAAGTTGGTAAAAAGTGATAAAATCTAACATTGCCACCTTTAAAAAAAAAAAAATACTTTGCATTTCTGTCAGAAAAAGCCCACACAACAGATAACATATTATGTTAATGTACATAGCAAATTGTTCACAGTGAAAATCTTCAGAAAAAATCTCAGCCACCGCACACCATACAACACCCGGCTTGCAATAGGTTATAACACCCTCAGCCTAACTACATCTAGGCCATGCCCCCAAAATGTTTCTCCCCACCCACAGGGCTTAGTCATAGACCTCCATTACTAAGACTTGTGGGTAGGGAAAAAAAATTGGGGGCGCGGCCTGGAGACTCTCACTTATTACACGCTGGACTTGTATGATGTGCAGTGGCTGAGATTTTTTTCTCCTGGTTCTGCAGATTACATGCAGTCAGATCGGACTCCTAGCCTGACCTACACTCTCAGTGGAATACATCGAATGGGGGACACAGATGCTGGAGCAGACAACCTAGAGTTGGCTTAGGTCCACAAGGAAAATTTTGATGAAGAGCTGACACAAAGAACAAAAAATTGATTCCCACAAATCAATACCTGAGATTTTGGTTGTAAACTGACTCGTAATAGGAGGTCCAAAGCCTTTCGCTGTGCTGGCCCGTATTGTAAAAGAGTAGGTTGTCCCAGGATACAGTCCAAAGAACAGATAGTGTGTTTCATTTCCTTGTTTTAGAATACGTCCACTTTGATTGGATAAATCTATTTCAGGGTCAAAGGAGCTGACTGCCTTGTAGGAGATCTGTGAAAAGAAGTGAGTAGAATTAATGGAAACTCAATGGAAAGACTTCTATTGGCAGAGTCAGATTACATTTTTATCCGATAAACCCTTCTGATGTATGCACCGTCAGACGTTTTATGATAACAGATCATATTCCTCCAGACTCTTCAAAACCTGAATCCAATGAAGGAACTCAGACAAAACTGTTATGAGCTATTACTTTTATAGATACAAGGACTTAGCGGCAGATGGATTACAAATGTAGAAGATGGGTTCTAGCTTAGCATAATACCTTTACGTTGTTTGCCTTTACATTCCAAACATATAGACAAAATTCTGATGCCTCCTTCAATAATCAGATTGCCTTAAAAGATTATGTTATTCATGATGACTGATATCATCTTTCAAGGTACATTCTTTTTGAGAGCATAGAGCAATATAAATGCAGTTTAACCTTCACTATTGTTGCAAGAACCTCGGATTGCTCTTTAGTTATACAGCATTAGAACAGATTTACCAAACAGTGACAAAAATGGATTACCTTACTCTAGGGTTAAACAACCACTTTATTACCTGAGATTTCTTTAAATGCTAACATAGTCATATAAGTACTCCCCCTGAGCCCTGTGTTTGGCCTGGTACTTAAAGTGTTTGTTAAGGTCAAAAATGTTCTTCTATAGTTTCCTCTCGTATATAACACAAAACTCCCCAGTGGATGTAATTTTTAAAAATATGCGGTAAAATAGCTTACTTCAGAGCACCGTTCAGTTTTTAGCTGACTACCCGCCGGTCTACTGTCCCGATATGATAGCTGCAGGGGAGGTGCTGGGAAACCCCCACTTAAGTCTGATGGGATGAGGAGAGGAGGGGAGGAGACAGGTGGGCAGTCACATGAGCGCTGAATGGCACTCTGAAGTAAGCTATTATACCGCATATTTTTTTAAATTACATCTACTGGGGAGCTTAAAATTATATAACAGACGGAAACTATAGAAGAAAAACACATTTTTTTTAGAGCAGGAGGGGAGGATTGGGGAGCTGACAAGCAGGGAGGGGAGGGGGGAGGAAGACAGAGGAGACACGGACACAGAAGGGGCCTCAGATGCAGAGGCACGTACGCTGACAACAGTGTCAGGGCTCAGCAGCCCTGATTATCGTGGTCAGCATACAGAGGGGAGAGCAGAAACTAGCAGGATCAGCAAGGTATTTCAGGTAATACAAGGGGCCAAATTATACAACACAAGCACTGTACTGTACAACATGTTTTAAAGAAACAGGATCAATATTTATTTAAATTTTTTGGGGGTTAACAAACTTTAAAGAAATCCTTGACTTTTCCATTGTTTACTTAAAGCCAAATATATACTATTTAGCATTTAAGCACATTACCTGTGCATAATCAATAAACATAAATCAGCTTAAAGGGGTTGTAAAGGATTTTTTTTCATAATAAGCATCCTTTACCCGCAGACATTCCTCTTTTCACTTCCTCATTGTTTGTTTTTGCTCAGAAGTTGCTCTATTTCTTCTCTGTTCTGTTCACTTCCTGCTTGTCTGATTTTACTGACCACCGTGAAGGGAGGCTTTACTGCGGTGGTCAGTAACGTGCTCACCCCCTCCTGGGAACTACATCTGTGTGGCAGGACGCTCTCTATGTGTTAGAGACTTCAAGGAGGTGTGAATTACTGGGCGTGCCGCAATTCATACTGGGAAATGTAGTTCTTACATGATAAAAGCGATGCAAACCAGGAAGTGAATGAGAGAACAGAAACTAGAATGCCAGAGGTGATATAGATGAAGGAATTTAATAGGTATTTACTTGTTTTTTAAGAGACTCATTACACTATTCTGTCTGTCTACCTTGCAGACATAAATTTTAGGCAAAAAATTGTTTTTCTTTACAACTCCTTTAAGTCTCCCATGATACCCAGTTGGGTGCTGCCATCTTGCCTCTTGTGCAGCACTGAGAAGATGAAAGCAGTATGTTAATTACAGCAGCCTTAATGGGAATCCCATTGTATCATCTTCATGTGATATTCTTTCATCATTGCTTTCTGCAGGAGAGCAGACATACATCAAATACCAAGCGAGTGGTCACAAATGGAGATGAGTGTCATGGATATGCAGTAATGTTTGTGTTCACCTTAGAGGCCAGTCACTCTCACCTGGCTGCCTAAAAAATCTCTCCTCTAGCATGGCTCCACCCAGGCCATCCCAGGAACTCCATATTAACCAGTACACTGCAGGTCTGCCTTGCTGATCAACGTTGTTCGTTAAGCATTGTGTGTTTGGGTTCCTGCTTGCCGTATGCTACATTTATCTCTGTATACCGATCTTGGCTTCTCCCCGACTACTCCTGTTTGCCTGTGACCCTGATCCTTGGCCTTTCCCTTGTTTATCCTTGTCTGCTTGTCGCCCCGACCTTGGCTTAAGCCTTCACTATCTCTTGTGTCCTGAGTGGCTGCTTCCCCTCTCTCCCTACGGAGCGTGACCTAGGGGACCCTGGGGTCTGTGACCTGGATTCAGTTGCAGCTAAGGCCATCCTCACCACTAGAGGCTCTGGTGAATACCAGCTGGGTCTTAGACTCTGTGCCCTGGGGAATCTTGGGCTCAAGCTTCCTGTGGGATCCCTGTTTGAGCTCCAGTGGACCTATCCTCCATATCCACTCTGTGGTCCATCCGCAGCAGTCTGCCATAGGGTTCATTACCTTGTGGTGCACTCCTGACTCCAACAGGGTGCATCTGTCATCTGGCCACAGGTGACCTGACAATGAGGGCTTAGCTGCTGATATTTGGTCAAAATTCCTTGTTTTTTTTGCTTAGTTTGTACATTTTGGGGAAAGAATATGTGCATTTTAATGAGGCAGATTATGAAAGTACCAATTATGAAAGGTTTACATGCTTAGGAAATCAGATGATTCAAGTTATTAGCATATTTGGGAAATTATGAGTGTTTGCTTCTTGGCTCAACTGAATAGGAACTTGGTGGAAAAGAAATCTAGAGAAAGATGGGTAATAAAAAAAAACAGAACCCAGAAGTCTTTAGAAGGGGAGGAGGTTTTTCATTAGCTAAGCACACCCTTCTCCCTGCATGCCTGAGCTAAAGCAGATGGATTCCACGAAGTAACTGCTACATAAATCATCTGCCCTTACTCAAGATGGCCATGGACAGAAATGTTAGGGGGTGTTTTTATAAGCGCTGACTCCGCAAATTCAACATGGAAACATGGATATACAAGGAAGTTTGCTTTGAATATTAAAAGTGAATTAAATAGCATTTTTGGTTTAATATGCTCAGGTATAATGTAGTTCCTCTTTAACTACTGCACAAAGTGTAGGGCTCATCTCTAAGTTGGGGTACCACCATAATGTTGACTTTCACTCTTCTGCCTGGTCCTGGGCATTAATGAGCATGCACACGGGAAGAGGTACCCTCACGTGCAGGGCAGGTGGGCCCTGCACACAACCAGTTGAATTTTGACTCATCTGTGGCTATTCCTGTTCATGAGAATTGTTTTTTTTATGAATGGGCTTGTTGGAAAATTTTGCTTCGATCAGCACATGCAGCCAATCGACTGTGATGCCAATCACTGAATTCCCCCTTTCACACAGCATACTGACTGAATAAAAAAAAAACCATAACAGTCTGTTGTTTCCAAAAGGCTGAAAGAGCTTCTTCGATAGGTAAGTATAAACTATGCTTGGAAACAGGGATTTTGGGTATACATTACAGTGGTTCTAATGGTAATTTTTTTTTTACCTTAATGCATTCCCTGTCCTGTATCGATTCAGCACTGTGCCAATTTGCTGTCTTTTCTCCTCTCTTGCCGCTCTCACAAGCTTGGCTGAGAACAGTGGGAGTCGTTGCCTCCTGCTGCTGTAAGTCAAATCCTGTGAACAGAGAGCGGGAGGTGGGGCCAAGCTGCTCTGTGTGTGTTAATAGGCGCCCACAACCTGAGTCGGCAATGAGGAGGTTCAAGGATGCTCTGTGCAATACCATTGCACAGAGCTGATGAGTATAACTTGTTTATCATTTTATTAAAAAACAAAAATGGCACTTGAAAACGCTTTAAGACACATGACTGTTTCTTTTTTATCAACATGATCTCTTTCCACGCATTGAAAAATAATACAATTCCCCCTTAAAAAGAGTTAATCAAGATAGTAATATGGGACCTGCCATTTCTGACCTGATTAGTGCCCCAACACTACCCTGATTCTTTACTACTTGGTGAGTCACTGACCTGGAACATTTATACTATTAAGTGTTTGTGACTGCATGTGCTGAGACTTCACAACCAAATGTTTCCTTTTTTTTTTCTTTGAAATGTAACAGTATAAAGTCAAATAAAAAAAGGATAGTAAAATCAAAGCATTTGATAATCGACCAATACATTATTCAGTCAATATTTTGTGCAACTGGGAAAAAGTGATTGTTCTTTGTAAAGTTTTTCATTGTGATATTCATATGTCAATTTACATTAATCCTAGAATTTACTGCAAATATTAAGAGTTTTTTTACGTTTTTTTGAGCATCTTGTTTTTAAAAGATGAAGAATTTGTTCGTTTTCCAAGCATAGCAGCTTACTGGCAATTATGTCTGTGAATATTTGCTTCTTATCTTTCATTGAATATAATTGGTGCATAACTACAAATGGAACCATCAAAACAAATCAATCAGCTCCTGTCCGTCCATTTAATTACTGCACACTGTGGAGATGGAACCGGGTGGCTGATGCAAATGAATGCAATACAGAGACTCGGTTTTTCCTACTACTTATCCTCTTCTGTAGCTAAAGAAGATTCTACCTTTGGAAGCTGAGCTGAAGAATCTGCTATAAAAATCCCAGTGCAATTTTTAGGAAAATTACATGTATGCTGGTGAACAAAAAATAATAATATTTGAGTAACCCTTTGTTCCCTTTCTAACTGTCAAAAAACTGACAACTTTAACTTGGCAAAAATGTCTGGGACTTAGAATTTTTACCAATTGTCATGAGTGATTGACAGGCAAAAAAGAATGGATTTTTTTTTACCTCTTCACTCACTGTTCTTAGTTCTTTATATAAAATCTGGTGTCTGCACAAAATGCAAGCAAAATCCAATTTTTTACATTTAGGTATTTTCTTCTTAACTATATTTAATGCCTTCCGTAGAACATCCTTTGGGGCACTACCAGGGCTTTTTTTTTCAGGGGGGAACTTGGTGGAACCACCACCTCTGGCTCAGACCCTTGGGGGGGGGGGCTGCTCACCACAATCACTTGTAAACACAGAAGTCCGGTTTATGTGTTTACAAGTGACAGCTCTGCACTCTTAGTGCAACCCTCATGAACTCTGCACTCTGTATGTAATGCAATCTTGGTATTTAACTACTACATTACCAAGCCTATTTCTGAGATTTGGTGTTTACAAGTTAAAAACTGTTTTTTTTTGCTAGAAAATTACCCCCAACATTATATATATATTTTTTTCTAACACCCTAGAGAATAAAATGGAGCTTGTTGCAATACTGTCTGTCACACCGTATTTGCGCAGACAATAAGACAACAGTAAAGTTAGCCCAATTTTTTTATATTGTGAAAGATAATGTTACGCCGAGTAAATTGATACCCAACATGTCACGCTTCAAAATTGCTCCCTCTCGAGGAATGGCGACAAACTTTTACCCTTTAAACTCTCAATAGGCGACATTTAAAGATTCTACAGGTTGCATGTTTTGAGTAACAGAGGATGTCTAGGGTGAGAATTATTGCTCTCACTCTACCTAACGCGGTGATACCTCACATGTGTGGTTTGAACACCGTTTTCATATGCGGGCGCTACTCACATATGCGTTCGCTTCTGCACGCGAGCTCGGCAGGATGGGGCGCATTTAAAATGTTATTTTTTTTTTTTACCTTTATTTTTTCACTGTTCTTTTAAAAAAAAAAAAATTACTTTTATTCCTATTGCAAGGAATGTAAACATCCCTTGTAATAGAGAAAAATATGACAGGTCCTCTTAAATATGAGATCTGGGGTCCAAAATACCTCAGATCTTATATTTACACTAAAATGCTAAAAAAAATTGTCATTAAAAAAAAATGGCCCTTTACGAGCTATGGACGGAAGTGACATTTTGATGTCGCTTCCGACCTGCAATGACATGGAGATGGGCGTGTTCCATCTTTCCCTCACTCATCTCCTTGTCAGGCTAGGGACAGATCCGGATCACCAGCACCGGCATCTCGCTGCGAATCCGCCGAAGAGACCACCTTCATCCAGGGCTCAAGTCTTGCGGGAACGTGTGGGAACGGAGTTCCTGCACTTTTTTCACAGCAGGAATGCAGTTCCCTTTGCAGGACTAGAGCAGCCGAGCCGCCCGAGCCAATCCTTCACTAAGCGGGGCGATGCCCAGCTCGAGTCACTGTCAGGGGCAGGCGAACCTTAGTAATCCTTTATGTTACTGGCCGCTTCCTGAATATGGATTCATCGGGTAGTATGTGGGTATTCCATCACTTCCTCGATGCCGCAATGTCTCCTAGGAGCTTTTGTCATTGTTCCCAGGAGACATTGCGGAGGTCTGCCGCGAGTTATTATGAGATTTAGAAAGAACTTGCTTAAAAAAAAAAAACATCTACACTTTGTAGATACACAATAGGGAGAATTATTTACCCCTGGATTAAATTTTTTTTTTTTTCTCTTTCACAAGGTAGGGAATTTGGCCTTCCCTCTTTTTACACTTTGTAAATACACAATAGGGAGAATTTATTACCCCTGAATTTTTTTTTGTTGTGTCTCTTCTTCGTCTCTCCTCCTCTTCCCTCTCGTCTTGTACCCACCGCCTTAACCCTGCCCCGTCGCCTCCATCCCCCCATCGCTAGGGGGGGTCTGAGTTCTGTCTCTAGGGCCTCCCCCCAGGGAAATTTAATCTTAAAGGGAAAATTAGATATGGGGCAAGTTTGAAGTGAGTAATCCTGTAGCACTAGTGACAGACGAAGTCTTCTCCTTTTTCTTTTCTTTAAGGTATAAGAGGTCCATTATACCATTATGTTGTAAGTCTGTATGTTGATTTTATGGGTATTTATTGTTCTGTTTGGAAAAAAATCAATAAAAGAAATTTTGATATAAAAAAAAAAAAAAAACATGCGGTTTAGTAATTATGCATATGAGCGTATACTTTTTTTTTTGGCGGGGGAGTGGATCTTGGGTGGGAGTTCCCACACTTTTTTCCCCAGGACTTGACCCCTGCCTTTATCCAAAAGAGAACCGTCGACTCTTGAAGAGGATACCGGGGTTATGGTAGCTAGCTGCTACCATAACAACAGTATTCCTCTTCAGAGACAGGATGTTTATAGTCGTCCTGCGGGAAACAAGCCGTTAATGCCCCTTTAAGACCCCCCTACTGTTTGTGAAATTTGACTGACCACACCCAATATTTTATGTGATTTGGAGGGTGCGTGTGGGTGTAGCGGTTTTGGGGGGTTATGGTTGAATTGTCCAGCACCTATTGTTTGAGAAAAAAAGCCCTGGGCACTAATACCATGCAGCTGCAGTCATCATTATGGTTAACAATATGAAAATCTGTGTTGAAAGGAATAGAGAGACAAATGCCGCGTACACATGGTCAGAATTTCCGACAACAAATGTTTGAGCGCTGGTTCTCAATTTTTCATACATCAAAAGTTCTTGTCGGAAATTCCGGTCGTCTGTAGCCAATTCCAACACACAAAAATCCTATGCATGCTCAGAATCAATTTGACGCATGCTAGGAATCACTGAACTTCATTTTTCTAGGCTTGTCGTAGTGTTGTACGTGACTGCGTTCTTGACGTTCAGAATTTGTGTTACTGTGTGTATGCAACACAAGTTTGAGCCAACATTCAGTCGGAAAAAAAATCCCTTGGTTGTCGGAATGTCCGATCGTGTGTACGCAGCATAACAGTTCTTGTTTGCATTAGACAATGTTAGTTATCTGGCTGATGCTGATCTTCTAAATCACTGACCCAAAACAAACACGCAGCATGTGAAGTCAGAGCAAAGTCACAACTGCTTATCTGTATACGTGCTTTGGGTCAGTGGCTCAGAAAGTATTAAATCCACTATATCAGCATGATAGCCGGTATTCATTATACACTACTTTGATTGTGATTCATGGACTATAATCAGTAGCTAGTAACAGAGCTGGATCATCCCCAAGCCAACCTAAGAAGGAGCCTAGAGTCAAATGGATGTCCAGTGAGCCATAATATAACATGTATTCTCCTGCTGTGAACCAGAGGAATAACATATTTAATCAAAGTCATGCACCTGCCTATCACTTCACAAGGAAGCATTTGTAAACATCTGTTGTCTGGTATGCCATACCATGGCAGTTCAGGCCATTCAAGTGGCATGGCTTTTCTGTGCCTATTGCCATCCTTATCAATGTAAGTTAAAGACTTGGGGGTCAACGCTCTGCCACAGTCTAACTGTAGCTAATAACCAGTATTACTTAAAGCGGAGGTTCACCCAAAAATCAACTTTCTGCCATTAGATCCAGCATACTGTTGACATCTGCAGTATGCTGTTTTTTTTTGTACTTATAGTTTTATCAGCCGTTGTTATCCGGCTCCGAGCGGGAATTTCTGCGGGGAATAGGCGTTCCTAAGCCAAGCGGATTTGATTGACGGGCTGCTAAAGCACTCGGGTGTTTACGTCGCAATGGAGCGCCTGCCGTATAGAGCTGACTGCGCAGGCACCATAAACACCTGAGTGTCACCTCGGGTATTTCCGGAAGGCGTGACGCGCTTTAGCAGCCCCTCAATCAACTCCGCTTGGCTTAGGAACGCCTATACCCGGAAGGAATCCCCGCTCGGAGCCGGATAACAACGGCTAATAAAACGATAAGTACAAAAAAAAAAAAAACAGCATACTGCAGATGTCAGCAGTATGCTGGATCTAATGGCAGAAAGTTGATTTTTGGGTGAACCCCCGCTTTAACTCTTCTCAGTGACAATTCTTCTCTGTCACAGCAACAGAAACAAGCACAATTACACACAGACCCCTATTTGGAGAGTGATGTGGTCATTTGGATTTTTTTTTTTTTATTATTTGTTGAATACTATTAGAGGCAACATTTTAAATGCATTTATCAGGCCTTGCTCACATTAAGGCTGATTTAGTAAAGCCAAATAGACTGTGCACTCTACAAGTGCAGTTACTTCAGAGTTTAGTAAATGAGGCGAAGTCTATTGCAAAGAATAGCCAATCACAATGAAAATGCTTGCGCATAATTGGACGATGGTAGTCAGCAGAACATACCCTCATTTACTAAGCTCTGGTGCAACTGCACTTGCCAAGTGATCAGTCTATTTGCCTTTAGTAAATAAACCCCTATTGGGAGAACACACAGAATCTGGTGCAGCTGTGCATAGTAATCAATCAGCTTCTAGCTTTTATTGTCCTATTCACATGGACTGTCCAATGAGGTCCACCTGTCAGTTTTCCAGGCGGAACTGATGGGACCTTGCATTATCCTCTATGGAGCGACGGATGTCAGCGGAAACATGTCCGCTGACACTCAAAACCATCCAATCCGATCGGTGGTCCTATTCTCCATCCGTCTGGTGGATCGGATGGCATCGGATAGAAATAGACAGGCAGTCCGTTTCCATCTGATTTCTCCTTGGAGGAAAGCAGGACTGTGTCCGTGTCTGCTCTGCATAGGGGAGCAGACACGGACCTGTCACCTGCCTGCTCAGCGGGGATCAGTGGAGAGGTCCCCTGCTGAGCAAGCAAATTCTGGTTAGCAGAGGTTCCTGTGTTAAAGGGGCCTAAGGTCTTTTGTACACAGGAGTAAAAAACATAATTTGTTTTACTGATTTGGATATAGAAAGAAGCATTATAGGCTATGGAACCATACACACAGCTATGTAGAGATGAGTAATAGCGTAAGACATGGCAGGTGGACCAAGGATCCGACCTCTTCATCAAACGAGAGGCTTTTACCCTCCAATCCTGGACAGTCAGCATGGAGGACCCTCGCAAAGGATCTTATTCTTTAACAAGATCCTGAGTACAGATGGGCTTGGGCATGTTCGCGATCCCACCTGCCCGATCCCACTGGGAAGTCGACCCTGCACATTGCTAATTACAGACACTGAGACATTTCCCAGTCTGTGCAGCTGCGGATCAGGAAATATCTCCGTGCCTGTGATTAGTGGTGTGCAGTGCGACTTCCTGTCGGGATAGGGCAGATGGGATCCCGAACACGCCAGGCCTATTACTATTCCTGAGTATAAACATCAGTAAATTCTTACCTCCATGTGCAACTGACCTAATTGAACAAGCTGAAGATAGAAGCTTATTGGTTACTATGCACAGCTGCACCAGATTCTGTGTGCTCCAGTTTCAGTAAATGACCCTCAGTGTGTTGGATGCAGAAGATATAAACCAATGTGTTGTGTAGCAAAGATATCTGCTTGCAATTGGTCTCCTCACCCAGAAAAAAGCATAGTTGCCAACATACAGAAAAAAAATTTAGGGACTTCTTTCTGTAGGCGGAGTATTAATTTAATTAGGAGTATTGCATTAATTTGTAGGCATAGTCTAGCAGGATTTAAAAAAATGTGGTGCGCAAGGCACGCCACGGCAAGATATGTCTGTAGTTTAAATTACACGTGGCCTAAAGGCGTGCTTAGAGTCTGGGATGACTTCCATAGTGGAAAATGTGGTAATATATATGGAATGTAGGTAGGGCAGGGGTGTGTCCATGTGCCCATGCCTCACTGTGCTCATGCCTCACTGTGCCCATGCCTCACCGTGTCCATAACTAGACTGACATTTAACATGTGAGTCTATGGAAGGGGTACCTGGCTTTGAAAAACCGGTGCTCCCCAGTCATAGGTTCCCCGAACAACAAACTTTTCAGAGGGAGAGAGGGGCTATACGTGTGCCAAGTTTGAGGTAAAACTACGTAAAAAAATGCGCCGGCTGGACGTACGTTCGTGGATCGCCGTAAATAGCTAATTTGCATACTCGACGCAGATTTCGACGGAAACGCCACCTAGCGGCCGCCGAAAAATTGCATCTAAGATCCGACAGCGTACTAAGACGTACGCCTGTCGGATCGATCCCAGATGCCGTTGTAATCTTGTTTTGTGGATACAAAACAAAGATACGACGCGGGAAATTTAAAATTACGCCGGCGTATCAATAGATACGCCGGCGTAACCCTTTTGTGGATCTGCCCCAATATGTCTATTAATTTGATCTAAAAATTGGTTTAGAAACTGAAATATAACTGAACATCTGTGGTGAATTAGTTGATATGATGTATATGACCCGAGCCTTAGGTTTTAATATATTAAAGAAATATTGTACTTATTGAGATTCTTCTACAATGAAGTTGATTCTTGGTATGGCATTTGTTCGTGTGTGATTTTATAATGTTTTTATATTCATGGGAATATGAATGAAAGATTTTAAATGCTTGACTAACATTATATTATATTTTTGATATAAAGATACATTGAAAGTCCCCTTATTTGAAAGGTATAGCTGTAGTTTAGAATGTACTCAAGTAAAGGTCCTTTGTAAGATAGGAAAAGGTTTTTAGAGGCCTTGCAGTGTATAATTGTGTAGAATTTGCATCCCAATAAACAGTAGCTTACATATGAAATTACACCTGCTTCTTTCTGTTAAAATAGGCTTCATGGAAAGAAACACAGGTGAAATGCAATGAAAGTGACCATTATACTATTTCTACTTCTTTGTTCCTGAACAATCGACTCAGATCTGTCTCCATATCATTCATTGTGTTTACTGGCATCACTTTAGCTTGCTATATAAGGCATGTAAATGTGAATATATGTTACAGATGAGAAATATAATAATACGTTCCAAAGCAATAAATGATTTACACAAGTAGAGAGCGTTGTGCCAGGTCTACCCAGTATAATGCATTATCGCCAACATTCTATAAAAATGTTATCTGAATTCTCATCCTTTAATTTTTGGTTTTACTCAATTGTTTATAGATAAACGTAAAAAAAAAAAAAAAAAATATATATATATATATATATATATATATATATATATATATATATACTGTATACCCTATATACTCGAGTATAAGCCGACCGGAATATAAGCCGAGGCACCTAATTTTACCTAAAAAAAAACGGGAAAACTTTTTGACTCGAGTATAAGCCTGCCTAGGGTGTCCATCTGCATGCCTCACTGGGCCTCACTTTGACTCACTGTGTCCATGTGCCCATGCCTCACTGTGCCCATGCCTCACCGTGTCCATAACTAGACTGACATTTAACATGGGAGTCTATGGAAGGGGTACCTGGCTTTGAAAAATCGGTGCTCCCCAGTCATAGGTTCCCCGAACAACAAACTTTTCACACTTGTAGGGAGAGAGGGGCTATATGTGTGCCAAGTTTGAGGTCCAGGGGACATACAGCCGGCTGGTACCGGGTCCCCAAAATCCAGGAGATCAGGTGCAAAAAGGTGACTCGAGTATAAGCCGAGGGGGGCATTTTCAGCACAACAAAATGTGCTGAAAAACTTGGCTTAGACTCGAGTATATATGGTATATATATTTTTATCAAAATGTATTCAAAGTTTATAACAGATGACAATATGACATCATAGCAATTATTAAATACAGTTTTTAGTATATATGTCAGTGTACATGGATTTTAAAGAGACAAATAAAAAAAGGTTATATACCGGTACTTAAAATAATGAATTAAGGGGAGCATAATGTATCTAAAATTTATTTAAATAATATACACTGCTCAAAAAAAAATTAAGGAACACTTTGAAAACATATCAGATCTCACAGATCTGTACGTGATATCTGTTTTGCCTATTTTGAATGTCAGTACCTGTATTTAGTCTGTCTAGCGCTTAGCCCAGGTCAGCTACACTGGCAGCCTGCAGGAGTCTGAGATTGCACCTGCAATGATTTACAGGTTCATAATAACGAAAAGTAATACATGCACAATTTTTTGGCCTGCAAAAAGATCTGCATTTATTATTTATTTTAAAAGGTAAACTTATCCTTTGAGGATTTTGTAGGCATATGGTCCAGTTTTTTCAGGCACGTGTTCAAGTGCATAATTGAACTATGTGCCAGTGATCAATTAGATAACACGTAGGTTAAAATACAATTATTAAATCAAACAAAATAAGCCATGTAGGAGGAATAAAGTTGGGTGAGGAAAAGCCATGCTCTTGTAAACATTTGAGGTTGCTTAAGTTCAGGATAACAACATATTACAAGATGCCAAACTGAGCACAGCAACAACATACAGGGTGGTCTTACTACATTAATACAATTTCTCACAGGTTCATAGTGTGATGGATTTAATAAAATTATTATTTTGTGTTTATGTTATTTTTCTTCTAGTCACTCAAATATTGCTTTCCTTTCTTATATTGTTTTATATATATATATAAATATATATGTGTGTGGGTGTGTTGCAACAATATTATTTTCCTTAAAAGAAGTCATTATAGAGTTAAAAAACCTTCAGGGGTGATAAGTGAAAACAGCTGCTATTTCTCCCTCCTTCCGGCCCCTTCAATCGACTGAAGCAATATGGCCCCCAAGACTGTGGAATATGAAGCAGCGTGGCAAGAAGAGGCGTCACAAGAGGAGACCATATATGGACTAAGCGAATCAGTTGTACCCATATGAATGATGTCATTCTGTCTATAGAGCTGTGGTAACATTAAAAGTTCCGCCTCTTTTGCGGTTGGACACTGAAGGCAGCAGACTGTTTCTCCTGTTCTGCATGCTTTCACTATTATAGATTTGAATCAGAGGCAGTTTAGGTTTTTGCCCTGGAGTTGTGCCAGGGGATATCTATTTCAATAGGTGTTTATAGATGTGCTGACCAGGCTCTTCTACAGAAGCACTAAGAAACAGGCAACACTGAAGACCTAAAATGCTGTGTCCGGTTTTCGTGCAGTAGATGAAAAACACATCATGCTGAGTTCCTTTCCTAATGCACATTGATTAAAGATTTGATCAAAATAATGGTACAGAAGAACAAGCAGTCCTGGAAGAGATGGTATGGCCCCCACACAGCTGAATTCTCAACATCATTCAGTCTGTTTGGTATTGCATGAAAAAAAAAGAAGTGAATGAGCCAGCCCATATCTAACAGAAGAACTGTGATACATTTGGAACAATCTACGTTCCTTAAAACACTGTGTGCAAGTCTACCTCGGAGAACTGATGCTGTTTTAAAGGCAGAGGGTCAATACACTGAATATGATTGATTTAGGTTTATAGTATATACAGGGAGGGAGCTCCAGCACACATCCTGTGATTGAAAGCCTCAACTCTGCTCCTGTGTGGTGCTGTGTGAAGGGGGGTGTGTCCATTCCCTCTTATAAGCTTCTAGTTCTGTTCAATGAGTGCAGCTTCAGCTCCCCCCCCCCATCTGAAAAATGGTGGACTCTACAAAGCTGTAGAGAAGAGGAGGCTGCAAATAAACGTACAATGTATGTAGTAGGATTTAATTAATCTCTTTATATCAGACCAGTCACTTCAGTGGGCGTACAAAGTATGCTAAAAATAAGACAATATGTTGCAAGGCATAGTGCTATACACAGTAATCAGACAATACCATACCTCATATAAAGTAATGATGCCATATGTTTGGGCAGGCTCCCTCCACTGCAGGAAAATCTTCTCCTCAAATGTGCTGCTTTGGATTGATTCTAAAGGTACAGCACCCGGTACTAGCAAATAGAGAAAAACAGCATTGTGTATTTAATACAATGCATTACATCCATTATACCCTTAATGAAGCAAAGAATACTACAGCCCATGTTAAAAAAAAAATTAAAGCCTAACTCCACTTTTGTTGAGAAAAAAACATTCCACTCTGGGTGATCTATGTATATTGCAAGGATTATAACAAACCTTGTTGCAGATTCCTACCTTTTGTTATTCTGAAGAAATCCATGTGTGTTTGTCTGTGCCTCTGGGCTCATTGTGTCTAATGGGAGTGGTTTCATAATTATCAGTCAGCTGTGGCAACTGCAGAGGACTAGGAAACTGCTGGGCCTGCATCCCTTTAGATGTGTTCCTATTCAAAATATCTCACCAAAAATGTAATTTTTGTTGCAGGGGATGCCTGAAATCTGACTTGTTAATTAGGCAGACTTCTGGGAAAATTGAGGAACCAATTGCAGAAGCAGGAAATTATGTTTCTGGGGAGTGGTCAGTACACACTCTGTGTACAGAACAACTCCATGTAGCCATATTGCATTGCATTTACAGAAATTTACAGCGGCTGCAAATCGAAGGGGAAAGGTCATTTTTAATAACATTAAATTACAATATGACATGTGTCGCAATTGTACATGCTATATTATTTTTCTTTATTTGTAGTTTTTTCAAGAAATATGGAGTTACCCTTTAAACATCACCTCATCCAAAACTGATATTTCTGTTGTTGGTAGACACTGGAGAGATATACCACCAGACAACTCCTTACATCTCTTAGGGACACTACCAGTGAGATTTGTGTGCTCAATATTCCACCTCCTCCTGTTTACAGAAAATTAACAGGAGGAGGTGGAATAAGCAAAGGTTGATGGGGACAATAAAGAAATTAATGACCCAAGTTGGATGTTATGGTATGGAGATATCAATGTTGGTATATGCAAGATATAAAAGAAACAAAGGGCTAACAATGCTCCTCAGGCTTTTATAACTAAAATGTCACTATTTGGTTAAACAGGTTAAATAAAAAAATTGACATTGTACAACTAAAAATGTAGAGGATAAGTACATTGATAGAATTGTGTGTTACATAGGTGTGTTTCACCAACACAGCTCTCTTTCAATTCGGGGAATCCTACTGAAAAACAGAATAAATAATAAGGTCTGGTGCATTAACTGATAAAAAAGTTTATTGGATTAAAACAAGCCAAAAACATACTCACAACATGCACACAGGCCAAAAGTTTTGTTTCTATAAAGCTAAAGGATCGGGATGTGGAGATGTGTCATCAAGACCTTTGCATCACTCAGACAACCAGGCTGATGTTTTTTGTGGGACAAGCCTTCTATAGAGCATAGTTAGTCAATGTATTCCATAATCTTTTAAACATTTAAATAATCGAGTGATGTGTAGGTCTTGATGATACATTTTCATATGCCAACCTTCTCACTTTGGCATTACATATACAAAGCTTTTGGCCTGCGGCCATCTTGTAAGTATGTTTTTGGCTTGTTGTAATTCAGAAAACTTTTTATTGGGTAATACACCAGGCCTTTTTTTCTGTATTCTGTTAATCACTGTTTGGTGGACTGAACATGTATTTTTTTTAGATATTCAAACAAAGCCAATACAGATTTACATTAATATTTGGTTAATATTTAGAATAAAATTGTGTTTCCGCTTGCAGATTAAGATTTTATAGCAGTAGTTGTTGGTTAGGGAGGCTCAGTTATTGCAGGGAAATTCTTAAACTATTTTATATTCTTTAAAGAAAACAGAGTACTGCTATGCTGAAATATATGTCCACATGGATGCACAGCTAAGTAATAAATTATGAACACACTGCATCTGAATATTACCAGTGCACACATTAATGCAGACAAGTACTGTTCTTTGCTGATATACTATTGTATATACATCATCAATTTTCTACAGACATTCCAAAACCTATTTTTACATTATGACATCTGCACTTTAGAAGAATTCAATTTATTTTAGTACATCTAAAAAGTATAGATGACAAGAGAGTCAAGCAGGTGTTTTTTTTTTATCAGAAACCATTTGATGTCTAATTTATTTTGGCACTTATTGGTCACTGAAGTCCCTGCCAGAGCTCTCCTATAGGCACAATATATGTGCAAGTGCTTGACTTAAGGGCCATAACATAAAATTCTGCATTCAGTGACTGTGACAGCATCTGTCAAAAATAGTGTTACAATGGACATTCATCTTTATAGGAAAAGAGAGTTCCAACAATTTAATATGGCTTATCTTATTTGAATGCTCTAAACTTCAGCATTGAAATATGATGCAGAATAGTGTTTTAATACTTATTTCTTATTTGTGTTTTAGAAAAAAAATCCAATGACATATCAAAATAAATGGTAGATAAATACAAAAAAAAAACAGCAGAAAAACAGTAACTATAACAGAGGTATTGTATTTTCTACAGTGGTCTATTAAGAGTCATGGTTTCCATGTTTCAGAGGGTGACTAAGTGGGATATGCTCAAAAAATATTTCAGGTCAGGGTGGTACATTGTCTGCCAAGAAGCAATGGGCTCCAACGTCAACACATTTTAATCCTGGTTAAATTAGCAAATTATGCCGAACATTAATTTGTATGGGGTGTGGTCATTAGATATTTGGAGAACTACTTCCTCTTCCACTATCTCACTACTGATAATCTAGCTGCTATGAAGATGTGGGTAATTAATAATTTGTGCTTTAATGGTGGTTTTCAAATAGCAAGCATACAAGACTAATGCCGCATACACACGCTCTGGATTTCTGACAACAAATGTTTAATGGGAGCTTGTTGTTGGAAATTCCAACCGTGTGTAGGCTCCATCAGACATTTTCTGTCGGAAAATAACCTAATCCTGACACAAAGTACCTATATATAGCATGCTTCCATATGTTTTGTAATATTCTTTATCAAACCCATTGGGTCCTGGGGCTTTATGAAGAGGATATGTCATCATTTTTTTAATCTTTGATCCTGAAAATGGCATGAAGAAAGTAGAGAGTTGGTTGTCGGGAGTAACTTGGGGTGTGTAGTGGTGGTGGAGTCGCTCTGATTTTCAAAAGAATGGCCAATACAAGGACGGCAGGAGTCTTTATGCAAGATGAAAGCCTAATTTAATATCCTTCTCAAAAGGAGCAGATTGCTAAAAGATTTACACCTTGCCTAACAGCAGGAAAGGGCCACCATTCAGTTATTCCATCTATGAGAACTTACCATCTTCATCAGTCTGTACTATGAGTTCCTGGCTTTCCTTCTTTCCCTCCGGATTCATAAGCACCAGCTTGACACTGACATTGGTGAATGGAGTCAGACTAGCGATGGTGTGCTGGGGGTGGGAGTTATCTGTATCCCAGCTCACTTCCTCTCTGACTTGTTCCTGTCCTCCAACCTGGTATCTGTACAGAATGGTCAGATTGTAACTGTGACAACGTGTGACATTGTATCCAAATGGCTCCCATCGAATGGTTATTTGTCTGGACTGTATGTCAACCACTTGCAGTTTTCGTGGACCGTGCATGGGATCTATGGAGAAATGGAACAATAGCACATATGTTGGTATATTGTAAGCTTGGCCTATGATTTTATGAAAAAGCAAGTACCATTTATAACCACATAGATACATAAAAAAGTGGCATTACTGTTTCTGCATAATTATTTTTATGTTATCAGAAGTTAATGGAAATGTGTTTGAAACATTGAAGAATATTAGTGATACTACAATTTATGAATTATCTAACAAACATTAACTATTTAACTTAAACACTTGACGACTTCCCACAATACTTTTACTGAGGGCAGGCAACACAGGCAGGCAGGATCATGTACATGTATGTCAGCACACCCCTCCCACAACTGCTGTGTCCGGTGAATTATAGATCCCGGTACTTGAGGCCCAGTGATTATGTGATCGTTATGCTATCACATGATCACAATGTTAACAAAGTTGTTATGAATGAATTATGAAGCACTAAAATGCTTCAGGTTAAGCTTAAAACCACGCTTAATTTGCTCAGGTGTGAACAAGACCAAAGTGGTATCAATAGTTGGGAAACTATATGTAAGTAGGGAATATCATTATTCTGAAGGTAACACATCAGATTAATGTGTCACTAAACCCAAAAAACAATACGTAATTTATTTCACTGACCAATGAGGTTTTTTTTTCAACTTTTAACAGACCAAGCTGACCATCAAAAATGGTAGTTTAAAGTTGTTGTAAACTATCGGAATAATCAGCAGGGACAAGCCGAGAATTGAACAATGTATGGGCAGGCTGGATTTTACATGCAATTATAGCTGCTAGGAGTAATCACTGTGCCCCCCCCCCCACACACACAGACGCACACACATATTGGGAGAACACAGTGGCAGTAAGGCCCCTTTAACACCGGGGGGAGGTGCGGTGATGGTATAGCGCCGCTATTTTTAGCGGCGCTATACAGTCGGAATTGCTGCGGAATTGCTGCGTATTCGGCCGCTAGCGGTGCGGTTTTAACCCCGCTAGCAGCCGAAAAAGAGTTAATACCATCTGCAATGCGCCTCTGCAGAGGTGCATTGCCGGCGGTCTAGCCTTGGTGTCCCATTGTTTTCAATGGGAAGGAGCAGTGGAGAAGCAATAAACACACCACTCCTCTCACCGCTCCAAAGATGCTGCTGGCAGGACTTTTGAAGTCGGTATTTAGGTGCTATTTTTTGCGCTAAACTGCCTGAAAAACTCCTCAGTGTGAAAGGGGTCTTATGCCGTGTACACATGATCGTTTTTTCCGATGAAAAAAGTCAGATGGACTTTTTTCATCTGAAAAAACGATCGTATGTGGGCCCATCAGACTTTTTTCCATGGGTGTAAAAATATAGAACATGTTTTAAATTTTCCGATGGAAAAAAATAATAGGAAATTCCGATCGTCTGTGTGGAACTCCATCGGAGAAAAGTCCACGCATGCTCAGAATCAAGTCGACACATGCTTGGAAGCATTGAACTTCATTTTTTTCGTCTCATCGTAGTGTTTTACATAACCGCGTTTTGGACAGTCGGAATTTAGTCTGATCATGTGTAGGCAAGACTGATGAAAGTCAGCTTCATCGGAATTCTGTCAGAAAATTCCATCGGATTTTATTCCATCGGAAATCCTACCGTGTGTACACGGCATAAGTGATTTTCTTTCCTGCATCCCGCAGGAAAGATAATTGCTCCATCTATAGCAGGCTAAATGCAAAATGTCCAAACACAAACATCTTTTGTGATTAGTGGTATGAATGAAAAAGTGCCATGTATAGAGATGTGAAGTGAAAACATTGCTGATTGTTTCTGTAATCTTTTTAAAAAACAGTAAAAATTTGACACAGATTCTAACCTTTCCCTATGCCTGGATTTACATACACTTGAAAAAAAATATTCTACAAGAAAGAAAAATAACCTAATCCTGACACAAAGTACCTATAGTTGTATGTTGTAAGGCAGTGCCAGTGAAATATATAGCTTCACAGGAGAAAGTTAACTTTCTATAGATGGCGATGGTGCTGTGAGGAATACAATTCTATCTCCTTTAACTTTTCTTAAAGGTTACAAAGCTGTTTTTAGTGTGTCCCAGTTTACTTGATAAAGTAGCAGTGTCTCCCACAGAATTATCACCATTTATGATCAGTCCCACTAGCATGAATCATGGGGTCAGCCGAGTCACTCTAGGTCCGCTGATTCATGAGGAGAGAGTTAGATTGCTTCTTTGCCGAGTGCAATGTTTGTCACGTCTGAAGTTTAGTCAGGTAATGCCTATCAATTCCCCTGACTGTGCCTATAGCACTCGACATACACCAGTGCTCTTCTCCTGCCAGCGTACGCTGGGTATCAAGCAATGAAGCCTGACAGGTGCAGCTCTGACCTGAGGGAGTTACTGGCCCATATTTAGCCTGTGGCACTTCTGAATCCTATTTAATCAGTGATTCTTGCTTCTTGTTCACTTGCTGTATGCTTCAGGAACTGACTGATAGAATCAATTTCCATTGCTAGTAGAGATCATCGTTCATTCTTTTTGAATTTAGTGTTTAGCTCCTATTACAGTCATGGCGCTTTTTTCCCCTGAAACTCAATTTCAGTTTCTCTGAGACATTTAAGGTGTAATTTGAGGATGCTGCCAATGATAATCAAAATCTGGCTTAGGAATAAAAGACCCTGCTGCAGGCCCTCTGCTCCTCTTTACTTTGTGTACTGAGACATAAATATGCAAACGAGGGACATTTTGCATTTTTGCTTTCCTCATGTACTCGAAATCTTTAATTCAGTTCCAGGACAAAGATTTAATGACAGGGACTTGGCCGATGGCCTTTCTTTGACAATGACCAAATGGTTAATGACTTACTTCCTTTCAAAACAAACCTGGACAGTCATCATTCCAAAGTTAAACTGGCTGGCCGCTGTGCCTCCCTACTGAAAGCCTTTATTTTCTGTGTGGTCCACCAAATGGATGTAATTATATACAAATGAGCACATTTATAAGGCCTGGCAATGTTGCTTACTACACTATGCTGCCATACAACATAATAATGTAGGCATCAGTCACCACATGTCATGCAGCCAGTGTAATATACTAAGCAGTAAGGCTGCTTACAGAATCCTAACTAACAAAGCAACTGTTTTACGATTGATCATGAGGGAGAGTAACAGAGGTGATGGTAAAGTAGCTTAATAAATCCTGTGACAGTTGCAAAAATTTAAAGTGAACCGGTACTCCATTTTAAACGTTTTAATAAACTTCTGCCAAATACCACAGGGTTCTTGCTACACCTTTATTAGCTGGAAAGTCTCTTCTCTACCCATCTCTGATTTGGTTTCTCTTTATTACTGGTGTATGACTTGACTGCTGAGAAGCAAAGGCCTAAAGCCATCACTGTTTTAGTTCAATCTTATGTTATTAAGTTTTCACAATAAAAGAAACAAACTAATTGAGAGTGTATAGTTGCCTTGTAACAGCTTTGGATCCACAAACAGAAGTTTGAGATTATACTTAAAATAGGGATAGACAAGTATGTGTGGACCAATAATTTTTTTTTTAATCCACTTTATTTTATATTTTCTTCTTTAATACATATGCCTATTCGCCCTCCATTGCGAATCAATTAGAATACATTATACAACATTTTTACATTCGCATGATATTCTCTTTTTTTTTTCTTTTTTTTTTGACCCAACCCCTCCCCCCCCCTGTCCTCTGCACTCTACATACGGAATCTATCCGTCACCAGTTTTGGTGGTGCGACACTCGCGTCTCCAACCAGGAATACCAAATCTCCTCAAATTTGCCCTCTACTTTCCTTCTTTTGTATGCCAGATGTTCTCTACCCAACAGGGAGTTAACATATGCAATCCATTGCTTCCCTGTGGTAACCCCCGGGGTCATCCAGTAACGTGCAATGAGCTTTCTTGCCAGGTACAGAAATCTTGTTATCATATAGTACTTTCCTTTTGTATACTCTCCAGGATCGATGGCCCCTAGCAAGTATACCAGAGGATCCAATGGGACTGGTACCTGTGCTACTCAAGTGATACACTGGGAGACTTCCTCCCAGTACCTATGAAGCTTTGGGCATCTCCAAATTAAGTGTATGAAGTGGACCAATCATTATAGAAGAAAAAACATTATGATAATAATAATTCAAAAATCTGTTATGTAGAGGTCCATATAGAAAACTAACAGTCGGCGAAGAAACAACTAGTCATGAGTATCTCCAAAAATTAACCCAAAAATTTGATTAGATCCAATCTGGGAATATAAAGGGGGTAAAAGGTAAATACATTTCTAGACTGACATGTAATAAAAACAAGGTTCATAATAAGTACCAAAAAAGAATAAAGAAGAAAAAAAGGGTGGTAGAAGAGGGTAGGAAAAAAGGAAAGGAGAGGGAAAGGGTAAACGAGAAGGCATGGAGGTACATATCCCACTCTGGTCCCACTGTGGACATCAGCCTAAGTGAGAGTCACATCCCAAAACTCATGAAGGCTATGAAATATATTCCAAGCAGCCCAGGCAATAGAGTGTTTATCCAAACTTTCATGTACTGCGCCACAGATGCTCCATAACAGTATTCGGTTCTAGGGCCTATTCAATTATGGCGGGAATCTGTGTGAATCTTCAATGATGGGGAATGACAGCTCTCGCTGCCATCAAAAAATTAAGGAGAACATCACGTTTAACTAATTTAATAGATCCGGGCATCATGTAAAGATTTGAGGGCTGGGTGGCATGTGATTATCTGTAACTGTATGATAAATATTCAGCATAGTCTCCCGGAATTAATTTATATGAAGGCATGTAGCCCAGATGTGAGTCACATTACCCTCTGAACCTTGGCATCTTAAACAAACATTTGGGAAAGACCAACAGAAACAGTGAAGGACATCTGGGCACTTTGCCCACAATGACATGAGGACATAGTTAGGTTAAGAAGCGCAAGGCCACAGCTTTACTGATTTTCCAGCATAGCCTAACCTATGCCAGTCAACGATATACTGTGAACACACCTTAACAGTAACCTGACATGCTAAGGAGCCTGCCCTAAACCTGAGTGCTGAACAGGCATTAGATTAACCCAAAAACCCACTTGAGGGCATAGATAATTAAAGGATCTTTAACTGTGATGACCGTCCTCATAAAGAAGGAAGGTGGGCAACTTTTCTGAGGGCTAAAGGCTTTCAGGTTTGTAACAGTTTAGGGCTTGTTCACACTATGTGCAGTGACCTGAGTTTTTTCTGAACTAGATAAATGCATGTAACCTCTAGGGCAGTGGTTCTCAACCTGGCCTGTTGGGGGTACTTGAGGACTGAGGTTGAGAACCACTGCTCTAGGGCACATAGAATAAAATTGCTTTCTAAATGCCCCATTCACACCACAATGCTGGTGTTATGTGCAGTATAGAGAGGATAAATGCAGCATGTATGGGTGGTCCCACATGTCAATTCACTGTGCAGCTGTGCAGAGACATAACTGAACTTTCCTATTCCCCTCTTCACAGCGGATGGAAAAATTATAAATTATAAAACCACTACCAAAACTCTGACAGGTGTGTCAATTGCAGACAAACCATTGGCCTATTTACTTCACAATATGCCTTTACCAATAAAGGAGTACAACAACTCCCTTCTTAAACATCTCTTAGCAGCAGCTAAGGCATGTATACCATCAATGTGGAAATAAAAACATAGCGCCCACTAAGATACAATAATACACCAGAATTATTGAAATCTGGCATGTAAAAAAACTTTACCATACAGTATTTAGAATTCAAAAAGAAAAATAATTGTGCACTTGGACAACTTGGTTCCTTTGTAAAGATACCATGATCTTAACTCAACCAGGAAACCACAAACACCAGGTCTCATAACACTTGAGCGACAACATTCCCCTATACAAAGCACACTGAGTACACTGGAGATGATCTTGAGAGATAAGGGTGCCCCTTTCCCCTACCCAATCTGCACACACCCCCTTTCTTTACCTCTTTCCTGGACATCCCATTCAAGTGGTAGTCCTATATACTATTCTCCCTATTCTTTCCTCTACTTCCTTCACACTCCCAAATCCTCATTGTTTTCCTGTCCTGATATAAGAAAAACAAGAACAGTTGCAACACAGGTCATTGCTTTTCATTACCAACCTAACTAGAGTTATAGCGCTGTACACCTGTATGTCTATGTCTACAAACAAGGTTGCTCAGTGACTACATACACTGTATACTCATATTGTAAATTTATTGACTTCTCTGCACAAGCTGGTACCTTTAAACCTGTAAAAGTATCAAACTGTTGCAAATCCTTCTGTTCTCTTCCTAAATAAAGATTTGAAAAAGATATATAAGTGTAATAGCGCAAGTCTATTTTGAGACATATTTCCTTAAAACATCCGTAATTCCTTTCTACAGAGTGGAATATGTTCAGCACTTTTCAAGGACTGAATTCACTGAATTCAAGGATTTCTTTTTTTTTGTTTACAATTTTATTTATTTTTTGGCATAAAATACCATAAGAATACAACATTTTAGGAAAAACGCATCTTAAAAGGTATTTTACAAGGTATGATTAAAGAGGTTGTAAACCTCGGAAAACAAACAAACAAACCCTGCCAGACAAAGGCATAATGAGCTAGTATGCAGAACATACTAGCTCATTATGAAATACTTACTTTAGAACGATAACCTGGATTGGTGTCGGCTCTCCAAATACAGCGCGGACATTTTTCACCGGAGTTACTTCTGGGTTTGTGGCTCCGTCTCTGTGATTGGCCGGAGCCGCGATTACATCTCTTCCTCCTCCTGCACCACATGTCACAGCGCATCTCCCGAAGAAACAGCACCACGGGCCCGTCTCTACAGTGCGCATGCGCCAATGACGTTGGCAACAGCACATTTACTGAATTTCTCCACAACTGTGCATGTTTAGGAGATATTCAAGGTACCTACAGATAAGCCTTAGTAGAAAGAAATGTTTGGACAGCCGCACTCTGGAAAAACCTTCTTGGTTGCCTTTTATTGATAAAAGTTTTCAAACACCATACATCACAGCAAAGACAGGGGCATACAGCTGACATTTCGCACTACAATCAGTGCTTACTCATACCAAGAAGGTTTTTCCAGAGTGCGGCTGTCCAAACATTTCTTTCTACTATTGCTTCGTGCATTGCCGGCACCTGGGTTTCTCTGAGAGGATACGGATTCATCCACATACCCTATTGGAGCGGTGACTATCTTCTCTCTACAGGTAAGCCTTGTTATAGGCTTGCCTGTAGGTAAAAGTGGTGTAACAGGGTTTACAACCATTTTAGGGTACTTATCGATTGAAAGAAAGTCAGCTGTAGCTATGTTCTTAACAACATATAAAACACCAATGGAGAAATCAATGCAGTTCAGTTGAAAATAAGGGGTCACTTGAGTAAAGTTAATTGTTCAAGGAGCTAAATAATACCTCAGAATGTTCATACCAAGAGGTCAATTTTTCATTATATATATGTATGGTATAATATAATGTATGATATATTTTTTCCATAAGGTTGATATTATTTATTTTCGTTTTTAGTTATATGAGTGTAACAGGTGGTGATTTCCAGTGAAAGGCAATAAGCCAATGTACAGAAACACTAATAGTGTGTATAAGACACAAGGATTTCAAGGCCCAACTACGCACTCCTTTCATAATAGCGCAATTACAGATAATGGCTACCTGTGTCTCTGACCCGAAGGTTGATGAAACACCTGCAAGTTTCATTCTGTTCTACATTCCTTAGCACAGAAAACAAATTCTATCATTCACAAAATGATCCACTTTCTTCCAGACACTTTATGAAGCCTCGCAGATTAAACATTCTCAGCCAATTTTATTACTTCTTCGCAGCCACATCCAGACAATAAATAGAAATGATGTAAAACAAAACAACTGCTTACCAGAAAAAAAAAGTCTCCTGTTAAAATGACATACCTCTCCGTGCTGCAATCACTTTATAATAACCCCTTTCATTTTCAAATCTACTTAGACATCAGCTTGTGGTAGAGACAACGTTACTTGCTACAACTGCACATTAGGTTTGCATTCCTTGACAGGCTAATTCTAGAGAAGTCTAAAGACAGACAGCCATGTGCATGAGTAATTTTCCTCTTTTTTTTTTTCTATGGAGAAGCATGTTTTTTAGCTGATAAATGAAAGTGGAAAAGTGCAAAGATACATTTTAATTTCACCCATCCTCTGGCTACAGTTTTTTTTCAAAATCGTACTGCAAGTGCCATCGGCAGATATGTAAATCATTATTAACAGAAGAGGCATTTAGACATTTCTTCTACCCTGTCTGTGAATCTCCTGAAGCTGAAAATACCAAATACTAAAAGACTTCAATTTAACGTTAGATATATGGGGGCAGACTTGAGAAACATCTGTCTTTAGAAAGATTGACTGAGGGTATTTCCTGCCTGACACTTGTATTACTGATAAGCCAGTGTTCGTGAAAGTGTGCTTTTACAGCATTAAAAATGCTCAGGTGTCATGCATGAAGTCCTTTTCTAAGTCGGTAATGTCATGTGAGAATTGGACCACTGTCTAATACCATATGGACCCAGTTTAAAACATGATTTAAAGATCCATGATGTCATCTCCATTTCCATAACACCTACAATATACAGAAATCACTAAAACAATCTGATATTGCCTTTTATTTACATGTCAAAAATGTGGATTTTCCAATGCAAAATCTAGATCTAGTGAGCATAGGCAAGCAGAGGATAAAGGAATATCACCAGTTTTGCTTGTCGGCTCACGGCCGCTGTCTTTTCCCCATTACTGGCTTACCATGCCTTGTTCTGCACTGTGTCTCTGTGTGGAGACAGCCATCTTGGTAAAGGCAGGGCTTTACTTACACATGTCAACACACTCATGGAAACAGTGAGTAATCCAGTAGTGATATCACCAAACCTCACTTTCTCCTCAGGCCCCGTACACACGAGAGGATTTATCCGCAGATACGGTCCAGCGGACCGTTTCCAAGGATAAATCCTCTCAAAGATTTCCGCTGATTTCGATGGGATGGAGTGTACACACCATCGCATTGAAATCCGCGCGGAAATCCTCTGCCGATGACGTGTCGCGCCGTCGCCGCGATTATGACGCGGCGACGGGCGCGACGCTGTCATATAAGGAATTCCACGCATGCGTCAATTCATTACGACGCGTGCGGGGAATCCCTTTGGACGAATGGATCCGGTAAGTCTGTACAGACGAGCGGATCCATCCGTTGGAATGGATTCCAGCAGATGGATTTGTTGTGCAGCACAGCAAATATCCGATCTGCTGGAATCCATCCCAGAGGAGATTTCTCCGCGGAAACAGATCCGCTGGCGTGTACACACCATAGGATCTATCCGCAGAAACCCATTTGCTGGGATTTATCTGCGGATGGATTCTATCGTGTGTACGGGGCCTTAGTCTAGCAGTCAAAGGAATAAGTGCATTAGACCTCAAACTGCAGACTTACAGCTATGAAGCGCTATGTAGCCACTGGAGTACCTGGGCACCCTCACACTCCAAGAAGTACGTTATTTTTCCTGAAGAATTAATGCAAAAGTGTAAAGTTTTCTAAAGGTTCATTATAACATAGCAAATCTTTACTTTTTGAGTTCAGTTCCACTCTAGAATAAGTCAACTGAATCTATTAGATCGTGTGACGTGAACACTATACATAAGCTAGTAGAAGAAAGCTCTAGGCAATCATTCTAGAGTGAAACAACAAATTTAAGGTGCAGCTAAACTCTCTAAGGCTGACCACAGACAGAGCAAATTTATTTCCTGCAACTACAGTCTGTGTGGATTGGGAATACCTCCAGCAGAGTTCTACCCCGGTAGGGAGGACGGGGGAAGACACCACTCCTGGGAGAACACAGTTATTATTGCTAGCGGCTATAGCAGCCACTAAAAATAATCGGATGTAAAATCCGACATCCTGGTTGTGCCCAAGTTGATTGATCAATCAACTTGGGTAGATTTAGCCTGTCCATACAAGGTTTGAATCCTGCCTGGTTCCTGATAAACCAGTCGAGATTCAAACCATCTATGGCTGGCTATAATAGACATTAACTATTTTTAATTCTTATGTTGTTATCCTTAGTAAAAAGATAGGAAAGTATATTATATTTACTTGATTTAAACTTTTTTTTTTTACATTTCTCAGTCTCCTTCTGGTTTCTAGCCTAGGCCAAAATGATGACACAATCCTTCACATATGTTTTCATTTAGAGGGGGAAAGAGGGCTTTTTTTTTTAGCTAAGTGCACCCTCATGCTTACATGACTGAGCTAAGGGCATATGGATTCCAGGAAGTTGATGTTACATGAATCATCTGTCCTTACTCAAGATGGCTGCAGATGGCTGAAATCCTGGAGAGTTGTTTTTCAAAGTAATTTCTCAACTAAATAAAGCATGGAGACATGAATGGCTGGGTGAATTTGCTTTGAATATTAAAAATGAATTAAATAATATTTTCAGTTTGTGAAGTTCAGATAGAGATCACTTTCACTTTAACTGCAAGTGACTTTCACTACTGCTTTCCCAAAAATAAGGGTGGCACTATTCTCCAACCGCTCTTTTCCAGTTATTAACCTGCACACCGACAACCATTTGGCATGCCAACAGCCTTAAATAAATATGCTGAACGAGAAGAACAGCAAATCCACATGTAATGTTAGTGCAAGTTTAAAATAAAATTAAGAAAATAACTTTTATTTAAATCCTCTAGTCTTTTCAAAAAATGCTTAGTGAATAATTTATGAATGAAATACATTCTTACCTGTGAAAACAATTGCTCAAAACACCAGACATAATCAGCAAACATTCCAATTACATTTTAAATATTCCTAATCAATACAGCTTAAACCTGCAGAGCAGAAAGATTACGAGCAGACACCACACTTGGAAAATAGAGCATTATGCCAAAAAAGAAGGTCTGAATGTCACATTTTCAAAATGTGAAACTGTGTGAAATTTTGGAGCTGTTTAAAGCACTTTATGAAATAGAACTAAAATAAAGAAAATGCAAACAATGTGATTTTTAACTTCAACCATAATTCAGACTGTTTTTGCTCTCAATGTTCTTCCTGTGGAGAAACCTGTTTTGTATTAATCTTCTTCTTAGGAGAATATGCCATATTGATTGCAACCAGGGAACAGAAATAGCTTTCTTGAAGGCAACTAAATAGCACAAAAATCCAAAGCTTTTTAACTCCTGACAAGGATTCAAACATATGACTAAGGTTTATAGCATGTATGAACCCCCTAAAAAAACGTTATATTCAACCTTACCCTCTCTACCTGATTTCCAGAGACTCTGAGCATAGAACTTTCATTTAAGCAGAACTTTACTCTCTTAATCAACATTAGCTATTTGTAATCCTTATGATGCTGCCAGTAGTACATCGATAGGAAGGTACCGTATATACTCGAGTATAAGCCGACCTGAATATAAGCGGAGGCACCTAATTTTACCACAAACAAATAGGAAAACGTATTGACTCGAGTATAAGTCTAGGGTGTCCATCTGCATGCCTCACTGTGCCTCACTTTGCCTCACTGTGTCCATGCCTCACTGTGTCCATGCCTCACTGTGCCTATGCCTCACTGTGCCCATGTCTCACTGAGCCCATGCCTCACTGAGCCCATGCCTCACTGAGCCCATGCCTCACTGTGTCCATGACTAGACTGACATTTAACATGGGAGTCTATGTAAGGGGTGCCCGACTTTGAAAAATCAATGCTCCCCAGCCATAGGTCCCCTAGACAACAAACTTTGCACACTTGTAGAGACAGAGTGTGGCTACATGTGTGCCAAGTTTGGGGTCCAGGGGACCTACGGTACAGGGTCCCCAAATTCCGGGAGATCAGGCGCAAAAAGGTGACACGAGTATAAGCCAAGGGGGGCATTTTCAGCACACAAAAATGTGTTGAAAAACTTGGCTTATACTCGAGTATATACGGTAAATTATGATTACTTATTTTTTATCTTTTTTTCTTTTACATTTTACAGTTGCTTCCTGTTATAGCCTGTGAGGAAAGCAGAGCTGTAAGAGGGACCCAATAGGCCCATCTACTACAGGCTGCCTGCAGGAAACTACAGGAGGGGCGGCTACAAGACCAGTCACTCTGCGCAAGTGGAAAGACCAGCAGTGACTGGTCTTTATTACAGGAAGCTCCTTCACAGAGGCAATGTTTTACACTGAATTATTGTACTGACCTGGAAGAAATACATAAAATACATCAAGATACAAATAAAATTGCATATGCCTTGCACTTAGACAATATTTGCTTATGCCAATGTGCAGTTATAAGATTTGTTCCTCAGGAAGGATTATAATTTTTGAACTTGATGAACTTCATACTTGCTTACCCTATGTAGTGGCACATTATGTGATCTACACATTAGATTACTAATCCCTTCTTATACAAAAGGGAGGATCTCAAAGCCAATTAAAGAGTATGCAACATGCTGGACAAATGTTCTGCAAATAATCTTGTGCCTTCTTTTGAACACAATGGATATGATTCACTAAAGAAGTAAAGATGTTCACTCAACAACGTGAACAGTGTGGGGTTGATTTACTAAAACTGGAGAGTGCAAAATCTGGTGCAGCTCAGCATAGAAACCAATCAGCTTGCAGTTTTTTTGTCAAAGCTTAACTGAAAAATCTGAAGTTCAAAGATGATTAGCTACGTTGCACAGCTGCAGTGCCACCATCAGAAATTTTAGGGCCCCTTACACAGCTTCAGGCACGGGCCCCCTGAAGCAGAGAATGGGGGGGAGGGGAGCTGCCGAACATCCAAACATAAAAAGGAAACTGCAAGTGTCATGTCATGCTTAGGCCTTGTACACACGACCAAGAAACTCGACAGGCGAAACACATCGTTTTGCTCGTCGAGTTCCTTGTAAAGCCGTTGAGAAACTCGACAAGCCAATTTTCTCCATTCCCGTCAAGGAAATAGAGAACATGCTTTCTTTTTGGCTCGTCGAGTCTCTCGACAGTTTCCTTGACGAAAATGTACACATGACCGGTTTCCTTGGCAAAAAAATATCTCCCAGCAAGTTCCTTGCTGGTTTTTGCCAAGAAACTCGGTCGTGTGTACGAGGCCTAACATTCTCTCCCCTCTCCAGCCGCGGGGGGGGGGGGGGGGAGGACTGCTGATGAAAAAAACTGAAAGTGTCATGTAAGGGTCCCGAACGTGCCCAGCCGGGCTCCAGCCTGAGGACGTGTTTTAGCCCCTTACAGCTGTATTGCCTGTACCCCCTGATGGCGGCCCTGCACAGCTGCACCGGATTTTGCACTCTGCAGTTATAGTAAATCAACCCCTCATGTTCACTTTGCAAAGTCAATGTAAGTGTGATAAAGTCAAGCTGTTTTAAATTTAAATACCTAATCATGTAATAGCAAAGTCTATTTTTTTACTTTTCTTGTACATGATTGGACAATTAACCCATTCACATTAACCTTATTCTCTAAGATTCACTATATTTTCCAAAATGAACATTCACTTTGTGGTGAAGCAGCCTCTAGTTCTTTAGTAAATCAAGCCCTCTGTTTCTCCTCAATAGAATACTATAAATCTACAAAGGATGCTGTGAACAGATGTTGCACCTGCCTTTATCCAGTAAATTTGTAAATCGTTAAAGCTCTGATGTTGATTTTCTTTAGCAAAAGTTCTTCATAACAGCCATTGGATATTTCTCTCCATTTGTAAGATATATTTTGCACTTACCAAGTTCTTAAAAGTACCCTAAATACAAAACAAGACCAGTTTCGTCATTTTATTGTGATTAATATTTTCAAAATTGATGACTAGATGGTTTCAAATTTAGATTGACTTGAAGCAACTAGTATACATAAAGATTTGAGAAGTGGTACAACACAAATATGCTTTTTGTCTAAATGTGTGTTTATAATGATGCCCTGCAATCAGGAATGCAGCTAATATAGCTTCTTTATCAGTATGTGTGTTAGTAAAGGTAGTAACAACATGTCTGCGCCCATTAATATGTATCACATTACCTAATGTTTATTACACTGTTATTTCTGTGTCAATATTAGCTGTGTGCACACAACAGCAGGAAAGCAGACCTAATTAGAGAAAACAGACCTTCCACATTCTGCATATTTACATTTAGTCTGATCCGCAATTCGTGCATAATGAAGTCATTGGGCCAGATTCTCGTAGAATGGAGTAAAACTCCGGCAGCGTAACGTATCTCGTTTATGTTACGCGGCCGCAAGTTTCACGGGCAAGTGCTTGATTCAGAAAGCACTTGCCTGTAAAGTTGCGGCGGCGTAGCGTAAATTCTCTCGCGCAAGCCCGCCTAATTCAAATGATCCAGTTAGGGGGCGTGGATCATTTAAATTAGGCGCGTTCCTGCGCCGATCGTACTGCGCATGTGCGTCCCTAAAATTTCCCGACGTGCATTGCGCTAAATGACGTCGCAAGGACGTCATTGGTTTTGACGTTAATGGCGTACTTTTTTAAATTTAGACGCGGGAACGACGGCCATACTTAACATTAGTTGCACCTCATATAGCAGGGGCAACTTTACGCGTCGCAAAAGCTACGGAAACGTCGTAAATTCACTGCGTCGACCGCGCGTACGTTCGGGAATCTCGCGTAAATAGCTAATTTGCATAGACGACGGGGAAAACGACGTCGGCGACACCTAGCGGCAGTAAAAAAATTACATCTAAGATCTGACAGCGTAAGAGCCTTACGCCTGTCAGATCTAATGGATATCTATGTGTAACTGATTCTAAGAATCAGTCGCATAGATACGCCGGGCCAGATTAGGACTTACGACGCCGCAAATGGCGTTGCGCCGTCGTAAGCCCTTTGAGAATCTGGCCCATTGTGTACAACCCGTCATTCACACCTTGATATAACACAAGTGCACCAAAACCTAAAATACAAGTGTATACCATCTGCTAGTATTGTGGTTTATAAGATCATTGATATATACAGTTACAACTGTTCCAGTGCATTGAATTTTTGCACCATAGTATTATTGACACGGTCTTCGGTGATGCAAGCATTATCATAGTAGTAATACCTTCAGAGGAAAGATTATGGTTAACCTTGGGGGTTAAGGGGTAATGCACTGGTTTACAGGCTAGGCTCATGTTTAGAGTAAGATTAGGAATTTGGTTGAAGTTTAGGGTCAGGGTTACATGTAGGTGGGGTGGATATAAATCAATGATTTAAAACAAAAACAAAAAATCATATATTTTTTATTTAAATCAAAATATTTTCAATATTTTTTTTTTAGATTTTTATCAAATTTATTTAATGGTCAGGGTTACATGTAGGTGGGGAGGATATACATCAATGATTTAAAAAAAAATGAAAAATCATATTTTTTTAATTTAAATCAGAATATTTTCATTTCATTTTTTTTTTATTTTTATCAAATTTATTTTAATAAAATGCTTTTGGACTAAAAATATATCTAAAGATAGTTTTCTATTTAAGATACATTAATCATTTAGTTTATTCAGCTTGAAATGGAGCTTAGTTCAGGAATATTCCTTTATCTCATTGTTTTGCAAATCTAGCTACACTACAAACTGTATAATTGAATCGGTTCTGATCTTGCTGTTTTACTAACCCGACAGCTTATTATTCTAAATAGGAAACCTTCATTTTGTTTGCATATATTAAAGATTCTAAGCGATTCCAGCGAGAATGAGTTTAAAGGGCACCTGTCATTTCAGATCCATCATGGCAGCGCCTGTTAGCGGCATCCACTCACCTTCTGCCTCTATAATCCTCACCTTGTTGTGTCACTGTCGCATCACAAGCTGTCCCATTAAAGTGAATCAGACTGTCGGTGAGTCAACAGCAGGTCAGAGGAGGAGCTGCTGCAGGACAGAGATGACAGTTGTTCTTTAAAAATTATGATTTAAATTGAGTTGATTTAAATCAAACTTTTTTACTAGTGATTTAAATCGTGATTTAAATCAGCTTGATTTAAATCAAATCCACCCTGCATGTAGGTAAACCCTAACAATGAATGTGTCTTATTTTCTCTCTTTATATGGTTAAAATAACTTTCTTAAATGTGTTCCATGTGTGCAAAAATACCTGTTGATGCTGCCACAAAATCTAGTGAGCTGATAACTTCCTGTGCTCTCTGCCTCTGCTGCACTGTTATGGCTCTTAGTTCTTATTGTGGACTAACAAAAATATCCCTATGATATTATGGAAATGAGAAGAATGGGTCATGTTATGCAGCACATTTTGTAAATAGTGTAAAAATGCTTATCTTCCCTTCAACATGCTAATAAAACCTTACCATTGCCTTGTTTTTTTTGGACCCTGTGATGCCATCACCTGGTTTTTATGCTCCTCTATGCAAGATAGACATATCATGGGTGGTGGGAGGGTAATATTTTCATGAAAACAACACAACACCCTGCCTCAGTGCTCCTCTCATTAGCCATTGGCTCTGATACAGGCAATGGGCTGGATGTTGGGAGGGGTTTTGCAAATATCAAATGTATGTACCATATATACTCGAGTATAAGCCGACCCGAGTATAAGCCAAGGCACCTAATTTTACCTAAAAAAAATGGGAAAACGTATTGACTCGAGTATAAGCCTAGGGTGTCCATCTGCATGCCTGACTGTGCCTCACTTTGCCTCACTGTGTCCATGTGCATGCCTCACTGTGCCCATGCCTCACTGTGCCTCACTGTGTAAATGCCTCACTGTGCCCATGCCTCACTGTGTCCATGACTAGACTTACGTTTAACATGGGAGTATATAGAAGGGGTGCCCGACTTTGAAAAATCGGTGCTCCCCGTCCCCCAAACAACAAACTTTGCACACTTGTAGAGGGAGAGATTGGATATACGTGTGCCAAGTTTGAGGTCCAGGGGACATACAGCCGGCCAGTACCGGGTCCCCAAAGTCCAGGAGATCAGGCGCAAAAAGGTGACTTGAGTATAAGCCGAGTGGGGCATTTTCAGCACAAAAAAAATGTGCTGAAAAACTTGGCTTATACTCGAGTATATATGGTATATGTGTCAGCCTGGAGGAGTGGCATTTCCTAGGCAGACTTCATTTGCATGAAGGCTGCCATAGGTAATGCCCATATGTGATTTTGAGCGTCTATGACTGAAAGAACTAAAATCCAATTAATGAAAGGGGCTGGCAAGGGGTAGAAAGGTTGGAGGCAAGAGCGCTACATGATGCTGGATGTCCTCCAGCCAGGAAATGAGGTGGGCTCCATCTGACATGTTGCATTTTCGAATGAACGCTGTAAGAAGCTCACAGTGTGCAGTGAAGTCAGACTTAGCAATTTCAGGACAGGAGAATAATCTTTACCACTATGCAGGCTGGAGTTCAGGTTTAAGAATTTATATTTTATCAACAGGTTAGCATATTCTGCGCTGCCATCAATGTGTTGTCTGTGTTTTGTTTGGAAGACTTCAATTAAATTATTTTTATATTTGTCTTCTTTACATTTTTATAGATTTTTTTGACAACTGCATACAAAACATCTCCATGTTGAACTGACTTATAGCGAACAGGAGTTAGAAGCAGGAAAACAGAAGCATCAGGATCACTCCATGGTCACAGAATAGCAATACAGCAGACTGCTGTGCATCTGTAAAATGGGTTTGTACTTGCTCCGCATTACCTTACATCTGCATGGTGCAATTACGGATAGATTACATGTTTGTAGAAGCTGCACACTACATTAACTAGTGCCAGCTTCGAGCTACATTATAAACATTCACAGCTTGTTGGACTGCAGAGAAAAAAAGAACTTTCAAACTTGTTAGAAAAGAACAAATATATTGAAAACTATAGTTAATGAAAGAAATGTTCAAGGTCTACTTTAATGTGCACCCTACACAACACATTAGGGTTTATTTATTAAAACTGGAGAGTGCAAAATCTGGTACAGTTGTGCTTGGTAGCCAATCAGCTTCCAAATTCAGCTTGTTCAATTAAGCTTTGACAAAAAAGAAAAAAAAATGGAAGCTGGTTTCTATGCAGAGCTGCACCAGATTTTGCACTTTCCAGTTTTAGTAAATCAACCCCATTGTATTCAGCGATAAATATATGTAAAAGTCCTAAAAAGTGGACGAGTCAATTAAATATTTCCCAAACTAAAAAAAATAACTATAACAAAATAATTACAATAATGTAGCCAAATAATTGAGTATGCCATGGAATTTAATGTACAACATATTTTATTAAGGTGTTTAAACAAGTTTCATTGGACAATAGTGCAAAAGATGAACCATGGCCCAATAATATCACCACGGGTCATTCCTCTTACTGAGAATGGCTAAAAATAAAGGATTAGGAGGGGAAGATGTTGGGAAAAAATATGGATACAGAAGGAACAAAAAAGGGCAGGCGTGGAGATGGAGGGTGGGTAGCAGGATCCTCTTCCCAATCTTCTACACTTGGAGTAACCCACTGGTGCCCAATTCTATCTAAACCTAACTAAATTTTTAAAGTCCAACTTACATAGTTAGTTAGTCAGGTTGAAAAAAAGACACATGTCCATCCAGTTCAACCATAAAACAAACCAAAAAAATAAATATCATACAATCCTATATACCCAATTCTATACCCAGTTGATCCAGAGGAAGGCGAAAAACCCCAGCAGAGCATGATCTAATTTGCTACAGCAGGGGGAAAAATTCCTTCCTGGTCCCCAGGGAGGCAATCGGACATCCCCTGGATCAACTTTAACTTCAAATGTTAGTACCCAGTTATATTATTATGTACATTTAGGAAAGAATTCAGACTTTTCTTAAAGCAATCTACTGAGCTAGCCAGAACCACTGTGAAGAAACCTCTCCGTATTTGGAGACAACGGGGCAGATCCACAAAGATCTGCCTATCTTTAGGCAGGCGTAGCATATCTAAGATACACTACGCCGCTGTAACTTACTTTTTCTTCTTGTGAATCCTCAAAGAATCCGCGCGGTAAGTTACGGCGGCGTAGTGTATCTATTGCGGCGTAAGGGCGCGCAATTTCAAATGGGAGTGATGAGGGCGTGTTCTATGCAAATACGTCGTGACCCGACGTAAACAACGTTTTTTTTTAACGGCGCATGCGCCGTCCTTAAAATATCCCAGGGTTCATTGCGACAAAGTACGCCGCAAGGACGTCATTGGATTCGACGTGAAAGTAAATGACGTCACATTCCTATTCACGACGACTTACGCAAACGACGCAAACAATTTAAAATTAGACGCGGGAACGACGGCCATACTTAACATTGAGTACGCCACCATATAGCAGCTTTAACTATACGCCGGAAAAAGCCAAACGGAAACGACGTACAAAAAATGCGATGGCCGCTCGTACGTGGATCGTCGGAAATAGCTAATTTGCATACTCGACGCAGAAACGCCACCTAGCGGCCGCCGAAAAATTGCATTTAAGATCTGACGGCGTACTAAGACGTATGCCTGTCGGATCGATCTCAGATGCCGTCGTATCTTGTTTTGTGGAAACAAAAAAAAGATACGACGCGGGAAATTTAAAATTACGCCGGCGTATCAATAGATACGCCAGCGCAATCCTTTTGTGGATCTGCCCCAACATCTCTTTTCCTCTGAGACTTAAAATGAATTCCTCCACATTTCAAGAGCTTAATGCTCTTTAAAAGAGAAGTTCAGGGTGTGGAAAAAATAAATAAGATTATACTCACTTAGGTGGATGCAACATCGATCCAATGCTGCATCTGTCCCCTGCCAGTTCTGGACTTAGAACTGAGTGATGAAAGACCGCTGAGCGCTCAGTTCTCAGCATCCTGTGACTGTCAGTCAGCTCTTTGCTCTGCCCCACTCCCCCACACCCCCCTGCTCACTGGAGTGCTGAACTGTGAAAGGGAGGAGAGTGGCTGGCTTGGGTTTTGCTGAGAGGCTGAGCCAGCTGCCGATTTAGGGTTCTGGGAGGACCCCAACCATATGATCAAGATCTTTTAGGAGCCTGGACCAGCTCTTTGATGTCATAGTTACATAAAGACACAAGTCCATCCAGTTCAACCATAAAAAAAATGTAAATAAAAATAAAAATATCAATAAAATAAAAAAAATTGATAAAATAAAAAATATCAATAAAATAAAAAATATTGATAAAATAAAAAATATCAATAAAATAAAAAATGTCAGTAAGATTCAGCCCACTGTAGGCTGAAAACAGTTTACAGAAGTGCAGAACTCATGTGATCCATGGGCGAAGTACAGACAAAATAACTTTGGCTATACTTCTACTTTAACTCTAGGAGCTGAAGGTAGAGGCTGTATTTATCTTACAGCTTATTCTGGCAGCTCCAGTTCTTACCTCTTCTTTTCTCTGCTCTGGACTGTGTGCTGTTCCTTTGACATCATCACATACAATGCAGGGCTATTAGTCCTGCATTGTATGTGAAGGAGGTAAAAGTGGGACCATGGGAGGAATCTGTTGCACATAACTGGGGAGTCTGGCAGAGGAAGGAATAAGGTAAATATTACAGCCTTTTCCTCTACCCATATGAGAAAACTAGGCAATGTAGGGGGGGGATCACTGGAAAGGTGTTTTGTTAAGTGTAGTTTTTTGAACTTTGACTCTTTCCAAACCAAAAAATGCGTGCAAATCTATTCATCTACGGCAGATCACCACAACCTTCTGTGCTGCAGTTACCACCCCAGACCCCCCCCTTTTCCTTACCTGAGTCCATCCAATCCAGCGATGTGCACAAGCTCAGCGGCTCCTGCTGCTGTCTCTCTCTTTATTGAGCAGATTAATAGCAGTGGGAGTGATTGGCTCCTGCTGACATTGGTGTGGGGGGCGGGCGGGGCTGTTTTAATGGACTCGGGAATGACCTGGGACGGGTGCCCCCAGGGTAAGTGGCTTTCCGTTGGGGCACCCAATGAAAAGGAGGGACCTGGAGTGCCGGCAGGGGACCCCAGAAGAAGAGGGTTGGGGCTGCCCTGTGTAAAAGCACTGCACAGAGCAGGTAAATATAGACATGTTTTTTAATATTATCATACTGTTCTTCCTGATTAAAGTGGAATGCATTGTAACCTTCCTGTTCTTAAAACTTTACACCAAAGTAAACATGTAGTATAATACAGTAAATCTAATATTCTCGAGCGAAAAGCAAAGTAAATAAATCCAGACTCTTCTGCCACTATATGAAAAGTATTTTAGAGTTGTGTAAGGTCTTATGTAAGATGGAACAATTATTTCAATCAATTGTGGAGATTTTCTAATATGATTTATGTGTGTATAATAGCATTATAATGCCAAACCTGAATGGCCACAAGCAACAAAAACATCTGTAGCCGCATACTCTGACATTGGCAAGTTCTAAAAACCTTGTGGTGAAACATCTGAAATTTCCTCTTTGGCTATAGATGAACATGATTGGAAACTTTACAACGTATGTGCCAACCAAAGAATAAACAAGAGGCGGTGTTTGTGTCTGATAGCAATATTTGAGAATGGTTTGTGATAGTCATGTAGCAGACTGCTCTGATAGATTTTCCAAATGAAATTTTGAAAGGACTTTAATGTAAACCACTCTATTAAAACAAACATTCGGCAGACACTATTGTTCAGAGAAAATATAATCTTATTAAAGCAGCAATATAAAAGATATACTCACCTTGTAAGTCTTCATGCTGCCAAGAAAGCAGTGCCTGGGGGATTTGAGTGCTTTTCAACACCATATACAGTACTAATGTTCTCTACACTACAATAGTCTGGATATGATTAACTATTTATTGTCCGTGAGACCTGTGTTAATCTTCTACTTCCAATACGTTTTTTTTTTCAAACTCAAATCCTTCCAGGTGATGAGAAATGTTAACGTTAGGATAACCATGGCCATTATAGCATCAGCAATCGATACAGATATTTTACAAAATTGCATATTATTAATGATTACTAAGGAGTTACCACATTACTTTTTTATAAGGAACATGTTGCTAATTCATTTAAAATTGTTCCAGTTGTTAGCTTGCTGTTTTCCTATAATGAGTATGTAGATCAAATAAAATATTCCCATTGCAAACATTCCTGGAAATGGCGTTTAGTAAGTGGGTGTAGTGGCGACTACCAGCTGGGAAGCGGCATCACATGCCTGATTGAGGGGTGCTGCATGGCTCTGAAATGTCTCAATCTTCTGTTGTGATTTGATCACTATAATAAACTTTTGGATGCTTTTTTGAAGTTCCATGGTGTGCTAGCGATATGTGCTTTGACTCACACACGTCTGTAGGATGCTAAGATACAAAATGTAAATATTGGGAGAGGGGATATTCAGTGTTTGAATAGCTCACTTACATTTGTCAGCAGTTTAATCCACCCACTGTCATTGCTGTTAATTTAACAGTAAAATTCACCATGACCAACACACTGGGTCGTACACACAAGAAGAATTATTCACTTTATTTTTTTTATCATACTTACCTAGGTAGAGGAAGCATTGGTACCCCAGCTGGCTCTAAGGCTGAGAACCGAGTGATCAAACACCGCTGATCGCTCAGTCCTCAGTGCTCCCTTATCAGAGAGATAGTGACTGTTAGTCACTGGCTCTCTACCCCCCCCCCCCTGTGCTCACTGGAGCACTGGGCAGAGCTTGATAAGATGTTTAGCTGGGTGGCGGTCCAGGCATGTGGGCAGATCCCAACCACATGGTCGTAAACTATCCTGAGCCTAGATCCGCTCTGTGACGTCAACCGGCGTTTACAGGAGTGCAAAACAATCTGCACTCCTGTGATCCACAGAAGTACCGCCAAATGAGCTTTGACTGTACTTCTTCTTTTAGGGTCTGCATGTACACTTCGTCATCATTTGTGCCTGAATCAGCAAACTGAGTGCACATGGAATGTGTTTGCAATGTGTTTATACAGGTTACAAAATATTAATTTACTAACAAATGTAGTTTACTATGGAATGTATGCACCAGAGTCTTACTCCAGTCAAATCATGGCATGCTTATAAAAAAAAATAGATTGGGGGGGGCGTGGCTAGCCGCGGAAGGTAATGGCAGCTTGAGACAGGAGCTCCGCTCAAACGGGACCTACAGTGGCACAGAACGACGCTAATATCGGGCTTTTCTACACCCCATCTGGCACCCGACACCCGAGAGACTAGCGGGAGAATGACAAGGAAGCGGAAGGAAGAAAGACGGCCGCCAAAGCTCACGGAGTTCTTCCCGCCGAGCCAGCACGGAGGTAGGCAAGATGGCGCCGGCCGGTTCTCTTCCCCGGCACACAGCACACATGGCTCCTCTCTCCCTGCCTCCTCCACATCGAGTAAAGAGCATAGTGGATACCCGGGGAATCCTCACTCATATCCCAACACTCCTCAATCAGCGAGTCCAGCTAAAGCCAGGTTTAGAATGGACGGTCCTGGCTGCAGTCCGGTGGCAGGGCCTGAGGTGGATTCGGGGGATAACACAAGGGAACTGCCGGAGAGAATAGAGAAGTTCCCCACAGCCAATCAACCTATTATGGACACTGTCCTAAAGGACATGCTACTATCGCTGCGCAGCACTCTGCAAGCTGACATGGCGTCCTGTATGAAACAATTCCACACTGATATTCAGGAGGTTGGTTCAAGGGTGGATCACATAGAATCAAAGATGGGGGAATTTGCCACCACAATTAATGACTTAGTAGATGCCCAAGAAAGAGATGAGGATGATTTGGAAAGCATGAAAGCAAAGATGGCGGACATGGAGGATAGAAGCAGGAGGAATAATATGAAAGTCAGGGGGGTCCCTGAGTCAGTCCTGCAGGGGGATCTAAAGGCTTATGCTGCCACAATGTTCAACGCTATTCTCCCTGACCTCACAGCCATAGAGGTAACCATCGATAGGATCCACCGCCTCCCCAAACCATCTTATCTCCCAGACCAAACGCCGAGAGATGTGATTTTGAGGATGCATTTCTTTCATGTAAAGGAGCAGCTCATGTCGGCTATGCGCACTAAAGACCGCATCCCTCCCCAGTATCAACATCTGCAATTTTACGCGGACTTGTCGCAATACACGCTAAAAAGGAGGAGGAGCTTGGCCACCATCACTAAAGCTCTGAGGAACCACCAGATTACATACAGATGGGGGTTCCCTACCAACATCTCCATTACCAGAGAAGGGAAAACCCATGTGGTGTCTTCATTGGAGAAAGGCCTGGCCTTGCTCAAGGAGTGGCACATCATTCCGGATGTAGAGGCCGATACTAACCTTTCCCGTGGGCCGCGGCAGGTGGAATCGGGGTGGCAGAAAGTCACAGCAAAGAATGCCAAGACTCATACTTAATCCTGGCCCGTAGGATCTAGTCTGGGTCCCTGAGGGGGAGCTTGTCTCTCCTACCCACGTACTTGTCCCTCACTGAAATTTGAGCAGCAAAGTGCTGCACCCGAGAAAACTTTCTTAGTGTTTACTGCTCAGTTCTGGGCGGTTCTAACCTGTTGTTGACTGTTTTGTTGCTTTTATACCGCATGGCATTAAGGTTTTGTCCTTTCTTTTTGCGGCTGTTTTTTTTTCTCTTTTTCTCAGTTTCTTTCAGTTATGTTCTTTTCTCCTTCGCCGGAGCAGTCCCAGGATTTCTTCCCCACAAATTGGAGAACTTAGCACTAATGTTCCAGCAGAGAAACCAGATCCACTATACCCACCGCAACATGGAAATGAGGGAATGGCTTCAGGGCCATGATGACAGGGGTCTTTGCGTGTCGGTGAGATCCCGGATGATTGTGAGTAACCCTTTCTTGCGCACATTACACATCATGACCGAATTATACCAATGGGTGTGAAGTTTCTATCTATTAATGCCAACGGCCTCAATCATCCAGCCAAAAGGAAATCGCTATGGTCTGAAGCCTTGCAATACAAGTGTGATATCCTATGCGCACAGGAGACTCACTTCTGTGCGGATGCACAACCTAAATGCTCTCATGGACAATTCCCCTATGTCTTTACTGCGAGTGCGGGGGCAAAGAGGAAGGGGGTCCTTACTGCCGTCAGGGACACGGTCTCATTTAAGCTTCATGAAGAAATAAAAGATATTGACGGCAGATATCTCATATTAATCTGTGATATCAATTCTTCCACCTACACAATTGTTAATGTCTACACCCCCAACTCCCACCAGATAAGATTTCTTAACAAATTATTGAAGAAACTAGAGGGCATCAAGAGGAGAGCTCTGGTCCTATGCGGGGACTTTAACCTGGTCCCTGACAAATCAGTGGACTCTACTGCCTCATCTGCTAGAGTGAGCCCATCGCTTCAAGGTACTTTGCACCAATTCGGCCTCTTTGATGCCTGGCGATGCTTTCACGCTGAGGAGAAGGACTTTAGTTTCTTTTCGATGCCTCATGGATCCTACTCTAGGATTGACCTCTTTTTGGTAGACTACGGCACTCTGGTTAAGGTTACCGGGACTGACATCAATACTATCACGTGGTCGGACCATGCGTCAGTGTCCCTTACCCTGTCTGACGCACTCACGTCTGGCGCTAGGCCAGTCTGGAGAGTCAACCCATCTCTCCTACAAAGGAAGGACACTAGAGATATCATAGAAGCGCACTTGAAGGAATATTTTGTTACTAATGTGGACTCGGTTAGCGATTGCTCTATTTTGTGGAATGCGCACAAAGCCTTCATGCGAGGCATTCTGATAAAAGTGGGTGCTGGGGTGAAGAGGCAGAGGCAACGACACATGAAATAACTCACTGACAAAATTAGAGCTTTAGAATCCCAAAATAAAAAGGATCCCTCACCTTCGCTGTCGCAACAGTTGTCGAAACTTATATTTGATCTCAGAGTGAGCCTCATGGAGGATTTTGAGAAATCCTCTAGGAGACTTAAATCAGCGTTCTATGCCAGTGGTGATAGAGCAGGAAAACTCCTTGCTCATCGCCTGCGAGGACACAGGTATAAAACTAGGATTCCTTTTCTTGTTCACCCAGTAACCAAGGCCAAATGCTATCACCCTAAAGATATTGCGGACGCTTTCAGTACCTATTACGAGACCCTTTATAATTTAAACAGAGACCCTTTAACTCCACAACCTGACCCTGAGAGGATAAACGAATTTCTGTCTAATTTACAATTACCCCAACTAAACCCACTCCAGCTTCAGGACCTTAATGCACCTTTTAGCCAGTCAGAAGTCCACTTAGCTATAGACTCGATCCCTTCCAATAAGTCCCCTGGCCCCGACGGGTTTGTGGGCGAATACTATAAAGAGTTTAAATCAATTCTGTCGCCCCATCTGGTTAGTGTGTTCAACGGTGCGGTTGCCTCTTCCTCGTTCTCCCGTGAAATGTTACAAGCAATGATAATCACCTTACCCAAGCCGGGGAAAGACCCATCTGCCCCTCAAAATTTCAGGCCAATCTCGCTCCTCAACATGGACCTGAAGCTGTACGCAAAGCTTATTGCTCGTAGGCTGACAGAGGTTCTCCCGGACCTGGTCCATCCCGATCAGTCGGGCTTTACAAAGGGACGCCAGACTTCCGACGCCACAAGGCGGCTAGTCAATGTCATACACGGTGCTAATAGGAAAGGGACGCCTTCTCTGCTCCTGGCATTGGATGCAGAGAAGGCGTTCGACCGCGTGCATTGGGGATACCTGGCCAGGGTGCTGACTGCTTTTGGATTCTCAGGTCCCATACTTTCAGCTATCATGGCCTTGTACACGTGCCCTTCAGCGCAGGTCTATACTTCCGGTGCCCTATCGAATCCTTTTGACATTGCGAATGGGACGCGCCAGGGATGCCCGCTTTCCCCTTTGATTTTTAATTTGGTAATGGAGCCCTTGGCGTGTCACATCCGCAACCATCCTCAAATAACTGGGTTTAAGTCCCTTAGATCTTCACGTTATAAGTCTATTTGCCGACGATGTTATACTAATGCTCACGGATGTGGAGAATTCCCTGGCTTTGGTACACCAGGTGCTGCAGATGTTTAGTCATCTTTCATACTATAAAATAAATGACACCAAATCATATATCTTAGGTCTGAATGTCAAACGGGAAGTAGAAAGGAAGCTGGCTGCCACCTATCCATACATTTGGGATCACAATGGGATAAAGTATCTAGGCATCACCCTCACACCCTCCTCAACTAAACTTTATGGAGCTAATTATGTCCCTTTCCTCGACAAATTACGATCTAAACTCCAAGACTTAGCGAAGGTAGAACTCTCATGGTCAGGTAGATTGGCAGCGTTCAAAATGATTGTTCTCCCCCAATTAATTTATCTCTTTAGGACACTGCCAATACCAGTACCCAGATCCTATTTCAAAACAGCTCAATCTATCGTTAACAGATACCTATAGAAGGGTAAGAGGGCAAGGTGCGCTTTCTCTAAATTGGTTAAGTCCAGAGGGGTAGGAGGGGTGGGGATGGTGCTATTGAGAGACTATTACACAGCCAATCTCTTAGCTCAAATTAAAGACTGGTTTCCCACATCAGTGCAGAAGCGGTGGGTGGAATTGGAGAGCTCACAGATACCTGGTCATAACTTGTACTATCGTCTTCTTGCTCAATGCTTTAATATGCCTTCCCAAAAGGAACTATCCCCTACTGTGTTAGCATCTATTAGTGCTTGGGATTTACTGGTTAATTCCCCCTTTAGCTCTACAGCCAACGTCTCATTCCCCCTCCCAGTGCAGTGCTTGACCTGTGTTTTACCGGATCTGAGGATTGGGGGATGGGTGGACAAGGGTATCAGAGATATTACAGACTTATTGGTGGGCCCCGCCCTAAAAACCTTTCGGTCCCTTCAGGTAGAGTTCAACCTGACTCCTACAGACATATACACTTATTTACAGTTAACACACATCTTTAGATCAAACAAGGTGGCAGCCATTTCTTTGCCCTGGTTCGTTAAGAGATTTTATCATTCTACTACGGTTAAAACCAAGGGCATCTATATGTTTTATCTACTGCTAAATAACAAAGATGTGTTTGTCAAGTCCTCATCAATGGTTGCGTGGGAGAGGGAGTTGGGGGCTGAGTTTACCTCCGAACAATGGTGCAGAGCTTACAAAATATCATTTGCGGCCACCAAGTGTGTGAACTTGTGGGAATTGACCCATAAGATATCGCTTAGGTGGTATCTGACTCCGTTTAGAATTGCTAAATTCGCTCCCTGCTCTTCGGCCTTATGCTGGAGGAATTGCGGAGAGGTAGGTACTCTCTTTCACACATTATGGTCCTGTCCCGCCTTATCCAGTTACTGGACAGAGGTATTCCATTTATTTTATCTTGTCTTAAAACTTGATATCCCAGTGGAGCCGGGACTAGCTCTTCTATCCTTGACTATTGACAATCTCCCGGTTGCCTTCAGAACAGTAGTTACCCATATTCTGTTGAGCGCTAGATTGGTTCTAGCTCGCCACTGGAAGCAACAATTGCCCCCATCAATTCAAGAGGTCATATCCACCACACACACTCATGCCACATATGAGCTGATGTATGCCTCTGCACAAGGGTATCTCCACAGAGTTAACACATTGTGGAAGCCGTGGTTAGAATGGTTTGCCGGGACTAAAGGAGTATGCTGATGTTGATGATGTAGTGTTGGTATTGACAATGGATTTGGGTCTGGGGTATGCTCTGGCGAGGGGAGTTTACTTTTTGTTCGTTATATGTTTTATTTTGTTCTGTTTTATTTGGTTCACTTTATGACTCTTTCTGCTCACTGGGAATATTTCTCTCTGTGGACTTCAACACACTGCTTAAAGGTGGTATACGAAAACCTTTTACTAATATGGCGTATAAGCATTGAAACTATCAGTAGATTACACTGTTTAACTATTTTTAAGTTTTCCAATACATAGAGATTGAATACTTCTTAATTGTGCTACCTAAAATTGACGATGAGTCAGCCTATTGCTTTGTTGATTTGATGTAATCTGCCATGTTAAACTTTCAAACTTTCAATAAAGAAATATTGAAATTAAAAAAAAATAGATTTTCTCTAACCACAATGGTATCTAACCACTGTTATTATTTTTAAAAGCACATAGGACATATGAATAAAACCACATTATGTACTTTTGTTAAAAAGTGTAAAAAAAACATAATTTATAAAAAGCCTCAGTAAAATGTATGCAGAGGGATATCGTACCTGCTGGTGTGTGTAATGGACATCCTAGTGATCAATACCAGTTTAGCTTAGCCCATGCACATTCCAATGCTTAGCTAGCCAGTGACATTTAATTTTCTTAAAAAAAGTTTATTTCATTTTGAAGTAAAGATTTGATGCCTGCATTTCATAGGGAAGCTTATAGGAACATATTACGCTATGTGAGCACTTGCGAGTCTGCAATCCAAGCATGCTGTAACAAATTATCTCTGCTCTTGTTCCTTTGGTTTAGCAAGTTAGACTCACTGTCTCAGATGAATGAAGCTAGCATTTCAGCTCACCACATATTTAAAGTTTTTAGGTATGGCTATATCTGTTAGAGGCTTAGTTTAACCACTTAAAGTGGGAGTTCACCCGAAAAAATTTTTGAGGCTAATTAAGGGGAGCAGAAACTAGTATTTTTTTTAAAATCAATGACGTACTTACCGTTTTCGAGATAGAGGTTCTCCCGCCGCTTCCAGGTATGATCTTCGGGACTGGGCATTCCTATTAGATTGACAGCCTTCCGACGGTCGCATACAGCGCGTCACCAGTTGCCGAAAGAAGCCGAACGTCGGTGCGGCTCTATACGGCGCCTGCGCACCGACGTTCGGCTACTTTTGGAAACTCGTGACGCGCTGTATGCGACGGTCGGAAGGCTGTCAATCAAATAGGAACGCCCAGTCCCGCAGCCCATAGCCGGAAGCGGCGGGAGAACATCTATCTCGAAAACGGTAAGTACGGCATTGATTTAAAAAAAAAATACCCGTTTCTGCTCCCCTTAAATAGCCTCAATCTAATGTTAAAAATGTATTTTTTGGGTGAACCTCCACTTTAAGACCCGGACCATTATGCAGGTTAAGGACCTTGCCCCTTTTTGAGATTCGGCACTGCGTCGCTTTAACTGACAATTGCGCGGTCGTGCAATGTGGCTCCCAAACAAAATTGGCGTCATTTTTTCTCACAAATAGAGCTTTCTTTTGGTGGTATTTGATCATCTCTGTGGTTTTTATTTTTAATTAATTTAATTATGTAAAATCTGATGTGAAAATAGATAAAAAAGGGATCAAAAACTGATGACAAACTGATGTACATCACTGGCCACTGCATCTGCAGCTAAAGAGGGAGCAATTGGGGGTGGTAAAAATGCCCCAAGACTGGGGTGCCTCAAGACTGAAAAATACTTTTAATGGTTGCTGTGACTGATAAAAGATTGAGAAACCCTGGGTTAGACTATTGACGTGCCGCAGTAATTAACCACTTAAAGACAGCCCACCGCATATACCGTCTTATGGTGCGAATAAACAACAGGCACCACCCCCCGTCGCCAACAGCAACGTTCCCCGCTGTCACTGCCGGAAGAGAGGCAGGAGACTGGGGGACAGACACCCATAACCCGTGGGCACCAGCGATCTCCCAGCTGGGCCTGACACAGAAGACAGAGCATTCGGCCGCTCGGGCTGCTCTGTCTTCTGTCAAGCAGATGAGATAACATCAGGTCAGTCTGCATTCATGGCAATGGTCACGCTGCATGTCACTCTGCATTTATTAAAAGAAAAAAGGGATGGACAGCCGCACTCCAAAAAAAAAAACATAAGGTCGTCTTTAATATAAAAATGGAAAAAAATGCACTACAAAACCAGCAGAGAAAGGGAATAACAGCCTACACGTTTCACACTCCAAATCAGTGCTTAAAGAGGAGTTCCACCCAAATTTGGAACTTCCTCTTAACCCACTCCTCTCCCCCTTACATGCCACATTTGGCATGTAATTTTTTTGGGGGGGAGTGGGGGCTTCAGCACGAGTGGGACTTCCTGTCCCACTTCCTCCTTCCTGTAGGCGACTAAGCTTAATCGCCTTCAGGAAGTGGCTGCTGTAGGCGATCGCCTAGGACACGTCACAGGTCCTAGGCGATCTCCTGGCCAATTACACGGCGCGGCGCCGGGCCGCGCCGCTCGCGCATGCGCAGTGCCGCGCCGCTCGCGCATGCGCAGTGGGTGCCCGGCCGTGAAGCCGAAAGCTGTCACGGCCAGGTGCCCACACTGAAGATGAAGACGCCGGCCGGGGAGGGGGGGAGAGGAGCGGAGCCCCGGCCGGCGCGTCGCTGGAGCGCTGGAGCAGGTAAGTGCCTGTTTATTAAAAGCCAGCAGCTACACTTTTTGTTGCTGCTGACTTTTAATAAACATAAAAATGGCTGGAACTCCCCTTTAATCATGGCTATCACTCTGCATTTATGGCAATAGTCAGTCTGCATTTATGGCGATGGTCACTCTGCATTTAACTCTGCATTTATGGTAATAGTCAGTCTGCATTTATGGCAATAGTTAGTCTGCGTTTATGGCAATGGCCACTCTGCATGTCACTCTGCATTTATGGCAATAGTCAGTCTGCATTTATGGCAACGGTCAGTCTGCGTTTATGGGAATGGTCAGTCTGCGTTTATGGGAATGGTCTGTCTACATTTATGGCAATGGCCAGTCTGTGTTTATGGCAATGGCCAGTCTGCGTTTATGGCAATGGCCAGTCTGCGTTTATGGCAATGGCTAGTCTGCGTTTATGGCAATAGTCAGTCTGTATTTATGACAATGGTCTGTCTGCATTTATGGCACTGGTCAGGCTGCATTTCATGGGCACTGGAAAATATTTTTTTGCACACCATTTGGTCCAGAATATTTTTTTTCCTTGTTTTCCTCCTCTAAAACCTAGGTGCGTCTTATGGTCAGGTGCATCTTACGGAGTGAAAAATAGAATATACTGTGGCAGGGCGGCTCTATTGCGCAAAATCACATACCTGTACATAATTTCGTGCACTAGAGACTGTGTCCACTGCCCACCCGCGATTGTTCTCCAGAGAGGCAGAGAGGCAGAACGGTGATCTGCCTATGTAAACAAGGCAGATCACCGTTCTGATAGGGGAGGACACAGAGATGTTCTGTTCCTGCTAAGCAAGCATCTCTGTTTTCACTCAGTCAGTCCATCCCTCACATAGTTAGCAAGCACCTTCTAGGGGCACACTTAACCTTTAGATCGCCCCTTGCCTGCCAGTGTCATTAGTACAGTAACAGTGCATATTTTTATCCCAAAAAGGTGTCAAAAGTATAAGTTAGGTGTTGGATTTGTCTGCCGCAATGTCACGGTCCCGCTAAAAATCACTGAATGCTGCCATTACTAGTAAAAAAAAATAAAAAGCCATAAAAATATCCCATAGCTTGTAGACACTAACTTTTGCACAAACCAATCAATATACGCTTATTTAGATTTTTTGATCATAAATATGTAGCAGAATACATATATTATTATATGCGTCTTATAGCAGAAAGTAAAAAATATTTTTTTTTTCAAAATTGTCGCTGCTTTTTTGTTGATAAAGGTGATAAAATACCACCAAAAGAAAGCTCTATTTGTGGGGAAAAAAAGGACATACATTTTTTTGGGGTACAGCATAGCATGTTCGCTCAATTGTGAGTTAAACTAAAGTAATACTGTATCGCAAAAAATTACCTAGCCATTAAGGGGGTAAAACTTTCAGGGGCTGAAGTGGTTAAAGCATATTTTATCGGTACAAAGACTATGGCTCAGTGAGATGGCACAACTTCTAAGCCTCTTTCCACTGTTATTGCAAATTTGCCACGCCCAAATTTGCAACATGGTGCCCAAGGCTATATATACTGATTGTAGAACTGTAGAGCCCTATACACACAATCGGTTTGTCTGATGAAAATGGACCGATGGACCGTTTTCATCGGACAAACCGATCGTGTGTGGGCCCCATCAGTTTGTTTTCCATCGGTGAAAAAAAATAGAGCATGTTTTAAAATTTTCCTATGGATAAAAAACCGATAGAAAAAAACGATCGTCTGTGTGGAAGTCCATTGGTCAAAAATTCACGCATTCTCAGAATCAAGTCGACGCTTGCTCGGAAGCATTGAACTTCATTTTTCTCAGCATGTCGTAGTGTTTTACGTCACCGCTTTTGGACACGGTCGGATTTTAGACCGATGGTGTGTAGGCAAGACTGATGAAAGTCAGCTTCATCGGATATCCGCCAAAAAAATCCATCGGATTAGATTCCATCAGTTATCCGATCGTGTGTACATGGCCTAGGACTGACACAGTAGTATTTTAGACCTCTGCAATGAGACCATTGCTTCCACACAACACTAGTTATTTCCTGCAGCATGCTGGCAGGTGACAGACTTTTTTACTCAGGATGTTGCTGCTTTTAAAAGAAAATTAACTGTGAGACATTGAACAATTTTTATCTTGATGAATCTGGAATGTTGCAACTGATTTAACCTAAGGGTTCAATTGGGCTTTAACTTGACTGATAGCCTCACTGATTAATATAGAGACATGGGAAGCAGGAAGGGGTGGTCCATATTGATGGCATCCTAATAGCAAGTTGGTTATATATTTTGATATGCCACAGCTTATAGGGCTCCCAGGGCACTCTGCAAAAGCACATTATGCATGGAAGAACCTGAAGATGAGTACAATAAAATCCACATGGCAATTTATGATACTCACCCCCAGTACAGACACACGTTAAGACATTCTTGAGAATACCTACAAAGTTATGTGAAGGTGCACCTGTTACATGTAGTATTTAAATATGTAACCACAACCATATGTAAAATATTACAAGTGGATAAACATATTTTGTGTCTTTCTCCTGTCAATGCAGTTTTCAAAACCTGAGAAGAAAAGGTACTATTCTTAGCGAAGTTGAGAAATTGAGATGTACTATGCTAGTGGAGAAATGATCCAAAGATGGAAACAATACAGAAACTGGGCCACATTAAAAAATAAAATACAGACTCAATAAATATAATTGTATAAAACCTATAAAAGAGTAAAAAAAATAATTAAAAAAAAACATATTATGTTGTGTCTTTTATATATAAAAGACACAAAAATGCCAAACAGAAAACTAAAATGCATTTAATGAGCCGTTTTTTTGTAATAGGGAATTCATTTTGTATCGTATTAGAAGGTAGCGTTTGCCCTGTTATCAGATTTGGTATAGAAATGTGCCTGTTCTTTCTGCATATTTTGTAGAAAGAATTACTCATCTATTTGCAGCAAATAGTGCAAAGCCTCCAAGCATCAAAGACACATGAAGCCCCTGTTGAGCTTGACACTTGTTTTTCATTTCCAGGCATTGATTTTTCTCAGTCCAGTCAACATATTTCATTGGAATAAACTGTTAGCACTATCAGCATCAAATATTGATTACTGCAAGTCTGAGATCCCCACCTGAGAATATGTAACCTTAATTTCCAGCAGGTTACAATGGTTATAGCCAGTCGCTTGGAAATACATGGGAATCATTATGAAGTCTAAAATGTTCACAGCCACAAAGTACCTTGTGTACATGGCGACAGTCAGATATCTAACTATAGATTTTAGAACTGAGAGGGCAGCTTGTTATATGTCCCCAAATCAAAAAAAGGACACACACCACTTTAACCATTTAACTATTTTTAATTAGAATACAATGGTATATACCACATTTTATAGGACATTTCTAGTAAAAATATAACATTTATGGAATGCATTTTTTTCTACTTTAATAGAATAATGTGAATTTTTCTACTTGCCAAAGGATTTGAAATCCTGTGAAGCCAGTATCTTAATCCTCATACAGTACACCTGTCAGACAATATAGTTCAATATTTAGGCTCTACTTCTTAGCAAGAAGCACACCCGCATACTGCTAATTGGAGGGTCAAGGAGCAGCAGCACAATAATCAATCATCACCTTTCTATTTCCTCCTGTCAGAAAATATAATCTGCAGCATAACTCCTATTGATTCTAATGCCGGACCTCCCTCTCCCAGACTCCCACTATACAGGGATTCATTTAGGCTGATATTAAGAAGAACGAAGGCACTTTCATTAGTTGCCCTTAAGACACATTCACGACAGGGGAGGTAGAGGTTCTGCCATATGTAAGTAGCCAAGCTGTTCTTTCTACTTCCTCCACCCTCTACTACTCCTTTGCCTGCCGAGGTAAAAGTGGCACCCATCTGGGTACCACATGTATGTGAAAACACACAGAGCTCAGTAGGAGCAGGACCTCAAAGAAACAAATGAGAGAGAAAGAACCTGCACTCTGCCTAGCTCCTGCTTTCTGCATCCCCCCCACCCATGACATTCTACTGCTGCATCTGCCACAACATCTGTGGCCTAGTGAAAGGGAGGGAAGTCCTACAAGGGGTTTCAGAAGCCTACCACTTCAAGCAGGTAAGAGGGTCATGGACCCCACTGAGTAAGGTCAAGTGAAGGCTTAAATCTCTACAGACTTCTCTCACACCTACCCTGAAGTCTCCAGCAGCATATTTTCCAAGAAAGACGTCTCTTCCAAGGGCAACAAAAGTGAGCACACCCCTAGGTGAAAATGTCCCAATTGGGCCCAATTAGCTGTTTTCCATCTCCGGTGTCATGTGACTCATTAGTGTTACAAGGTCTCAGATGTAAGTGTGGGAGCAGGTGTGTTACATTTAATGATATCGCTCTCACTCTCTCATACTGGTCACTGGAAGTTCAACATGGCACCTCATGGCAAATAATTCTTTAATTCTTTATGCTGCTCCACATAAAGATGGCCTAGGCTATAAGAAGATTGCCAAGACCCTGAAACTGAGAAGCAGCACGGTGGCCAAGACCATACAGGGTTTTACAGGACAGGTTCCACTCAGAACAGGCCTCGCCATGGTCCACAAAAGAAGATGAGTGCATGTGCTCAGAGGTTGTTTTTGGAAAATAGAGTAATGAGTGCTCCCAGCATTGCTGCTGAGGTTGAAGGGGTGGGGGGTCAGCCTGTCAGTGCTCAGACCATACACCGCAAACTGCATCAAATTGGTCTGCACGGCTGTCATCCCAGAACGAAGCCTCTTCTAAAGATGATGCACAGGAAAGCCTGCAAACAGATTGCTGAAGACAAGCAGACTAAGGACATGGTTTACTGGAACCATGCCCTGTGGTCTGATGAGACCAAGATAAACTTATTTGGTTCAGATGGTGTCAAGTGTGTGTGGCGGCAACCAGGTGAGGAATACAAAGACAATTGTGTCTTGCCTACAGTCAAGCATAGTGGTGGTAGTGTCATGGTCTGGGGCTGCATGAGTACTGCTGGCACTGGGGAGCTACAGTTCATTCAGGAAACCATGAATGCCAACATGTACTGTGACATACTGAATCAGAGCATGATCCCCTCTCTTCAGAGACTGGGCCGCAGGGCAGTATTCCAACATGATAACGACCACAAACACACCTCCAAGACAACCATTGCTTGCCAACCATTTAGCCTTGCTAAAGAAGCTGAGGGTAAAGGTGATGGACTGGCCAAGCATGTCAGGACAAGGGGTAATCCTTTGATTAAAGAGGATTTGCTGTCATTAAGTGCACTTATGCTGTGGAATGCCCAACTACGTGAAAATGTAAAGCTTACATCAACAATGGAATATAAAACATTAAAAGCTTCAAACAATTTGTTCAAACTAATAACAAATAAACCACAGTTTGGAAATATTTGACCCAGGATATCGGTCCTCACTGCCTTTGTCTGGACCAAAACCACAGGAACTTAAATGAATAAATAATATTTTTTTTACCTACCCAACTATGTAATATCTAATTAGTGTGATACATAAGCTGAATATGTTTAAGGCAATGTAGCAGAACCGCTTTTGAGCACAAGACATGGCTTATGGTAAATTATAATTCTGTCCAATATAGTCTGTTGTAGACAAGGTCATAGTTACTTGAGAGCTGCATTATATTTTAATATTCAAACACATCCTGTGATTGTTCTTCCACAACACCAGTGATTCAGTGAAATAATGATGTAATTTAGATGAAGGTTTCATGTGTTCTCTACAAGTGGCAAAAAGAAGCAGATGCCAGCTTTTGCCTGAAGGAGAATAAAATTAATGTACTGTAACAAATAGAGGCAAATAAAATAAAGCTACATTTCTCTATAACCTGCAAATGATTTCTCATGCTTCATTCATATCTGGAATTGTTCACCTCTGCTTGCAATGCACACTGGAACCCAGAATCAAAGCCAAGTATAGCTTAGGAGTAAAAACCCATACATCTTAATACGTGATGAGTTGTTTTATCCACTTATTGATTTTAGACATAGACAACTGTAACTGCACATTTATCAAACAATGGTAATACTGTGCAGTAAAAGGACCACAATAAGTTCAAGCAGAATACAGGACAAAATGCACTTAATGCCAAGAAATGATAGCCCAGAAATACAAAGTGCTATAGCAGGGGTTTCGTACTCAATTTCATTGTGGGGCGCATCTGCATTATGATTGCCCTCAAAAGGGTCGGTTGTATCTGTAAGATTAGATGTCCAGCGCATCCCTTCCCCTTATATTAGATGTCAAGAGCCAACCCACCATCAGAAGTTAAGTCCCCCACTCTCCCTTACATCAAGGTGCACCCCCTTTCCTTATGCTGCTGCTTGGAAGAAGCTGGATGCATTGCTTGAAAGCAGAAAGTAAGAGTCTGGAGTAGGACTAGAGGAGGGCGGGAGCTCTCCTGCAGCTGCATGAGAGGTGCGAGGGCCACATGAAATGGCTTTGAGGGCCGGATTTGGCCCGCTAGACTTGTGTTTGACACCTGTGTGCTATATGATTCAGTGTTTTATTTTTGCAGTATTGTTTATGTTTCTTTTATTTGTTTCAACAATAAGGCAGCCATGCATCCTGTAACTTGATTATGAACAGAAAAAGTAAATCCATAACAAACCTGGGAAATTCAAAATGAGTAAATGATAAAAAAAAATACCTATTTACAGGTTTCCTTCAGTAAAAACTGCCATTTAAAAGTATTAGGTTCCAGCTAATGGTGGGTAGGTAGCTGAAGTTACAGTATATGCAAATTTTGATTTTCCTATCAAAGTCAAGCTTGGCCCCATACACTTTCCGTCCCTGAGCTTCCTTATCAGCCTGCAGGAAAAACCATCAGGTTGAAAAAGCAATACTGATAAATATAATGTGGGTGGAAGGGGATGGGTCAATAACACCTTTATCACTCATGTAATAGAAAAAACTGATACAACAAATTGGAATAGGACTTTATAGGTTCCAGAGTTATCAACAACTATGTATCAGGTAAAATATCACTACCTTTGATTTCTGGTATGCACAATTTGGTGAAAATACACTGTATGCACAAGTTGAAATGTTGGGAGATCCCATTACATATAATCTTCTACGTGTTTCGCCATCCTGGCTTCTTCAGGATGGCAAACCAATAAGGAATTTATAGAGGTGGTGTGAATGGGGGCAAGCAATAGGAAACTTGCTCTTATACATTTTGTCATCAACTGTCCAACATTTCAACAGGTGAAAATAGTTGGGCTTAAAGTAGACATCGTTTTAGTTTTGTATAGAGTAAGTATAGTTTAAACCCTTGTCAGTTTGTTTTTGTGCTCTGTTTCAAGTTGGGTAGATTGCGTTTAATTTCCTGTACCAGAGGTGCAAAAGGAAACTGAAGGGAAATCCTTACTATCCAAAATGTTAAAAAAATACTGTACACACTTTAATACCGCTGGAAAAAAACAACATTTTAAGTTCTCCCCATCCATATAAAGTTGACCTATAGTAAATGGTGAATATCAAACTTGATTAAATGAACACTAAAGGCATATTTTTTTTTGGATAAGTTAACAAACATGTTATACTTACCTCCACTGTGCAGCTCGTTTTGCACAGGATGTCCCTGAACTCGGTCTTCTGAGATCCCTCGGCGGCTGTCTCGGCTCCTCCTCGCGAGAGCTTTCCACCTTCATGCGAGTTCCCTCGCATGGTGAAAAGCTCTTGCGAGCGCGCTCCCATGATACAGCGGTGTCCATAGCCGCCGACTGTATCACTCGGCCCCACCCCCCAGCGCGTCATTGGATGTGATTTACAGCAGCGTCAGCCAATGGCTGCACTGCTATCAATCCGTCCAATCTAGCCAATCAACGGCCAGGCTGGGAACCAAACAGGATGACGGGGATGCGTGCAGGACTTTCAAAGGGGTGAGGTAAGTAAAACGGGGGCTCGGGGGGGGGGGGGGCTGGTGCTGTCGGATGTTTTTTAACCTTAATGCATAGGATGCATTAAGGTGAAAAAACATTTACCTTTACAACCCCTTTAATTTACATCTCCAGACAGTAATTTAATAATAATGTTTTTTTCTTTTTGTAGTAGTAGATGAACATAAGATGTTGTGTTTTATTCACAACACACAATGTTAAATACACAGTGACCACTAACCACCTCAAAAAAAGAAGAAGCAACATTTCTAATGTAAATGTATTTTTATCACTTCTGTAATACGCTCAGTGTTAGCACTCAGTATGAACTATGAAGCACATATGATTCCTACAATTTCTGTATGCGTCTCTGTAATGTTTGCACAGATTACATTCCTTAACCTTTACACCAAGACACGCTAAAGGTGATATTTAGTGAAAAATTTGGGGGCAGAAGTAATACATTTTCTTAGTGACCTCAACTAGGTTAATGACTGTCTATAAACTAGAGAAATTCTATAACAGTGTGAGGATCACAGCACAACAGTATTAATATTTTCTAGACTTACAATACATAATTATGGAAGTCCCCTGTGTATTTTATATATAATATGACACAAGCTTACACGCAAGCGGGAAAGCATGGCATAGTCCAGGCAATGTGGAGTGAGTAGAATGGCATGTGGGAAATGTAGAAACTAAGACAAAGAATAAGGTTGCTCTTGAAGGAATATTTTGCACCTCTACATCCTTGTCAGTCACACATTTTCATTCCATTCCAGACTGTGATTTGGTCAACCATGAACACACAACACATAAGCCCGGATATCTATAAATGAGGTGATTTCCACAGCTCACTGAACTCATCCTAGAAGATCTACTACTCACAACCAACAAGTACAGATTTAAAAGCAGAATGTATAGGACAGGGATGAACAAGACCTTTTTCTCTATAGGGCTAGGTGCCTACTCGAGCATGATTGTGAATTCATTTAATTGACAAATGTTATCTGATCCTTTGGGGAATGGATTTGAAAGGTTGAACAGTCACAGTTTTTGTTTGGCACAGTGGGAACAGCCATCATATCTGCAATCAGGACAATGCAGCTTAACAAGCCAGTTCAGACAAGTGACACAAAATAACTTTTTTTTTTTTTTTAAAGAGGAGAGTTCTAGTCACATCTAATATTAGGCTGGTCATACACGAAGCAAATTTGCTTATTTCCCCCATCAACACAGACAGTGTTGATGCGGTAATCCCTCCTGCTGGGCCACTGTCTTCTCCCAGCGAGGGGGCGGGATATAGAAGCCTTCTCCACCGACTATAGCAGCCGCTAGCAATAATCAAAGGTAAAACTCAGCATGCTGCTTGTAACCAAGTGGATTGATCTATGTATTTGGTAGATTCAGCCTGCCCATACATGGTTTGAATCTCATCCAGTTCCTGCTGAACCGGCTGAGATTCAAACCGAGTATGGCCTGCCTAACTTATTATGGTCTGCAACAAGATCATATTGTTAGGTGTTGTGCTTGCTAGCCAACACCCAACACCCATATTTCTCTTTAAGGACAAAGCAGTAAAGCCAGGTAAACTCCAGAAGCCCTTTGGATCTGCAACTTTGCTGGACTGCAACTCTATTAGTGATATCAAAGCAAAGCCCCATGTGCCTCTAAAAAAAAAACAGTACAGACTTGACCAACAGAACTGTTGCCTGGTTGTAGCCTCCCCTTGGCTCCTAGAATGTACCAGGGCCTCCTGCTAAATCATACAGGTGACATGCCAATGTGTTTAATCATCTTTTTAGGTGGCCATTACAAACAATTTAATTTAGGCTGCTCAACTGGTGCCCAGAGGGGCGATCTGGATGGGGGGGGGGGGGATAACTGAACAAATAATTTTAAGACTGTGTTCACTTTCTTCATTTTTTTTAAAATTTAGCTAGTGTGCAGCATCTCTTCTCTGCTCTTTTGCTTCTCACAGGAGACTTGGCAGCAGTGGGAACCATTGGCTTCTGCTGCTGCCAGTCACATCCAGTGAGGAGGGGGCGGGGACAATGAAAGATTTACAAAGCCGAGCTTGGCATTGAACCTGCATGTCTTCCCCTCATAACAAGCAACTTGCAATGGGGGAACACAGAAGAGGAGGAGGCAAGATCGCTGACAGGGACCCCAGAAGAGGAGGTTTGGAGTCACTCTGTGCAATACGATTGCACATAGCAGGTAAGGAGGCATACGTGTGATACAGACTACCCATGCTGAATATCATTCTACCATTGTGAGTGCAACTCTTGTTGTTTTTTAATCCCTTATTAAATGGTTCAACACTAGGGCGGCTGTGAGCTCTCCTTTCTTTGTTTTTGCCACAGAGCAGGTAAGTAGAACACGTTTGTGAACCATGTTTTTTTTTTTCATATATATAAAAATAACAATCTCTTTAAGTTATCACTTCCCACCCTGGTGCCTGCACAAAGCTTCATGCTACTTTTAGAACATTACAGAACATTACAGAACCTCTGAAGCTTCTTGAGTACTCTGGAAAAACCTTTAAGCCGCGTATACACGATCAGTCCATCCAATGAGAACGGTCTGATGGACCATTTTCATCGGTTAACCGATGAAGCTGACTGATGGTCCGTCGTGCCTACACACCATCGGTTAAAAAAAACTATTGTGTCAAAACGCGGTGACGTAAAACACAACGATGTGCTGAAAAAAATGAAGTTCAATGCTTCCAAGCATGCGTCGACTTGATTCTGAGCATGCGTGGATTTTTAACCGATGGTTGTGCCTACTAACGATCGGTTTTGACCTATCGGTTAGGAATCCATCGGTTAAATTTAAAGCAAGTTGGCTTTTTTTTAACCGATGGTTAAATAACCTATGGATCCCACACACGATCGGTTTTGACCGATGAAAACGGTCCATCAGACCGTTGTCCTCTGTTTAACCTATAGTGTGTACGAGGCCTTACACACCATCCCTGTGATAAGCAGCCTCACTGTGAGGAATGTGATGCTGGAAGGGGTGAGCCAGAACACTTTACAGAAAATATAAAGCTGTATAAAGATATTTGGAGGAACCTGATACTGAATCCAAGAGGGGGGAATTACTAACTTTAAAAATACTACAGGTTTGCTTTAAAACTGAACTCCTGCGAATACATGTATATAAGGGTGCTATTTTACCTGCCAAAGGATTTGTATTTTTGTCCATCCAGTCCTGAGATTTACGCACCTCTGGCGCACAACAAAGATCTGCCTTGCAGGACAGGAGACCTAATTCTTCTCTGTTGCAAATACGTAACACTCACTGATCTTGGCCCTCTCGTAGTCTGCGACAGGACAGTAAGACTCCTTTCACACTGGAGGCATTTTTTAGTGCTAAAAATAGCATATGTAAAGCCCCTGAAAAAAGCCTCATCTGTAATCCCAGTGTGAAAGCCCAAGTGCTTTCACACTGGGGTGCTGCGCTGGCAGGACGTCAAAAAAATCCTGCAAGCAGCTTCTTTGAGGGGCTTTAGGAGCAGTGTATACACCACTCTCGGTGCGCCCCTGCCCATTGAAATCAGTAGGCAGCGCCGTCTAAGCACCTACGGCGTTTTGCAGGCACTTTTAACCCTTTATGCAGGTTAAAAGTGCCTGAAAACACCGCAAACACAACGGTAAAACGCAGCTAAAGCTAACGGTGCTTTACCGCCGATGCCCCCGTGCTGGCAGTGTGAAAGGGCTCTAAAAGGAGAAGCAGCAGACTGATAGGTTTACCTCCCTGTCAATCTGTTCTCTCCTCCTATTAGCCTATCTTTAAACTTTGTCTTGTCTTGTCCTGTCCTGACTGTAGTTCAGCTTAAACTAAGATGTGATTTATTTTCTCTGTTAAATTAAAGTAAGCTAAAAAAAATTGTAGATCACTGATTAAAGGATATGTAAAGTTTTTTTTTTTTTTTTTAAATAACAAACATGTTATAATAACCTCCACTGTGCAGCTCGTTTTGCACAGAGTGGCCACGATCCATGTCTTCTGGGGTCCCTCGGCCGCTGTCTCTGGTCCTCCCCGCAAGACCTCCACATATTCATGCAAGCTCCCTCGCATAGTGTGGAGTCCTTGCGGGCAGGCTCCCGTGATACAGCGAGCAGCCATAGCCGCTCACTGTATCACTCTGCCCCACTGCTTTCAATCCATCCGATCTAGCCAATCAACGGCCAGGCTGAGCGGCGAAGAGGATGTCGGGGCCAAGCTCAAGACTTTTGAGGGGTCAGGTAAGTATTATGGGGGGGCCGGTATACTCTGAAGTTTTTTCACCTTAATGCATAGAATTCATTAAGGTGAAAAAACGTTTTCCTTTACAACTCCTTTAACTGAAATCACTACATTTAGCAATGTACTTCTTAAATAAAATCCTTAGTATAAACCAGGGAATTTAGATGCTCTTTATTTTTGTACTGAGCCTAGGCAAGTTAGCTTCTGGTCATATTTTGCGGACAATTTGCATTGAAATCCTAAATTTAAATGCCCAAATTCGAGAAAAATTACACCAATTTTCTACCCTCTTTTGTTAGAGATATGTACTGTATAGGAAAGAAATATAATACACAACCGATGTACTGATTCACCTCATGTAGTCTCACCTATTTACCTGCAAGCTGACCTTCTGAATTGTCTCTGTGTTACATATCTAAAATGCTATACAATTTCCAAAGCTTCTAAAAAAAAAAAAAGATGAAGACACTAAATGGAATATAAAGTTCCACTGACATTCTCTAACTGCTTTCCTGGGTATACTTTTAGTGCTCACACTCGCATATTGTTAGCTTTCTCACAGTCGAGCTGACATTAATTTAGGAAGTTATTTTCCAGCAAGACAAACATTGCATTTTCGTCTGCATGACATTATAATTGGGAAGTAAAGGTTTTAAAATGTTGTTTACTGCTGCAATTTTGCTTTCTGTTTTTATGTGGTTACATTGTCCAAGATAAACTAGGAGGTTATTTTTGTAGTGAAATTAGATTTATACTGTTGGTCCCTTACAATGGAAAAGTCTTTGTGCTGCAACTTTGAAATAAGACGAGGTGGGAACGATCTTATACCTCGTACACACAAGGCCGGATTTTCAGAGAAAAAAAGTCAGATGGTTTTTTTTTTATAAGTCCGACAGACTTTGGATATAGAGAACCTGTTCTCTTTCTTTCCGTCGGACTTCCGACGGACTCACGGCGGACTTTTGCACGGTCAGAAGTCTGACCGTGTGTACAAGGCATAAAGATAAATAAAAAAACAAAAAAAACAAACTGGCTTTAAAACAAAGGTCCTGTTACAACGTGTTCATAGGATTGCACCAAAGCTATGCTTTTTCTTTCTTGCTATATTAGCTGTCCCTGGGTTAAAATGTGTGTTCTATGCATGCATTTTAACATTGCTACCAGTGGAGTTTGCCATAATATAGCAGTGATTCTTTTTTAACATACAATCATTGATATTGTTAAAAGTAAATTTAGTTATTAACAAAATTAATACCTTTAAAAAGGGGGAAGAAACAGGTTAAAATAGATGTAAACATACAAAGGTATGGAGTGTCTAGAAAAAAGTATTCATACCCCTTGAAATTTTCCACATTTTTTTATGTTACAACCAACAACGTAAATGTATTTTATTGGGATTTTATGTGATATAGACCAACACAAAGTGGCACATAATAGTGAATAGGAAACAAAAATGAATAATGGTTTTCAACATTTTCTACAAATAAATATGCGAAAAGTGTGGCGTGCATTTGTATTCAGCCCCCCTGAGTCAATACTTTGTAGAACCACCTTTTGCTGCAATTAAGGCTGCAAGTCTTTTTGGGGATGTCTCTACCAGCTTTGTATATCTAGAGAGTGTAATTTTTGCCAATTATTCTTTGCAAAATAGCTCAAGCTCTGTCAGATTGGATGGAGAGGGTCTGTGAACATCAATTTTCAAGTCTTGCCACAGATTCTCAATTGGATTTAGGTCTGGACTTTGACTGGGCCATTCTAACACTTAAATATTATTTGATCTAAACCATTCCATTGTAGCTCTAGCTGTATGTTTAGGGTTGTTGTCCTGCTAGAAGGTAAACCTCCACACCAGTCTCATGTCTTTTTGCAGACTCACAGGTTTTCTTCTATTTGGCTCCATCAATCTTCCCATCAACTCTGACCTGCTTCTGTGTCCTTGCTGAAGAAAAGTATCCCCACAACATGTTGTCACCACCATGTTTCACTGTGGGCTCTGTGAGATGTTTAAAGCGGGGTTAGGTTATAAAAAATATCCCAGGCTTTGAACTTCTCCACAACTTTATCCCTGACCTATTTTGTGTTTTCTTTGGCCTTTATGATGCTGTTTGTTCACTAAGGTTCTCTAACAAACCTCTGAGGGCTTCAAAGAACAGCTGTATTTATATTGAGATTAAATGACACACAGGTGGACTCTATTTACTAATTAGGTGACTTCTAATGGCAATTGGTTCCACTAGATTTTAGTAAGGGGTAACAGAGTAAAAGGAGCTGAATACATTTGTAAAGCATGTTCAAAATCATTTATCATTTTCCTTCCACTTCACAATTATGTGCCACTTTGTGTTGATCTATCACATACAATCCCAATAAAAAAACACTTATGTTTTTGGTTGTAACATGACAAAATTTAGAAAATTTCATGGGAACTTAGAAAATAACCAGCACTTATGGGTATGGCAGGGCATGTTATTCTCATCTGACTACACGGCTGAGCATATACTGATGGGAAAGAGGCATTAAACTAAACCTGCAAACTCTGCAGGCTTGCTTTATAAAATATCTGTTAAACCCTGACAGTATCGTCTAGACCATGAAACAAAATAAGCATTTCCCAATACTTCAGAACTCTTCTAGATAGCCCTATAAAACAGTGAACTTTCTTATCCAACCTCATTTCCCTTCCCTTGAATTTACAGAATTTATTTCACCAGTCACTCCACAATAATCCAACTGAGAACTCATAAATGTTATTTATTAGTCCATGCCATATGCATGTACTTACTTCTATTAACTTACAGATATTAATAATTAAAGACTTTAACGACCTGTAATACAGTCCTACATGCTATCACTGATTGCGATTTATGTGTTATGCACACAGCTTTAGTGTGCTGAAAGCATTTATCAATTATGGATGCTTTTATGTCTTCTATTACATTATTGTTCACAATCTTATTTCACATTGTGTGTCTTCATACACTGCTATGCTTTGCTCTGCTTTAATATTTCATTCTCATCCAATAAAAATATGATTTAAAAAAGGAATAGGCATAACCCAGAGCAAAACAACAGTATACAATGCTAATTACCTGGCCATAATAAATCATCTCCGCACAAATTAAAATAGCTAGATAGATTATAACTTTCCTTACAAGCTGTGGCTATAATCTAAATTAATTTTATGCTGACAGCTTCTTCCAGTTGAAACACCTCAACGCCTGATAAACAACTTGCAAGAATCTATTCATGAATTCATGTCAAAGAATATCCATTTCTGTAAACAGATAATCAGCCAAATTAATATTAAATCAATATGAGTCTACCGAGTGAATTACTGAAAAAGAAAGACAAACAATGGGGATCTGACTTAATGCTATTTGCTAATGCACACTTTATATTGGAAGAGCATTAACTCCTACCAGTTGGAGACTCGGATGCTCTTTAAAATGAATTTTCATGTATTAGAGCTAGGCTTTTTAGCAGGTAACTTGATAACTAGTAGGGTAATATTCAGCTGTAGCAGGGAGATGGTTGCAGTACAGGTTCCTCCTCAGCATATAGCACAGTAGTGACATCACCAAAGCTTACTCCAAATCATGTGAGACTAATGCCTCATACACACGACTGGTTTTCACGACGAGAAAACGACCTGCAAAAAAATTTGGACCCGCTCTATTTTTTACCATCGTGTTTCCTGTCAGTCTTTTTCACGTCGCGAAAAACGCTCGTGTGTATGCTTTTCCGAGGGGAAAAAAACACGCATGCTCAGAATCAAGTATGAAACGGGAGCGCTCGTTCTGGTAAAACTAGCATTCAGAATGGAGATAGCACATTTGTCACGCTGTAACGGACTGAAAAGCACAAAGACTGAAAAACGTGAATTGTCTCTCACCAAACTTTTACTAACACGAGGATCAGCAAAAGCAGCCCACAAGGTGGCGCTGTTTGGATGGAACGTCCCCTTTATAGCGCCGTTGTACGTGTTGGACGTCACTGCGCTTTGGTCGAGCATTTTTTTTTGACTGAACGTGTGTATGCAAGGCAGGCTTGAGAGGAATCACATCGGGAAAACAACGGGTTTTGGCATGTCACGAAAACCGGTTGTGTGTACAGGGCATATCAGTTAGAGGCACAGTGCCTTAGATTTTATACGGTGGATATGTACCTAGGCACAGGAAGTGCACTGTTTTTCAAGTGAAATTCTACACAAAAGATAAAGTTTTTAGGGTTGGCACAATTCGCACTTCTAGATTGCCTAGAACATAAACAAACTTAATTTTTTATTTCAGATCCACATTAACACCATAAACCCAGATAATCTGACATATACCCGTATTTATCGGCGTATACCGCACACTTTTTTGCCCTGAAAATCAGGGCAAAATCGTGGGTGTGCGGTATACGCCGATACCCGCGCCGAGTTTTGAATACTGCGCTGACATATACCGAGCGCAGTACACTCGGGTATAGTCGGGCAGTCTCGGCTCCTTCCGCGCTCACGTCCTGGACGTAAAGGACGTCAGCGTGGGTAGCCGAGCATCGCCGACAATACACGAGTGTACTGCGCTCTGTATATGTCGGCGCAGTATTCAAACTCGGCGCGGGAAACGAGCTGGGAGGACGCGAGGATGCCGCAGAAGGACGCCGACCCGACGAAGAGGACACCCGAAGCCGCAGACGGACGCCGGACCTGACGAAGAGGACACCCGAAGCCGCAGACGGACGCCAGACCCGACGAAGAGAACACCCGAAGCCGCAGAAGGACGCCGGACCCGACGAAGAGGACACTCGAAGCCGCAGAAGGACGCCAGACCCGACGAGGCCGCCGATGGACGCCGCGCAAGACACCAAAACTGTAAGTACAAAAATAACTTTTTTTCCACAGGATTGGGGGCACTTTTAGGGGTGCGCGGTATACGCGGGAGCGCATTATACCGCGATAAATACGGTAAGTCAAAACAGCAAGGCATTCAATTTTACAGATAGTATAAACTGCCTATCTTGTTCTGAAGGCCCGTACACACAATAAGAAGATCAGAAGAAAAAAATTGTACGACATCTGATCATTAGTATTGTGCTTCCGACATCTGATTCCGACTTTTCAGGTGACAAAGACTGAAGGTGCAGGCTAAAAAAAAAATCTACTACACTAGTACATATCTACAATTGCCTTTGTCAGCTGAGAATTTTCATACAAGTCAATACCATTCCAACTACATCATGATGTACTTTCATGGAAAATCAAACAAAAAATTGTCTGATTTTCTCATAGTGTGTACTAGGTTTAAAACTATAGGGTTGATTTACCAAAGACAAATAATAGCACTGCAGCTGCAGTTGCTCTAGATCTGAGGGGAACATGTAAGGAACATTTAACGAAAATTTTTAAAAACAGCATTTTTGCTTGCACATGATTGGATAATATGAATCAGCAAATCTTCCCCTCATTTCAGATCCTACCCTCAGATCTAGAGCAACTGCACTTTCAAGTGCACTTGCAGGGTGCTTGTAGAGCACAGTATATTTGCCTTTAGTTAATCGACCTCTTTGTATTCAACTGAGCTGCTCATCATCCACCTACAGCATTCACCTGGCATTTGGTCAATGTCCAGTAAGCAGAATGCAAAGCTCTGGAAATAGGAAGGAACAAGGCTTCTAGAAACCAATCTCTCTCTTGTCTTCTTGTGTCAGAGCTACATACCTGAACAGCCAAAGAACACGCACCTACAAGGTCATGTGGGAGGAAGTGGAAGGAGCCACAAGCTCCTTATACCTGAAACTGTCTGGAAAGCGAAGGGAAGTGAGAGTGTCTGGAAGAGCAACAGTTAGAGCCGGTTCACACTGGGGCGACTTGCGATCCGACTTCATGTCGCCTCAAGTCGTCCCAAGTCGTGCTGTAGAGAAAAACAATGGAAGTGAATGGGAGCGGTGTTAATACACACGACTCAAGGCGATCCGACTTCAGAAAAGGTTCCTGTACTACTTCAATCCGACTTGTAGGCGATTTGTACCCATTGATTTCAATGGAAGTCGCCTCAGAAGTCGGATCACTGTCTTAACTGAAGCTACTTTCAAGGAAGATAACATACATTTCTCAGGCAAACCCCCCCTTCCCCCTCCCTCTCCCAGAGCTGATTGTTGTTTTATTGGCCACTGGAATGTCTCCTGTCCTGGAGACAACTTCAAGTCGTGTTGTAAATCTCCCCAGATCGCCCTGTGGTTCATGCTCAAGTCGTGTTGGAGTTGCTTCTGAAAGTCGTGCTGGAAGTCGTGTCGCCCTAGTGTGAACCGACTCTTAAGCTAACAAATTGTTTTTCCCTTTTTATGCATATGACAGAAAGGCTTAAGCCAACCTTATCTGATCACTACTGCTTCCCCCAGAGAAGCTGGTGCTGAACATGTCTCCTGCATGGCTACCCTGTTCAGCTCTATAGGTGGCCATTTGTCTTCAGAAAAGTTGACACCATAAATGCCTAGAGGCCAGTGGATCATGCATACACATCCCAATGCCATGTACTACCCATGATTATCATAAAACAACTTTTTTTTCTAGAATTCCCTTGTTTTCGCGGACAATAACTGGGCCTCGCCAATTTTTACAATTCAAAGGCAACGAGGCAGTGGCCACAGATTTAAAGCCCAACACCAGCCCAAGCGATTTCTTTCATTGTGGATAGAACAGGGAAGGATTAGAGCCTTGGCCAGTATTTCATGACTGTCTGTGTCCCCCCTTCAGGACAAAAAGTAGAGGGAAATATTTTCAACAGACACAAACAAACATTTTTAGTTAAGTAGGGGAAGTGTTGAAACGTCTGAGAATATGTCTACTGCATTTCTGTCCTACTGATGACTGTGCCCCACTTGTATGGTGTCATAGGGGTAAGAAGCGTGGAATAATCTTCCCTGTGTGGTTAAGGCCAGATATAAAAACTGCCAGACATTTCCCCACTCTACCCAAAATGAACAAAAAAAAGGTATTTTTTATTAGGTTTTTAACAGTTTTTATCAATTTTACATTAAATTTGTATAGACAAATGTATTCAAATTGTAAAAAATAGAAAATAGACAAAACAGTAATGTTAAACTAAACACGCCTTACTAGTAGGCTATCATGGGCCCCAATATGCTACCGTATATCACTCTAAATATACATTTACCGTATATGGCTGTATACACTCTCTGTAGCCTATGATTTAGGAAGGAAACATTCTTGTTACATCTTTATAGATGAATCGTAGACATGTTTTTACAGCTATAGTATTCTATTAACCACTTAAGGACCCCTTCACGCCGATATACGTCGGCAGAATGGCACGGCTGGGCACAATCACGTACCTGTACGTGTCTCTTTAATTCCAGCCGTGGGGTCACGAGCGCGCCGCAGCCAGCGCGCTCTCGACCCGGTCCGAAGCTTCGTGACCACGCCCGCGGGACCCACGGACCCGATCGCCGCCGGTGTCCCGCGATCGGTCACCGGAGCTTGAGAACGGGGAGAGGTGTGTGTAATCACACCTTCCCTGTTCTTCGTTGTGGCAGTGTCATTGATCGTCTGTTCCCTGATATAGGGAAAGATGATCAATGACCTCAACCGTCCAGCCCTGCCCCCCTACAGTTAGAAACACATATGAGGTCACATAATGTCGCAGTCATTAAAAAAATCGCTGATCGCTGCCATTAGTAGTAAAAAAAATTATTAATAAAAATGCAATAAAATTATCCCCTATTTTGTAAGCGCTATCAATTTTGCGCAAACCAATCGATAAACGCTTATTGCGATTTTTTTTACCAAAAATAGGTAGAAGAATACGTATCGGCCTAAACTGAGGGAAAAAAATTTATTTTTATATATTTTTGGGGGATATTTATTATAGCAAAAAGTTAAAAATATTGTTTTTTTTTTCAAAATTGTCGCTCTATTTTTGTTTATAGCGCAAAAAGAAAGCTCTATTTGTGGGAAAAAAAGGACACAAATTTTGTTTGGGAGCCACGTCGCACAACCGCGCAATTGTCAGTTAAAGCGACGCAGTGCCGAATCGCAAAAAGGGGCAAGGTCCTTAACCTGCATAATGGTCCGGGTCTTAAGTGGTTAAACAGAAATACCTATAATCACAAAATACTTAGCACTATTTTCAACTGGCAGCAATGTCAGGATGCATCATTACAGAGATAACTTAGACTTTCCAGGTCAAATAGATGTCAATAGATGTCAATGTCTTTAAACACTATAAAAATGTCAATAGATTATGCAGTTTAAGTTAATGTTTTGTCATATCTACAATACTGAGATAACAAGGCAGATTAAAATGGGGACATATCAGGATGCGTTATGATAATTGTTGCAGGAAATTGCAAATACATTTTTATTTCGGGTACATAAAACAGGAAAGGTGAAAAGGACAAGTAATACTGAGAGAAAAAGGTGATTGGAAAGATAAAATAAAATGACTTTAAGTGTCTGAAATGGACAACATTCTGCCAATTAAGAGCACATAAAGTATTATTACAATTAAGGAGAAAAGAGCTGCATGACCACAGAAGCCACAAAGGCTCAATATAGGGAAATTAAATAAAATGTAACTTTATTATTGTAACTAATATGAGAACCCATAATATGGGCGAGAATAAAAGTTGAATATGACCTTTATTTTTTAGATTGTTCTGTATATTTATTAAGCATACTTCCTTTTTATATAGTAAATTACCTTACTTAATGATTTTCATACTTTTTCATTTCTTGCCCTTTTGGTCTCTCTAAACTGTTCTGGTTGACAATGGTGATGTGTACGCCCAAGGGATCAAGGGCTACCTCTTTCCGTAACAAAAAAACCTTGCAGCAAATATATTGAGCTTGGCATTTATACATGTGGTCCATAGAAACAAATGGACCTGACACCAAAAATATTTATGGATATTTATGACTCGTCCGATATTTAGGACACTTGCTTTAAACAACTTGTTTCTTATAGGGACAGACTCACCCAATTTAATATCATTCATAGGGCTTATTTCAATTCCTCTCGTTTGCACAAAATGGATCCAAACATATCTCAAAACTGCTAGAGATGCTCCCTTCCCTTTTCTGGACCTGACCTGCAATAGTTCAGTACTGGGAGACAATTGTTCAATTTATTTTACCCCTCCCCCACGTGTATGCCTGCTGGGCCTTGTTGAGATACTGGCTTTCACAGTGGCTAACGGAACGCTGTTACATAGTTGGTGAAGTTGTAAAAAGACCATCAAGTCCAGCCTGAGTGTGCTTTTATGCTAGTATTACATTGTATATCCCTGTATGTTGTGGTCGTTCAGGTGCCTATCTAATAGTTTTATGAAAATATCAATGCTCCCCGCTGAAAGCACTTCCTGTAGAAGAGAATTCCACATCCTTACCGCTCTCACAGTAAAGAACCCTCTATGCCAGGGGTGCCCAACCAGTGGCCCGGGGGCCACATGTGGCCCATGGAGCCCTCTGATGTGGCCCATGACCTCCTGCTCTGGGATGGTGGGTTGACAAGCCCAGATCACAATTTGGCAATCTGCCATCCCAGAGCATCAGTTTTGTGAATGAAGCCAGCGGTAGGGCAAGCAAGCGGCTGCGCAGCAGAGCCACATAAGCTGATGCTTCCAGTATAGCACTAGCTCCTGTCATAGGCAAAGTGATGCCCTTTGCCTGGTGCCACAACAGCCGCTGATACCTGAATAGAAGACGTATTAAAGGTAAGTTTATTATTAAAATCACAGTGTATATATGGGCATATTTGTTCTGCAGTGGTTACTGGGCTGCTTTCTAACTGATCCAAAGGTGCAGTGAGGGCCCATAGAGTAGAGTGGGCTGTGTCTGTGTCCTCTTTCCATATGCAGAGTGGACATGAGCCTGTCTTTCACCCGCTTTGCTGATTGTGGCCCACGACCGGTTACTAAGTCGCTTAAGTGGCCCTCACTCTTCAAAAGGTTGGGCACCCCTGCTCTATGCAGTTTAAGGTAAAACCGCCTCTCTTCTAATTTTAGTGAATGGCCGCGTGTCTTTTTTAAATGTTGATTAGTCCTACAGCTTTTCCATTTTACTGACATATCACAATGGTTCTACAGTATGTCTCTGTGTGTTGGGAGACATCGCCATAATATGAAGAATTATGCCTAAATGATAAATATCAAGATTTCTTTCAATATTATGTTTTTTGCTTATTCCCGTAGCCCTGATTGTCCTTATATGCCTTTTCTGACTTTTTCAGTTTAAAAATGATCTTGGACCTTTTTTTTTTGGTTTTGGTCTGGTGCTCCTTTCTGTATTTTTATGGTTCGAGTGCCTTTTTGTTTTTATAGCTCTCTTCGACTGTAGTTTTGAAAGCAGAACCTACAGGTACTTGTAAAAATAACCTCAGTACAAGTATTCTACAGATGTAGGCATATAGCTGACCTGATGGAGAGCTCTGTACAAGCAGGGCTGGTGCAAGGATTTTTGACCCCCTTGGCTCCCCCCATGACTCCACTCCTTTGCCCTGCCCATATATACCCCACCTTTTTAATGAAGTGCCCATCAAATGCAGCCTCACCAGCACCCATCAAATGCAGCCTCGCCAGCGCCCATCAATGCAGCCTCACCAGCGCCCATCAATGGATGTTTGCTTGCTTCCATTCATTCGGGAATCGTGACACAGACACAGTCCTCCGCCACCGTTGCACCTCTGACACTATGTGCGAATGAAGCGGCGGCTGCCTGCTGATGCTGAGACTTAGTTCCTTGCTGCAAAGAGAAGAGAGTAGGAACACCGGTGGCCTAGGGCGCTCTAGGCAGCAGTGTGCCCTAGGCGGCTATTCCTAGTTTGCCTAGTGGTAGCACCGGCCCTGTGTACAAGGCACATGGACATCCACTCATTTTCTGGTGGTCTTGCCACTCATAGATCCATCATCACTTTCAAGTTGTTTATGATAAAAAGAGCTAGAGATGAAATTTTCCTTTAAATCCTTTCTGCCAACAAAGCAAGCATTGTGTAATTTCGCTGGCATGTCTTGCCAGTGGCTGTGCCCTTTTCATAATTATTTTGAATCTTTTAGGACTGACATTACAGATTCCTGAGTTTTCCTAAACCTGTCTTGTTTGCGCTTGGCAATAAATAATAAAGAAAAATTATGACATTGTTCACAAAGTACATTTACCATTATGTTTGGCAAAATAATTTTTATATCTGAATATCTGTATTTATGAGTCAAATGTTTTGTCTTGTTTAAGGGCCCCAATGATTTCACCTCAAAATTGTAATGATTGCCGTTCTGTTACAACCTCTTTGAAAGCTAAATTTGTCTTTGAAGCCAGAAGTAACTTTTACTGATAAAGCTTGACTCAAGCAAGAAATTATAGCTCTGTAATTCTATAGAATGGCTCGTCACTACCAGGCTTTACATTTGTCAGAAAAGGAGACACAGGTTTTTAATGGAAATGTAATTGTAGTGCCATTTTAAACAGTTGTCACTTGGCAGCAATGCTAATGATGCATAGGTCACAGAAAAATATATTTTTTTGTCATTCGCTTGGTCAAACATGCCAGTTATAATAAGGCAGAAGGTCACTCCGTAAAATTAAACGCTACAGGAGGAATTGATCAAACTTTTTGCACAGTTAGCAGCCTGCTAGACTCATTCATGGCAATTTTACACATTAGAAAATGGATCCAGTAATAAAAAGATCAATTTGAAATGAAAGAGAATTCATACCTTGAAATAGTCCTGAATTTTAATTACATAGTCACATAGTGGCCTTCCTGCCCCAATTTAACCACTTTAGCCTTGAAATGATCTGCCCCCTTAATGATCAGGTAATTGATAATTGCGCGGTCGTGCGATGTTGTACCAAAACAAAATAAATGTCCTTTTTTACCCAAAAATAGAGCTTTCTTTTGGTGGTGTTTGATCAACTCGGCGGTTTTTTTTTTTGCGTTATAAACAACAGAAGAGCGTCAATTTTGAAAAAAAAACACAATGGAGGTTATTTACTAAAGGCAAATTCCCTTTGCACTACAAGTGCACTTGAAAGTGCAGTCACTGTAGATCCGAGGGGGGCATGCAAAAAAAAACAAAAAAAACCCCAGCATTTTAGGTTGCACATGATTGGATGATAAAATCAGCAGGGTGTGTTCTAACTGTAAGAGGGATGGGGCTGACTGGGACATGACAGAGATTACTGTTCCTGATCACTGGGAACAGAAGATCTCTGACATTAGGCAGAAGAGGGAATTGCCTTGTTTACATAGGCAGTTCCCCGTTCTGCCTCTGTAGAGAGCAATTCCTGACAAAAAGCTCACATTGCAATTTTCTTGTCAGAAAAACGAATCGTGTGTACGAGGCATAAGATGTGAACAGTTTCATATTTAAAGGGGACTATTTTTCATGTACGTTTTAAGTACTGAGCAAGTGCATTGTAGCTAGCTGAAAACATACAGGTGTATATGGGCCCTAATGGGGCTTATTTATGAAGAAATTGTATAGCTGTTTGCGCATCAAAACTGCGTGTGCATTTGTTGTGTGTAAATGGGGCAAAATATTGGGCTAGATTCTCTAAAATTTGAATGCATAAATGCGGAAAATACCACATTAGGACCACTAGATGTTGCTGAGGAGCAAACAAATTTCCTATGATAGTCGGTGCCATCTAGTGGCCATAATGTGGCATGCAGTATTCTGCTCAGTGCAATCTAGTGGCTCAATGCAGTATTTTCTGCACTCACACATTCAAATTGCATAGAAGTAGAGTATTAGAAAGATCTCTAACAAGATACCAGTGCAACATACTTGCAAATAAAACAAAGAATTGTTAAATTTAATTACAATAATGAAACTGTCTAAAGAAATTCAAATGTGGATTCTACTGGCACAAAGAGGGCAAACACATAGATAGTATAACAATTCAAAAAAGGTTATTACAGATATAAAACACATTTGAATTAAAATTCCACATTTTGATCCCACTGAACCGGCAATTTCAACCAAAGAAGGTTACTCAATTTCTATTATGTCCATAGTTACACCAAAAGATCAAAAAGGTTAATGCGTTTCACAATCCTTGCATCCTCAGGACCTTGGATTTAATGAAAAGCAGCCTGGATATTTTTTCTGGGTGGAAAGAATATGGCAGCAGATAACCAGTAGGCAACAGTAGTCTGTAAGGGCCTGGTAGGGTTAGACATGAGGTCCAAGTCAATCCAAGAGAACATAATTATTTCTAAAAATTAGAGATGCTTAAAGCATTGGATAATAATACCAGTAGGGTTACTTCTGCCATAAAACCCTCTTGGGGAAAGATAATAGTAGATTCCAGTACATTCCCTATGTCCAAATCCATCTGTGGCTCATCAAAAGCCAGCCATACACTTTATAGAATGAGATGTCCCAGAAATCCAATCATAAATAATGCAACCGTGACAATCATAAATATTGGGCACACTTGTCATCGGCCTCTATATAAACACAAGGTTTACTACAGCATTCATTACATTTAAAATTACAGCATAATATAGTCAACTTGTTCCAACTATGTCATTTGCTACTGGCATAGAAATGATGTTGATAATTGGAACACACTTTACTCTAAAACCACAAAAAAAAAAAATCTATTATGAATGTTTTTCTCATAATGAAAGCTTGATTTGTTTAGTTTAATTATATAATGAATAAAATAGCGCAAGACATTAGAAATGGGTGCATACGTTCTAAATTACATAAGCCTATTTGTGGGAATTAAAGTAGATCCAAAATCTAAATGGATGACATTTTGTTTGTTATTTTTATTTCAAAATACAGTTCTCAACTTTTCTGTTAACCAACCCCAGGTGTCAACCCGCCGAGGGGAACCGGCAGTCTGGGGAAAGGCGTCCCTATTGGTTTGCAATCTATGGGCTGACAGGTCATATACAAAGGCTGTAGGATCCTTCCAGGTGTCCACCGCATCTCTCGCACCATCTGCCCAGCAGTCCCTCGCTTCTCTGGCCTTGGCTCACCCTTGCCTGTCCCTCGCCTGGACTGCCGGTTCCTCCCGGCGGATTGAGAGCTGCCCCCTGGACCATTCCCGAATGTACATCCTCCACTGTCCTTTGCCTGTTGCCCTTACAATATTGTGAGTACATTTTGTTGTTCATTCTACCTTTTTTTATATTAAACTGTGCTACACTATAGCTTGGAGTCTCTCTTTCCTTCCTCTCTTCTCTTGCAGCTTTTGGATTTCCCATCCATCATGAGATAGCAGCCTTGCACATGCTTAAAGTATTAGCCAGTGACTATTTTAAATGTTGCTATTTCCTAACCTCTAGGAACATATCTTTTTTTTTTAAATACATATGTTGAGAACACATCCCATGTTTCATTAGTCTAGTGTACCTATACAACACCTAGTGTACTTATACAACAGTAGCTCTGCATTAGAGTTTGCTTGTCTGTGTTCACTTTCTGGAATTCATCTGCCCTTAGCTCAAGCATGCATGCAGAAGAGTGTGTTTAGCTGAGAAAACCCCCCTCCTCTCCTCCCCTCCTGAAGACTCCTGGGATGTACGACATCATTTGCCCAGGCAAAAAAACAGGAAGTAAATAAAGAAATGTAAAACATTTTTTTAAAACAAGAACATATTATATGCTTTCCTATCTATTTACCAATACTATCAGCATGAGGATTACAAATAATCAATGTTGATTGGGAGAGTGAAGTTCCACTTTAACACTTACACATAGATAGCATGCATGCACTTAAAGTGGTAGTAAACTTTACATGGTTTATTTTTACTTGTAGGTAAGCTTATAAGGCTTACCTATAGTTACAGTAACTATCTCTTAAATGTGCACAGTTTAGGAGATATTTACTTTGGCAACAGCCGATGATGTCACCAGTGCATGCGCATTGGGCTCTGAATGTTCCGTGCCGTCCATTGCAGTAACTCCTGCACACATGCTTGTAAGTCACATCATTGTGGCTCGGCCATTCATAAGGCCAAAGCCTGTGAACTCAGAAGGAAGACCGGGTGAAGATGGAAGTGCCTACAGCGGTGACAGTGTGCCACCGGAGGGCTTTGTTTCAAGGTAAGTCAAGGTAAGCAGAGCATACTATTACATTATGACTTAAAATGCCCGGGCTTTTTTTTTTGGTGTGGTTTACTACTGGTTTATTATAAAAAAATGAATCTGATAAAAGATCAACTTTAAAGTGGAGGTTCACCCTAAAAACAAGTATATACCATTCAATCCAGCATACTGCCGACATGTACAGTATGCTTTTTTTTTTTTCGGTTTACATACCGTAGTATAGGTATCCTCCCCCCCCCCGGCTTCTGGGTAGTGAATCCTGCGGGAGTGGGCGTTCCTATTCAGAGACTAGTGATTGACGTATGACAAAAGCTTCACCCCAGCGCATAATGCGCGTCACCAGTTTTCGAAAGAAGCCGAACGTCAGTGCGGCGCTATACGGCGCCTGCGCACCGACGTTCGGCTTTTTTCGGAAACTGGTGACACTCATTATGCGCCGGGGGTGAAGCTTTTGTCATACGTCATTCACTACTCTCTGAATAGGAACGCCCACTCCCGCGGGATTCACTACCCGGAAGCTGGGGGGGAAAATACCTATACTAAGGTATGTAAACCGAAAAAAACAAAAAACAGCATACTGTACATGTCGGCAGTATGCTGGATTGAATGGTATATACTTGTTTTTAGGGTGAACCGCCGCTTTAAGTATAAACTATATTTGGTACATTTTTTCTTTATCACCTTGCAAGAAAACAAAGATGGTCTTCAAGTGGCCTTAAAGAAAAGAGGCATTTTTTAAATTCTATACTAATCAATAAAACAAAACCTGATCAGGACATTTTTTTTCAGAAAAAAATAAAAATAAAAAAAGAGTGGCAAGATCATTTTTAGATGAGATTATGCAATCTGTTCATATAGAATCCTAATGGAGAACATGGAAAGAGACATCTATCCTGCTTTATCTCCTCAAAGTATCAGCATGAGTGTCTGCATGACTGTCTTCAAGGAGAAGAGTTATTGATTCTGGAAGTTGAAGAATGATTACAGGACCAATATTTCACCCATTCTGTTTGGCTTTTTTCCATGTGCCAGCAAGATGTTGCTGGTAGCGTGTCTGAATAGTCAAATGACAAATGCCACACGGGTGCCAGGCCTGCTGGAGAGTGGCTCTTACTTACAAGAAGACTCAAGGTCATCTATTGTGGTGATTGATTGCTTTGATAGGTGTGTGTGGGGTTACACTGAGTTAATATGTGGTCAAGTTGATCACCGTGCTAATATAGAACATATCAGTGGTGTGCTAACCAAGTAAGAAAAAACACTGAGATGCAAGAAAAAAGGATTCAGTTCTGTTTGCCATACAGTTTATTAAATCGTTTATTTTCATTGCATTACTTCTAGAGGATGTCTTTATATTATCTGTAACTATAAAATATCCTTTTATGGAGCCAAGAGCATATAAAGGAAATATATTCCCTCAAATAGGTTTGGATTATTCTGCAAAACTTTGCAGAAAAACATATTTCTGAGGCAATGCTTGCATTTTTAAATTTTAAACATCTCTCGGACCATCATCATATATATGCCGTACATTTACAAGCTGGCTAGAAACCCAAAAGATGTTTTAACCCTTCTTGGGCAATCCTTCTCCTTTAAACTCTCGACACGGCCCTTTAAGAAGTTTAAGATGCTGGGAGGTGGGGCTGGGTTTTGAATAATCTGACCGCCGTGATTGTCTGTCACAGCGGTCACATGATCGGAAAGCTCCCGATCGCTACTTTCCGTTAGCCACCAATAACTGTGGCGGGGGCGTGCGCTCACCAATTCACGCAAATATGTGGCCAATCAGTGCCAAGGCCTACCCGCCAAAAGGCTGCATTTTTGCATGCGGCCAGAACCAAGGGGTTAAAGAGTAACTCCACTTTTGTTAAGAAAAAAACATTCCCCTCTGGATGATCTATGTACATTGCAAGGATTTTAAGAAACTTTGTTTCAGATTCCTACCTTTTGATATTCTGTTTGTTTGTCTGTGTCCATGTACAGAGTTAATCTGTATGGGAGTGGTTTAACCACTTGAAGACCAGGCCTATTTCTGACAAATTTTGTTTACAAGTTAAAATCAGTATTTTTTGATAGGAAATTACTTCACACCCCCAAACATTATGTATATTTTTTTTAGCAGAGACCCTAGAGAATAAAATGGGGGTCGTTAATTTGTGCAGCGGTCTTTTAATCACAATTTTTTGGGCAAAAAAATACACTTCAACTAATTAAAAAAAAAAACAGTAACGTTAGCCCTTTTTTTTATACAATGCGAAAGATGATGTTATGCTGAGTAAATAAATACCTAACATGTCATTCTTTACAATTGCACACACTCGAGGAATGGCGACAAACTACAGTACTTAAAAATCTCCATAGGCGACGCTTTAAAGATTTTTAACAGTTACCGGTTTAGAGTTACAGAGTAGATCTTTCAATAAAAGTATTGCTTTCTCTCTAACGTTTGCAGCAATACCTCACATGTGTGGTTTGAACACTGTTTACATTTGCGGGCGGGATTTACGCATGTGTTTGCTTTGGCGCGTGAGCACGGAGGGATGAGGGCCTTTAAATTTGTAAAAAAAAAACGTATTTTTATTTTATGTATTTTTTTCCACTGACCCTTAAAAAAAAAATCTGATCACTTTTATTGCTGTCACAAGGAATGTAAACATCCCTTGTGACAGTAATAGGCAGTGGCAGGTCCTCTTTATGGAGGGATCAGGGGGTCTAAAAGACCCCAAACCCCTCATCTGCACAAATATACAAAAAATGTCTGGTGTGTTTGAATACTGCAGATTTTTTTATTTAAAGATGGTGCCGTTGGCTGGCAAGTAACCCGGATATGACATTGCTTCCAAGTTACTACATCCAAGACCCAATCAATTCCGATTTTGGCTTTGTTCGGGTCTCCGGCCAGTCAACGGAGCTGGTGGCTCAGGTCTCCCGGTGGGACGGAAAAGCCAGGGGCGAGCCGCAGGAGGGGAGGGGGGAACGTTCCCTCCCACTGCTTGTAATAACAGCTGACTGTCGGCTCTAAAAAAAACGTTACAGGGGTGATGCCTGGTACCCCCGTACAACCACTTGAAGCCAACAATGTACAGGTATGTGATTTGGCAACAAGTGGTGATTAATTAACCTGCAGGGCTCTAATGAAGAAATTGGAAAGGCCTGCATCCCTTTAGAAGGGATTTCCATTTGGGAGTATCTCACCAACATTTTTTTATTTTTTTTGCAGGGGATGCCAAAAATCTGACTTGTATCTTAGTCTAGGCTTCTGGGAAAATCAGTGAGCCAATCACACAAGCAGGAAATTACATTTTCAGGGGGCTTTCTGTACAGTCTGTGTACAGAACACCTCTAGGTAGCCATATTGCATTGCATATTACAGAAAATGACTACGCTGCAAATTAAAAAGAAAAGATCATTTTTTTATATCATTTAATTACACAACTGTTTTTCATGTCATGGAAAAAAACGACGTTTTTCTCCACGTGATTCCTCTCAAGCCTGCCTTGCATACACACGATCGTGATAAAAAATGCTCGAGCAAAGCGCGGTGACGTACAACACATACGACAGCACTATAAAGGGGAAGTTCCATTCGAATGGCGCCACCCTTTGGGCTGATTATGCTAATTTCCCGTCTCATAACTTGCTTCTGAGCATGCACGTTTTTTTCACCGTCGTTAAAGCGTATTCGCGGCGAGAAAAAAACGACGACGTGAAAAGCGACGAGGAAAATTAGAGCAGGTTCTACATTTTTAATGCTTATATTTCTCGTCGAGAAAAATGCTCTGGAGCCTACACACAACCGTTTTTAATGTCCAATTTAAATATGGCATTTTTCTCGTCATGAAAAACGGTCATGTGTACGCGGCATGAGATTTGAGTCACAATTGTATACGCTATATTATTTATGAATATTTTTTTGCTATTTGGAGTGGAGTTATACTTTAACCACTTAAGAACCGTCTCACGCCGATATACGTTGGCAGAATGGCACAGCTGGGCACAATCACATACAGGTACGTTGCCCTTTAAGTGCCCAGCCGTGGGTCATGCGCGCGCTGCCGGCGTTTCGCGAGCCGGTCCGAGGCTACATGACCGTGCCCGCGGGACCTGCAGACCAGATCACCGCCGGTGTCCCGCAATCGAGTCACAGGAGCTGAAGAACGGGGAGAGGTGAGTGTAAACAAACCTTCCCCGTTCTCTGTGGCTTGTCACTAATCGCCTATTCCCTGTCATAGGGAACGACGATCAGTGACGTCACAAGTCCAGCTACGCCCCCCTACAGTAAGAAACACACAATAGGACACACTTAACCCATTTAGCGCCCCCTAGTGGTTAACCCCTTCACTGCCATTGTCATTTTCACAGTAAAAAAATCGCTGATCGCCGCCATTACTAGTAAAAAAAAGATTATTAATAAAAATGCCATAAAAACTATCTTCTATATTGTAAACGCTATTTTGCGCAAACCAATCAGTAAAAAGCTTAGTGCGATTTTTTTACCAAAAATATGTAGATGAATACGTATCGGCCTAAACTGAGGAAAAATAATGTTTTTTTATTTATTTGTGGATATTTATTATAGCAAAAAGTAAAAAATATTTTTTTTTTAAATTGCCGCTCTATTTTTGTTTATAGTGCAAACAATAAAAACCGCAGAGGTGATTAAATACCACCAAAAGAAAGCTCTATTTGTGGGAAAAATAAGGACGCCAATTTTGTTTGGGAGCCACGTCACACGACTGCGCAGTGCCGAATCGCAAAAAGGGGCCTGGTCCTTTACCTGCATAATGGTCCGGGTCTTAAGCGGTTAAGAAATTTCCAAAAACATTAAAATACAATGGATTCTATTTGAAGTTTTACTAGCTTCAGAACTGCGGTTAACAATTATCATTTTCATTAAACAAGTGCTCTGACTTCAGATCGGCTCCTGTTGTTAAATATAAGAAGCACATCTCGGGATCTTAGTGTTTACTCCTACCTTTCTTAATTGCTTTGTCATTAGTTTATCAGCATCTACTAACCCCATTAGCCAGTGATTAGTATGTCGTTTAAAGCCTGCAAACCTCCAATTAAAGGTGTCAGGAAGCATCGCTGAACACTGAAGTGACACTATCCTGTCACATCGCTTCTGCAGTCACTCAATACTTTATATGTGGTATAAATAATACATAGCAAGGAAGATTTATGCAGGGTAAATAATAAATATCTCATGCAGTTAATCTCAAAGTGGAAAAGCAATCCTTTTCTGATAAAAAAAAAAAAATGGCAACGAGTCCTAAAATCTGAAAAGATTCAGGGTAAGAAACTTGCAACGTTTTATCAATTTATTGGCTGGCTGAGGATGTAGGTTCTGAACCTACTGAAAGAAACAAATTGAGGCTGAACTAAGAAAAGGCGGCAGACATTATAAAATAACGATAACGATGAAGATTACATCTCAGTAGGGGATAAGTGCACAATGCACACTGCTAGCTGGCTGACAATTATTTTCTCGTTTGCATGCTTGGGAAAGTCATTGCTATGTAGAAATGAAGACGGGAAAAGTAATATTGTTCAATTAGGTGGATAATGGTATGGAAGGAAGTCCCAGCAGTAACAAGCAACCTTTGACATCTTACACCTTTACTAAAGTGTCATGGGAAATGTAGTTTTATTGCTAAACACTGTGATACCTTTAATTGCGCCTGCATCTTTTCAATAAGCTAAATTCATTTACCAACAAGACACTTTGTTCAATAAGCTAAATTTGTTTACCAACTATGTGGATGATTTAATAAAAGTAGCTATGACAGTCTAAGCAGTCATAAGAATCATTTTGATTGAGGTGCTAACTTGGGTAGCAGCATGCTAACCTTCTGATTTTGCAATGATTTTACAGTACTATGACAGCTGTCATCCTAAGTACACTGGAAGTGACAGGTTTTGTGACATTTGCAGCACTACTGAAAAGAGGAGATCAGGCACCCAATGGCTTTATATATCACTCGAAGATTCCAGCAGTCAAGTATCTCTGCTTGTGCTACCAAAATCACCTTATATTGCGGTCCTTTTGCTGAATTGATATTGCCAAATTAATAATTGAAGAGTCCGATGTCCACAATTTGATGCTTTTGTAGTGGTTTTCATAGGGGTGCAGAGAGGAATATGTCAGTAGAAATATATTTTCTCTGGAATCCTTAATGCTGGCCATACACACAATATTTCTAAGGCAATTTAAACGACTTAGGGCCAGATTCACAGTGAGAGTACGCCGGCGTATCTACTGATACTCCGGCGTACTTTTAAATTTGCCGCGTCGTATCTTTATTTTGAATTCTCAAACAAAGATACGACGGCATTTGGCTAACATCCGACAGGCGTACGGCTTTGTACGCCTTCGGATCTTAGGATGCAATACTTTGGTGCCCGCTGGGTGAAGTTCGCGTCGTTTTCCGCGTCGGGTATGCTAATTAGCTGTTTACGGCGATCCACGAAGGTACGCGCGGTCGTCGCTAGTCGGCTTTTCCCGTCATAAAGTTGCGACTGCTATTTTAATGGCTTATATTTAGACTAGCCATGTTAAAGTATGGCCGTCATTCCCACGTCGAATTTGAAGTCGTCCGTGAATAGGAAAGGACGTAACACACGTCATTTCGTGCAAAGCACGGCGGGAAATTTCAAAACGGAGCATGCGCAGTACGTTCGTTGCGGGAACGCGCCTAATTTAAATGATACACGCCCCATTTTAATTAGGCGGGCTTGCACCGGACGGCTTTACGCTACACCGCCGCAAGTTTACAGGCAAGTGCTTTGTGAATCAAGCACTTGCGCGGCACCCAAACACACTGCCTCTTACCCTCCTCTTTGGACCCTTATCACAGGGGTCAAATGAGCAAATAGATAGAATGAACACCCTTATTCACGATCGTCCACAATCAGTCAGGTACGGCATATAAAACAGGATGGACATAGGTATCCCAATCTCCACGCTCTGTTCCCAAGGGTCACACCATTAGATTCACATAAAATATCATCCCATAGAAAATAAAGGCAGAATCCTCATGGTGTAGTAATTCTAGTGATCCTGCTAATTAGCCCATGAAGCAAATGGAAATAGGCTCATGGTGAAAAGGATCTTAGCTCAAGGGTGCACCGGTAGGGTTTACTGTGCCATTAGTTGTTTTCAAGGTGCTTAGAATACTTCAGCTTAATACACAATGCAACAGAATAGAAAACCTGTTCCTCTTCATACTGTTTTACTCCCAGATTCTCATTATACCATCAAGCCCCTCCAGTGGTTCATGTTGTGCAGGACTTGTCCTTACTCGATGATATGCCAAGTAACATGGTGTTATTATGCATATGTAATTTGTAATATGTTTATGCAATTTTGTGGATGCAACTTTTGTCATTCAGTATGCTCTATATTATATCACAAGGCATAATAAAATGCTCTTTGCGAATACTGCTCTTTGTTATACATCTCTCATTCCAGGTCCCCAACTAACTCCCCCTTTTGTGTTGGAACCCAATCAAGCAATACTGTATACCTTATATGCTTACTCCGCATGGTGATTGACCTCATTTAAAGTCCCGCTGACCAAACTCTCCCTTTTTTCCTGTTCAAATTTGGGATGGAGGCCATTTACCTATGGTGCCTTGGACCACATAATTTTTTCTCTCTTCATCTGTTAAGTCACAGGCTCGAATAGAAACTCTGCACACCACTCCCAAAGTGTGTATTAAGCTTAAGTATTCTAAGCATGAGGATTATTCCTTTATATTCTATGGGGTGATATTTTATGTGGATCTAATGGTGTAACGGGGAGTGGATATTGGGATACCTGTGTCCAACCTGTTTTATATGCTGTGCCTAAAAGACTGAGGACGATCGTGAATAAGGGTGTTCATTCCATCTATTTGCTCATTTGACCCCTGTGATAAGGGTCACTCTTCAAATATACCACATGAAATGTTTGGCCACTATTTACATCTGAAGACCGAAGGGTCTAAGGACATTTCATTCTAAGCGCTGCACCTTTGTTTCTTTTTATGCTTGTATTGTATTGTTCCGGCTGCTCTAAAGACTTTAGACAGCAAACATTTATCATTAGTGTGAACATGGTCATCACTGGAGGTGGCAGGGAATAGACGTACAGCTTATGTCTGAACACTGTACTCTAGGTCAGCCTTTTTCAACCAGGGTGCCCAGGCTTCAGAGGTGCCTTGGCAAAATGACTAAAAATTGCCCCAAAATGATATACATTGCAGCAGATGGATGAAGCATGACTTTTAGTTACACAAAGCCACAGGTTTTCATTGTGCACCATTATGACCTTCCAGCCGCCGGTGTCCTAACAACCAATGACCCTACCCTGCCCCTATCGGTCAGCTCTGGGGTCACATTAGTTGTGTAATGGAGAAAAACTTAGGGAGAAGAGAAATATTAGAATACTAGTCAGTACAAGTGTGCAAAAGTGTATTGGATTTGGAAGAATAAATCACTTCTAACGTTGGGTGTCCTATGTGTGGATGTTGATGTATTGTTTAAAACTATTCAAATAGTTTTTTACATTTTAGAATGGGGTGCTTTGAGACTCTCCATAATGTTAGAGGGTGCCTTGAGATTGTCCATAATTTTAAAGGGTGCCTTGACTGAAAAAAAGGTTGAGAAATACTGCTCTAGGTTATATATTTTATAGATGTCAACTGTCCTGGATTTGCCAGGAAAGGTCGCGCACCTCTGTCCACTATCATGTTGAAGTTGTGTCCCAAAATCACAGCCACATCCCTATTTGAGTCACTGGGCATGAGCAGTAATTTTACAAAAGGGTACTAGATGAGGGGTCGCAGCTGCGATTGAGTAATTCCAGCATAATTAGGGGTGTGGCCATTAGGAAAGTGGGCATGGTCTGGATGCTGTTCATACGCAGCTCAGTTTTCATTCAAGAGGACACTGTGAACAGGCAGGTAATGTTCTGTCCACCAGATGTGTTTTAATCCCTCTCCACTCTATTGGTAGCTAAAAAAAAATTGCCTTTAGTTGTACTTAAAACTACATAATGTGTAAAAACAAAGACTTCAAAACCCAGCTGCAAGCAAGATTGTTAAAAACAAAATCACTCTGAATAATACTGTATATAAAATGGGGTGTGCAATAATATATAACCACTGAAAGCTGAAAAAATATATTATGTAAATAAAGCAAAAACATATGTGTGGGAGAGGATAAATCATAAAAAAATCTCAAAAAGTTCACAGAAGAAAGGTCCAGAATTAATCCCAAAAGTGCAGGATGCAACAAAAGTCACTTTGTGCAATAAAGCATAAGCAACAATCAATTCAGGGTATTTCTTTCTTGAATCCTCTGAATTGGTGTGCAAGAGAAAAAACCTCCACTGTGATCCACACCTTTTGGACACACCCTCACCTTTTGAGAAATACCCCCTACAAGATAGTTCATATAAGTGCTTTTTAATCAAGGCCTCTTGGATCGCACTCTTATCCCCCGTACACACGATCGGTTTTCCTGTTGGAAAAAGTCTGATGAGAGCTTTTGGTCGGAAATTATGACCGTGTGTATGCTCCATCAGACTTTTTCCAACAGAAAAACTGCTGGAAAAAGATAGAGAGCAGGATCTCATTTTTCCCGTCAGGAAAAAAACTGATTGGAATTTCCGATCGTGTGTACAAATCTCAACGCGCAAAATTCCTACGCATGCTCGGAAACAATTCGACGCATGCTCAGAAGCATTGAACTTAATTTTCTTGGCTTGTCGCAGTCTTTTACGTCACCGCGTTCTTGGCAGTCAAAAGTCCACCGAACTTTTGTGTGACCGTGTGTATGCAAGGCAGGATTGAGAGGAATTCCGTCGGCAAAAACAATCCAAATTTTTCCCGACGGGAAAACCGATCGTGTGTATGGAGCAAGAGATCGCTCCTTTCCAAACTGATCTCTTTTTAATCTCCACAATCGTCAAGGAGCCTGGTTGTGCAGGATAAACATATCTCTCAAAATTAAAAATAAAACAAGCATAGTGCTCACTGTGGCATATCTCATTATAACAAGAGTAAAAGATAGACTCACATACAGTAAGTCAATGGGATATTGCTTTAAACCACATGCACTTCTGCAGATGCAGGAGGCTATCTCCAATAGCACTTTGAACAGCTTATCTAGCACGCTCTCAGCTCTCTCTCCTGGTTTACTGTCCTCCGTAGAAGCCACACCGTACGCAGATTGTCCTGCTGATGATATCTGGGGCAGAGCTAAGAGCGGGCTGGCTGAGAACTTCAAAGTGCTATTGGAGCCAGCCACTCACACTGGCAGCAATGCATGTGGTTTAAAAGCAATATCCCATTGACTTATGTGAGTCTATATTTTACCTTTGTTTTAATAAAATATGCCACAGTGAGCACAATGCCAGTTTTATTTTTAATTTGAGAGATATAGTTATCCCACACAACAAGGCTCCTTGATGGTTATGAAGATGTGTGTATGTGTTGCATCTTGCACTTTTTGGTATTAATAATTGTGGACTTTTCTTCTGTGGACTTAACCACACGTTTGAGATCTTTTCACAATTTATACTTTCACACACATATGTTATTGTTGCATTTACATAATATTTTTTTCAGATTTTTATTGCTGTATATTATAGCACAGCATGTATTATATAACAAAACAGCATATTTTTATTGTTTAAACCCAATGTCAAAGACACAAGATAACACAGTGCACCAGTTCCAGGACCACTATTTAACGTGTTACTAAACCCACAGCAGTAAAATCAGTCTGTATATGCAGTAAAGCATGCTTGTTATACTCACTCTGGCACCTAAGGGGTTAATCTGCATTGTGTAAAAAGGCTGTTTGAACCTGTTTCCTCTGATCCTCCCCTTCTTCCTCTGTCACCTAACCATCTCCTGATAGTACAGAGTCAGTGGAGTCAGGCTGCACATGCTCAGTTTAACGTGTATTGCTAGAGCGTTTTTTGTTCTTGGGAGGGTGCATGTGATCAGCACAGGGCCAATCAGCACTGTCCAGACAGAGGGTCAGGGGTCCTGCAACCTCATACCACAGTCAGAGTAGAATACAAACTCCTCCTATAAGCTTTAACCAGACACTGATAGAAGTCATAACTGCATTTCCATGTTTTGTGGGAGACCAGGTATAGTGAATGCAGGGTCATGGGTTTAATAACACTTTTATCCTAGCAGTATTCTGTAAAATACTTACTTATAGCTATGACACTAAACAATGTATATATACATATCCAACAAAAGATATAAAATAAAAAAGAACCTTGGAACAAGGGAGTGAGGGAGTGGAACATTATTAAAGATTTAATGAGGTGCTGGCTCCCAAATGGCACGTGACAACTGATCCATCATGTATTTACAAATGACATCACAAGTCCACACCTACACTAACTGCAGCCAATCATTATATACTGGCAGACTCAAATCCCCAGCCTCAAAATAGATGTTACTGCAGTCCTTTTTCCCACTGACAAGTTAGGATAAGGTGCAGAATGTTCCAAATGTTTGGGGCTGTACTAAGGTTACTTTTATTTCCAAACAGCAAATAAGACTCAAAACTGGGAAAACTTAAACTTTTTTTGCTGTGCAATTATTATATAAAAATCTTTAAAATGTTTTTCTATGAAGAAAATATTAAAGTATGGAGTCCCATTTGCACTATTCCCATGATTTTAACTGTCTTTTTACATTCTCAGTTATCAAATTTCCTGACAGTGGTGGAACACTTTGTTAAGTCCATTAAGTTGCAAAGTGACAGTTCAATGATTGCATGTTGACCTTGGTGTGACTAATACTCGCTGGTCTCGGAGATTAATCTACTGGTTGAGCTGCTGGACTAGGATGTGAATGCAGCCTGAACAGGTGTAAATGCCGTAAGATTGGCAGAGACAAAGTGTTCTATATGGCATTCTAAATGATTTCTGTGATTTAATTGCATTGTACAATACCTCACTTCATTTACATCAATAGCAGTGAAAAATATTGTGTTAAAGCATCAAGGTTCACAGTTGCCTGTTCCAAACTCATGGAAACTGACAAACATAGAGACAATTGTTTCAGATGATACAATCTAACCACTGGGGAGTTGCTACATGTCATTTGTACTGTTTTGTGGGGGGGTCATTTGTCATTAATTAATCAGTGGTCATGCATGCCAAGTTTAAATTTAAAAAAAATGTGACTTGAAGGTCTGGTCAGCCTTAATTATTAAAAGCCCTCGTAAGTGACCTGCTTTACTATAGGGGAAAGTCCTTAATGAGCAATTAACATCCCAGTCTGTACTGAATGTCCTCAGCCTTAGCCGAAAATGTTACTACTTACAGAAACTGTCAAATGCTGTCACTGAATAATAAAAAATAAATAAAACAAATTTTCAATAATATATTCCCGATCTCCTCTGTAAGGACAATCCATGACATTAAACATTCTTTATTTTTTCTACAAAGTTACGACATCCATCTGATATCTTCTTTGTCATTATGGAACAGAAAACTGTATGCAGTGAGGAAAATTACGTTTTATCATTCTCAGCTATGGATGCAAGATCTACTCTAATATATACAATGATTTTGCATAAAGACCTATTCACCAAAACTCATGTTGCCTGGAAACTGGAAAGCTCCTTCTCTCACTTAACAGGTGCCATGTCGGACCTCTGAAAAGAGATCACTGCTTAAAGTGATATTAAAGCATTGATTTTCTTTTTTTAAATAACAAACATGTCATACTTACCTCCACTGTGCAGTTCGTTTTGCACAGAGTGGCCCCGATCGTCCTCTTCTGGTTTCCCACGGCGGCTCTCGCGGCTCCTCCCTGCAATAGATAACCCACTCTGGGATGCTCTCTCCCTCTGGGAAGCTCTCACTCCTGTGTCCAACAATCGGTGTCCATCGACGGCGAGTGTATGACACGGCCCCGCCCATGGCGGCCGCGTCATTGGATTTGATTGATAGCAGCGGGAGCCAATGGCTGCGCTGCTATCAATCTATGAAGATATGAAGATCTAATTTAAGAGCCGAGAAGCCGTGGAGAGAGCAACGCGGGATCGCGCCCACAGAAATTCGGGGCTTAGGTAAGTATAGGGGGGGGGCTGGGGGGCCAGACAATGCAGGTGTTTTTTCACCTTAATACAAAAACATGAGGGTTTACAACCCCTCTCACCTACAAAGATCAATGGCCCTCACTCTGCTGCTGCTGGCAAGGGAGAAGCTTCTCTACTCAGGCTGTAAATGCTTTAGTAAGAAAATAAACTGTAAGATATTGAGCACCTTTTGCTTTAAAGTAGCTAAAATGTATTTGTATGATTTAAAGTGAGAGTTCAATTGGGCTTATAGTAGTTCTCTAGGTAATAATTTACAATAAAATGCATTAGATTCCTAAATTTCATAGTTATATTAAAACCAAAATCCAGGATGTCAGTGAGAGGTGGTATTATATATGTTTAGTATGAATAAGGTCTGCATTGGAAGGGGGAAGGAAGTAATTTGCAAGAAGTGGACACTATAGAGAAGCCTGGGAAAATAAAACCTTCTGTGCAGAATTTGTAGATCATTCTAAAGCCAGACTAGTGTAAGCCTGTTAATCCACTTTTGGGAGCTCTGAGGTGGGTATAAACTGTGATGTATGTAAACAAAAAGGGGGGATAGGGTTCGGACTTTAAATGATAGAACTACCATAGCCTCCATCCCTGTAAATGGATAGAAGGGGGGGGGGAGGTTTTGGGACCTCAAATGAGATGCGTTTTTAGCAGTATGCAATTAAATATATAAATATGGAATATAAAAAAAAAATCCATAATAGCCAGGCTCAAAGTTACCAACCAAAATAGCAATAAACCAGCTGTGATGTATGTGCTGAGTGTATTTGTGGCTGGGTGTGCTACATGTATTGTGGGTTGACCTCTCCATACATGTGACATTTTACAGGCTGACCCTTCCTGTATGCTGTGCATAACGTAGCATACTGCACACTGTTTCACTCTGAATGCCGTGTTTAAAGTTATATTCTCCATATTGCTAATCGTCACACTATACATGTATTATTATGCAGAAATAATTTGTACCACTATGACTACTTAATTATATCCCATTCAGTGAACATGTACACACAGGTAAAGACAATCACATGACACAAATATAGTTAATGCAATTTTGGGTTTATCTCCCCATTTACTGCATCCAAGTGATTATATTGCAAGTCACAGGAGGCTCTGTAGATACTAGAGACCGAACTATGTAGAATTTTTCAGTGAGCAGACACCGAACAATTATATATGCACATTGGGGGCTCATCAGAGAGTCTGGCTGCTTGTTTCTGCAAGATAAGCCTATTCATTATATAAGCACCTATCCTGCCTTAAAGTGGTACTAAACCAACAACAGGAAAATCAGTCTGTATATGCAGAAAGGCAAGGTTGTTATACTCACTGTGGAACCCAAGGGGTTAATTCTCTGCATTGTGCAAAAAGTCGGTTTTATCCTGTGTGCACAGATCCTCCCCTTCTTGCATTGCCCCCAAAATATGTTCAGATAAGACAGAGTTAGTGGAGTCAAGCTGCACATGCTCAGTATGGTGTGTGTTGCTAGAGAGTTGTTTTTTTTCTTGTGAGGGTACATGAGATCAGCACAGGGCCAATCAGCACCATCCAGAGAGAGGGTCAGGGGTCCTGCAACCTGATAGGACAGCCAGTGAAGTATGAAAACTCCTCCTACAAGCTGTAACTCGGCACTGATGGAAGTCCCAAAACTGCTATATACTGCTGATGAGAAAAGGTATTTATCAGTTTATATGTACTAAAATTATTGCAATTCCATGTTCTGTGTACTGTGATAGACCAGATATAGTAAATGCAGACTCCTTTATTTAGTAGCACTTAGGGGCTATAAACATAGGCCAAATATTCGCTCTATGCCCTGTTATTATAAATGACCTGTGTCCTGTTATTATAAATAGAAGTGACTCTATCATATGTCAGATTTCACAACTGTGCAAAAATTGAGAGTTTTTTTGGTTTCTTTTACAAATAGATAAAACATATATATATATATATATATATATATATATATATATATATATATATATATATATATATATTTAATAGCAATTAAGTCATATAGCAAAAATTGTGTGTGGAAAGATATCAGGAGGAGCTGCAATTATCTATTCTGCAAGGGTTAAGTTATGAACTGGACAGATTACCAAAAAAATGGCCGGAAAGATCTATGAGCAATGTCAGCTGCACCTTCTTCTGCTTACAATATATAAAAAAGACAGTAAAACACTGCGCAACAGATATAATTTAAGACTGTATCCATTTAGTTCAAAAGACATATTCTTCCTGTAAGCTAGCGTTGCATTTGTACATCTATGATTTTCACCTTGCCTCTTCCCGTAAAGCAGAACAATTGGAAGGATTCAGATTATACTGCCCAACACACATAATGCACAATTTAAAACTCTGCTACTTAGAACATCATTTGAAGATATGAATCCTTTGATTAAATATGTCAGGACTGCAGGGCTTCAAGGTCGAATCATTCAAATATTGATGACATGGAAAAAAACGGCTTCTGTTTAACTCTATAACACTTATTGAAATCATATTTTGTACTCACCAGCACATTTTGTTCTTGTCCTCAGGGCTGGTCCAGGGGAACCTGTGCCACCTTCTCCCGGTCGTGTTAAGAGTACACTGATTTCATATTCAGTGTCAGGGTCAAGATGCCCAATCTTATAACTTGAAGAGTCCACTGGCTGGAGATCATACCAACTTCCACTGGTAGTACGATACTCAACTTCTCTCTGAATGATAGGCCCATCACCATTTATTGAGTTGGCATTTAGTTGTATCCACAGATAGGTTGCCCCAACAGAAGAAAGCTGGGGTGGTGCAATGGGTACAGGGGGCTCTGAGAAAAAAAGAAAAATATGTGTACAATATTAGTCAATTTGTTCTATGTCATAACTGGTACTTTTTTTTACAAAGATGTGTAAATATAAATATAGAATCTTGGCCAAAAGACTTGCGGACTAAGAACAACTGAACATTTAATCTTTCCCTTCCTATGAAGAAGACTCTAACAAAAGCAATATTAACACCATGCCATATGGTAGGACTAGCAATAGGGGCCTATTTATAGATCAGTGATAAGTTATAACCTATAACTTTTTAACTAAACTTTGTTAATTGTTGGTTAACTGGGTTACCAAGCTTTTGATGAAATAGATCAGCCAGGATTCTGTTGATTCCTTTGGATCCTTTAGAAGTTGCTATTGGTTCCATGAACAGTGAGCAGTGGCAGATTAATTTACTGCCTGACGGTGTCCGCACCAATACCACCCCACAGAGCAATCAGCATGTGACCAGTGGAACTTCACCTCTGGTTTCTCAGGTAAGTAACCAATGGCACCAATGATAATGTTAGCAGTCTGTAAAGAGGAACATTTGTCCCACTGACCATCAATATGGTATGGCTAATGTACTGTATTGTGATATAATTGTGTTTATAAGGGGTTCCTTGAGACCTGAAAATTATTTACACATTCCTATGTGGCAAAAAAGGTTCAGAAAGGCTGATATTTTATTAATCTAATGTACTTTATGCACTATATTTTTCATAAGAACTAGCAGGATAAGATTCCAGCAGCCCCCTTAAGACACTTACAATTTGCAATGCCTTTTCTATGACCCTGACTGAAATAATAGTCCGCCTGCTGTCCCTTAGGACTTGAGATCCTAGGTGGCTTTTGCGCATAGCCTAGCCTGCATACCAATTTTCACATGCATCTGGTGCTGTAAGCATGCTAAGAAGCCATACAGTCAATCTGCATTACAAGTTGCAGCTGCAGAAGTAAACTTTGAAAATTTGGTGGGAATAGTATTACAAAATAATGTGTTTTTATTTATTTTACTTATCTATTAGCTGTGGAATTATTTTACGGTGTTTTAAAATGATGGGGGACTCAAAAACAGTTTATAATCTGCAAAAGAAATCAGCCAATACGATCTCCTGTTAGCCACAGGCTGCTGTGTTAGTAATGATTGAGTGAATGCTGTGTGTAGGAAGCGTGTGCTGTAAACACTTCCGAACCAACTCAAAATCATTTAACATCAATTTATGTGATTAAGCTATTTCTTGAACCAGGACGTGATACAATGCCTTCATGGAAGAATCCTAAGGCATGAGTGAAGCCATGCTGAAATAAAAACATAATTACTTTCAAGTTCTTCCAATATATTAAGCACTGCTGACCGTAAATGCAAATTGAATAGCAAGGTCAAAAGGGTTATAAGATATAGCATTTAGGTAACAGCTTTGGCTGTATTTCAGACCCACTACCTTCAATTACTTTGTGAAACCCCAGAGCTATTTGCAGCAACTTGTGCATAGTGGATAAAACAGAAGCAATGAGCCAATGCTATCCTGAAGGCTAAACAAAGCATCGGGACAGCTGATTCTTAAACAAAATGTATTACAGTGCAGCCATATGCACCTCAGATCTGATTCTCACTTTTTCAAGCTAGAAATGTTAATAGCTTTAGAGAGGTTTTCACCTTGTCGCATACATTTATCCAGGGCCATCTTAATAGCATCACTGCCCCTGGGCAAAGTAATGCTCTGGGACCCCTACAATGATGACAGTGCAGGTAAACAGACATCAAGTAGGTAGGAGGCAGACTGCCTCCCCTGTTTATCTATCACTCTCAGTGCCATCATGGGGCACCCAATTTCGGGGCAGCGTGCGCTCAAGGACCAGCTGCTTTGGGGAAAGTGCAGGAGCCCCCCATGCAGCTGGGGCCCCTGGACAGTGCCCAGGTGTGCCCTCTCATTAAGACAGCTCTGCATTTATCCATTCTTTACTTTCATTTCTTCATAATTAAAAAATAAAAGTGCCTAGTTCTGCAGGATTAAGGTTTCATGCTAACACACACTGATCCCCTTACCCCTTCACACAGTTTATCATATGTTCTGTAAGTATCTGATACAGAGATACATGTCTTCTGTGCTCATTATTGGGTTTTTAACTGCAGAAAACTTGTATTGCCACTGAAAGGATTGGTCAGGAATATCTTTGCAATGGTTCTTTCTAAGGGTCAGTTGAGGTGTACAGGTCCAAAGCGGCAGATACCAATAATGATTTGATTCCTGCTGTGCAACTTATATCTCCTTAGATCTTATGGGCATTGCAATGTCATGGTTTGTGAAATTGTCTGATCAATATTCCTATCGCACACGTTCCTGGCAGATGTGGCTCATAAAATGGGTCTTGGAAACATCAAACAAGCGTACACATTCGCCGGCACACCATGGATCGATAACTTCCATCCAAAAGTTCTTAATGAAAGAGATCACATCACAAAAGAACGTGAAATGTTTCGAAGACGTGCAGGACCCCTTCATCAGGCATGTGATGATCAGAGGCGATTCAGTTTGCATGTGTTGCGCTATATACGTTTTTTCACTCACTCACATGCCTGATGAAGGGGTCCTGTGCGGCTCCGAAATGTTACACTTTCTTTTGTGATGTGATCGATTTCAATAAAAACTTTTAGACGGAAGTTATCGATCCATGGTGCATGGTCTGCCGGCGAATATGTACGATGGTTTGTGAAATGTCATGTACTAAAGCACATTGATATAAGCTGGAATAAACATTTTCATCAAGTAGGTAATTAGTTAGTCTAAATCAGGGGTTCCTAAACTTTTAAATTCCAGGACCCAAACATGAAGACTGTTACTGTACTGGAACCCAAGAAGAGAATTATTATGAAAATTTCAGCAAAGACAGATAACAATGGGCACATAACACAATGCATATTGCTTTCATATCTGTGAGCTTTGATAGAAGAACATTTTTATTGCATTTTCTTTTTGACATTTTAACTGGCACCTGGGTCTCTTCATATCACAACATCATCTGTGTAATTCCTTATGCCCCCATGCTTTAGTCCCCCATATGTGTCTATGCCTTCACTCAACATTTGTTTAACTGCTTCACAGGTTATGAGTAGGCTGTTGATGTCATGGGTGGGAATATTTATTACATTTTCATCCCACAGAATAGAACACTCTCTGTGATACACTACCGTTGTGCTTTTAGGTTACATCTCCAACCATAATAGTATAGTATTTGAAACATAGGGGGTTATTTACGAAAGGCAAATACACTTTGTACTACAAGTGCAAACTACAAGTGCAAAGTGCACTTGAAATTGCACTGAAAGTGCACTTGGAAGTGCAGTTCCTGTAAATCTGAACGGTAGATCTGAAATGAGGGGAAGCTCTGCTGATTTTATTATCCAATCATGTGCAAGCTTAAATGCTGTTTTTTATTTTCCTTGCATGTCCCCCTCGGATCTACAGTGACTGCACTTCCAAGTGCACTTTCAATGCAATTTCAAGTGTAGTTTGCCCTTGTAGTGCAAAGTGGATTTGCCTTTAGTAAATATCTCCCATAGTATGCTATATCACTCCCCACTGATTTATTGTCTTAGACAAATTAGGCTATGTTCACTACACAGTCATGTGGTGACCCATCAAAAAAATTTCCACAACGTATTTTTTGTTTTTAAGAAATACTGGTCTACATACACAAAAATGTCCTACAGCTTAGATACTGTGTGGTATATTAAAGTCACAGGGCCAGATCCACAACGAGTGGGCGCAACGTAACTTTTCCGATTTAAGTTACACCGCCGCAAATTGCCCAAGTTAGTGCCCGATCCACAAAGCACTTACCTGGAAATTTGCGGCGGTGTATCCTAAATCAGTCCGGCGCAAGGAGGGCCAATTCAAATGGGGCGAGTCCCATTTAAATTAGGCGCGCTCCTGCGCCGGACGTACTGCGCATGCTCCCGACGCTATTTTCCCAACGTGCTTTGCGCAAAGTTACGTTGCGTCGAGGTTTTGTGAATCGCGACGGGTAAAAAAGAGTTGCGGCGGGAAAAATAAAAAATTGAAAAAAAAATTGACAGCGACGTGGGAAAGACGGGTATACTTTTACATGGTGTACTAACTTTACACTTTGTAAAAGCAGCCCTATCTTTGCGAAGGCAAACTAACACTTACGGCGACTTCACGAAGGGAAAAACCTTCGTGGATCTCCGTAAGTGCTAATTTGCATACCCGACGCTGGTTTACGACGAGAAATGCCCCCAGCGGCGGCCGCGGTACTGCATCCTAAGATCCGACAGTGTAAAACAATTACACATGTCGGAACTTAGGGATATCTATGCGTAACTGATTCTATGAATCAGCCGCATAGATAGAAACAGGGATACGACGGCGTATCAGCAGATACGCCGTCGAAACCCTTTTGTGGATCTGGCCCATAGTAAGCAGTTCAGTTTTATTTGAGAACTAAAATGAAAATATGTGCTTATATATGTGGTCCACTTTGCTACACTAAAAATAGGTTGATAACACAGTGCTGTCAGTATAGAGCAATCTCATATATATATATATATACATATATATATATATATATATATATATATATATATATATATATATATATATATATATATATATATATATATATATATACTGTTTATATCAGAGACAACTAAAAATCTATTTTTTTCAGAGGGCAGGGTCTTAAAAAAAGCTAGTGTTGAAGGTGCAGCAAGCTTCCAGGAAGAAGGCTTGGCAAGGGGGAGGTTATGGTCAGATTGGTTATCCCTGTTTAATTCCTCCCTGATCCTAATGAAAATACTAAAGGTGGTTTTTTTTGCCAGACAGTACATATAAAAACAGGTATTGGTACCACTAATGAAGGTGCAGTTCAGTCCCTAGTTGTAAGACCTTTCAACCAAAAGAGTTGCCCATGGGACTTTTGTGAACTGCACCAGACATCAGCAAAACAACAGTAATTAAAAAAAATATATATATATATATATTCATATAATGATTAAAATCTTGGACAGAAATTCCATAAAGCATAACAGGATATAATAAATAATTATATAAATATATAAACATCCAAATAACCAATTGGTATCCTGTGAACTCTCAAGGCATTTCGTGAAACAATGTTTACTTCTTCAGGACGCAATAACGCTTCATAGGATAACTGTAGCCTCTCTATAGCCTCTGTAACCTCACTGTATATTTTTGCCTAAAGGTATAAACTATAAAATATTCCTGGGAGCAGATCAAAAAAGGTTAGAGATAACTAATCTGGCAGAAAATTGGAGAGGAGGACAGCAAGGTTTTTCATCAAAAAAGGGGAAGACTGTGAGTGACCAGTTGGATTTCAAGGTGACTCTCTGTGTTGGAATAGGAGCTTCTGGGGACCACAGTACCATAAGTGCTTTGGACCACACTTTCTCAGGGGGTCAATCCATTCTGGTCAACCTTGAGTTGGCCACTGTGGTGATGTGGAGGTGACATAAAGAGTGGTCATCAACCCTGTCCTCAGGGCCCATTAACAGGCCAGGTTTTATGTATTACCTTGGGGAGATGCAGACTAGAATACTGCAATCACTGAGCAGCAAATGATATCACTTGTGATGTATTTTAGTTATCTTGCAAACCTGGCCTGTTAGTGGGCCCTGAGGACAGGGTTGATAACCACTGACATAAAGAGCACAATTGCGGATATCACTTTTGCACTATATGTGGTGAATTAATATGATGACTTTTTCACAGTTTTTTCACAAGACATTCAAATGTGTGTGTTTTACCCTGTTTGATGTATGTATTTTTGGGTTGACACTTGCTGTATTTTTTTGATTAGCGCTACACTTATTTTTTAATGGGTAATGTATTGCATGGCATGCATAATATATGACAAAATTAAGGTTGCTTAAGATGTTTCTGTAATGTCTGATGTATGCTTTGTAACAATTTCTTTGATTGAAAGCTTTATGAATACAAATGAAACATCACATTTTTTTTTGGTATACAATTTTAAATGATCAAATAAAGATGTGTTTTTAACAAATCTGATAAAACTCAGGCTGTCAGTCAGGCCGCGTACACACGGTCGTTCCAAACCGATGATAATGGTCCGACGGGCCATTTCCATCGGTTCACCGCTGAAGTGGTCTGATGGTCTGATGTGCGTACACACCATCGTTCCAAAAACCGATCGGGTCGGAACGCGGTGACGTCAAACACACGACGCGCTGAATAAAACGAAATTCAATGCTTCCAAGCATGCGTCGACTTGATTCTGAGCATGAGTGGGTTTTGAACCAATGCTTTCTGTACTAACCATCGGTTTGGACCGATCGGGCAGCGGGCCATCGGTTTGATTTTAAAGCATGTTTTAAAATTTTGGACCGAAGGACAACAGACCGATGGGCTATACACACGGTCGGTTTGGACCGATGAAACTGAACCTCGGTCCATTCTCATCGGTTTTGTCCGACCGTGTGTACGCGGCCTAAGTGTCCTATTTATGTTACTTTTACACAATGAAAAGTTTTTACAATACCACTCCCATTAAATATGCTGAAAACTAATACTGTATATGCCTTTTATTAAAAGTCTGCCAGGAATAAACTATAGTACAGACCGTTATTTTGCTTTTCCAATCTGTTACTTTTAACAAACAATATCCTCTTGCTATCTTTTTATTATGGGTGTCAAAAGAATTATAAGCTTCATAATAATGAAGAAAACAAAAACGTAAATGTGCTTGTTAATTACGAGAGGGTGTTTCAAGGTTTTGTTAAATACCATTATGTCTTTAAATAATACAAAATAAATGCCAGCGTAAATACAACAGGCACATTAAGCACATAAGTGCAAATTAAGAGAAATTATCTATCAAGTTTTCTATTTTCACAACCTAGCAATTTAATAAAACGTTATTAGACAAGAAATGAATGGAATAGATAGGGCCTGTTGCTCAACATGTTATTTTTGCTTAAAACCAAGCATAGCTTTTCCCGTATTTCTTTTGAATGTGTGTCCTTTAATGTTTTTAGAGGACAATTTCACTGACATTTTGCTAATACTTCTGCAGAATGAAAGATATTATACTGCAGCACAGTCCTAGCGGAAGCTTTATCTTTTAATGTCATAATATTTTTCATGCTTGTGATAAGTAAAACATTTTTATCACTAAATAGGGCTTACTCAGTTCTTTAACAAATACAAGAATACATTTAATCGCTTTCTTTCAAAAAATACAAAGAATACTGCAGATCTTACTATTTCAAAGAACATATAAGAATCCAATATTTCAATAAATGCCTTGACTGCTTTAAAAATGTGTTCTGATATAATCTTGAATCCTCCTGCTGGCTTAAAATGAAAACGACTAAGCTGCAGAATAAATGTAAGGGTTTTTGTTTTTTTCTGTTTTTTTAATTCTTCACACAAGCAACAAAGTTAAGTTCTTGCAGAAGGAGGCAAGCTTTGAAAAGAAGTGGGTCACGGGTGCTACAGATGGCTTCCCCTACATGCCCTCTGTTAAATGCTGCAAAGCAACATCTGAAAGCTGAAAGACACCTTGCCTCTCCTTGTATGAACTCAATAAGCAGGTTGAACCCTGCAATAATCGGATGTCTTTTCAGACAGGGCCATTAGAGTTTTCTTTGTCTGGTTAATAATGCACCTGTGACCAGACTGATATTAGAAAAAGTTTAAGCAGTGAACCATATGCAAGAGTCTAATATGCTTTTCCAAACACATTGAATCAATACTGCCCTGCTGCTTGCCTTTGCACATATGTATTTTAATAACAGCCAAGATCTCTTCTAGCATAAGAACAATTGGATCTTGTATACCATGATATAGGATTCAAATGCACAGAAGGTGCTGATAACACAATATAACTCATAACCAGCAATAGCTGTAGCCCCCAACATTCTTTAAATGAGACTACTGTTTTTTTTTAAACTGTCAGTAACATGATGTTACAGTTCCTGCTTCTGTTGGCGTATATGCTATGTAGAAACAATGTGTACAGGACACCAGGGGTGGGTCCTGGACGGGTGCTATACGGCACCACTGTTTGGACTATGGTCCATTTAAATAGAGGTAGAAGGTTCAGGGGGTCACCCAAAAGTGGGTGAAAAGTTCCAGGCAGGCGCTAATTCAGAGAGGACTGGCTCGCAGTCTTCTCTATCTTAATAAAGTAGTTTGGGGCCTGGAATTTTGGAGGCTCCAAAGTGTTATTTGGGTGGGATGGAGCCTCCACTCCTAAACCCTGGAAGCCAGCGCACAAGGGGTTAAAATCTCACAGACAACCACCCATTAAAGCAGGAAGTGATGCTGGAGGGAATGAGTGAGTTGGGAGAGTGCACCTGTGAGGACAAGATGGAAGTCTGCTAGCTGCTCAGAGAGGATTTCTGAGTAGTTTGGAAGTGAAGCTGTGTCTGCAGGGAAGGTCTGGAGGACTTCTTACTAAAAACGTATGTGCCTTTCTTTTGGTTGTTTTCTGAAGAAAGACTTTTTTTTCCTAATTTATGCTGGAAACAAGCAGGACTTTTGTTGTGACGTTTTGGATGCTGAAGAAAAGCTTTATTTTGTTTTGTTTGGTCACCAATAAAGACCCTTTGCTTTACTGACACGGTTTTACGCACTTGTCTCGCGGAGCTTAAGAACCCCCAAAGTTTACAATTGGTGGAGAATGCGGGCAAAGTGCATTTGCAGGCGCAAAAACCGTTTAAAACTGACATTTAAAGAGACAGTGTACCTATGGCATGTCTTGGGTGAAGTCAGCCCAGGCCTTACAAACAGCAGACAAAGGCATGGAGGAGGTCGTTAAGGCTTTGGCACAAGCCACTGTGACCCAGCAGCAAGCCACTGTGACCCAGCAGCAAGCCATTGTGGCCCAGCAGCAAGCGTCAGCAGAGTCAAACCGTCGCCATGAGGAAGCGATGGCTCAACAGCAGCAGGCCCTGGCACAGGCTATAGCTGCGCAGCAGGAAAATACACGGCTGCTATCCGCCCAGTTTACGGCCCAGCAGGAGTCCACTCAAGCACAGGTGGCTGCCTTGCAGGAGGCCGTACAGCAGCTGGCTCAGGGACAAGCGCAAGCGGTCGTTGCCGTTAGCAACCCAGTGTCTGTTAGAGCCAGCCATTTTTTGCAGAAACTAACACCCAGCGATGACGTGGAAGCCTTTCTTACCACCTTTGAAAGGATAGCAGAGAGAGAAGCGTGGCCCCGGGACCAATGGGCCGGCATTATATCGCCTTTTCTCACTTGTGACCCGCAAAAGGCCTATTTTGACCTCCCAGCTGAGCACATCAAAGACTATGAACGTCTAAAAGCTGAAATCCTGGCCCGCCTGGGAGTGACCACAGCTGTCCGGGCTCAGAGGGTGCATCGCTGGCGGTACAAATCGGACCAACCACCCAGGTCCCAGATGCATGAACTAATTCAGTTAGTTAAAAAATGGCTGCAGCCAGAAAAGTTGTCAGGTCCACAAATGGTGGAACGAGTGGTAATGGACCGGTACCTACGGTCCCTACAAGATGACCTACAGCGCTGGGTAAGCCATGGAAACCCTACTAATGCTGACCAGCTGATCGAGCTGGTTGAACGGTATACCGTGGTGGAGGACCTGCTTGGGCCTGCCAAGCGTCGAGAACCCACGCCAAGGACACCCAGACCAGCCACCAACCTGAGGAGAGAAGCCTTGCCAGATGTTGGCGTCCGCAGGTTTACACCATCTGCCCTAGAACCACGGAGGTCGGTTCCTGTACCAAAGATGGGAGACATACAATGTTGGCGATGTCGGTCCTGGGGGCATACCCGGGCACAATGCCCACTGCAGGAGGAGCCTATGGAGTGCGGAACTGGTCGGAGAAGCTCCTTCTATGTGCGAAGTGTGTGTACCACTCATCTTGACCTGGCTGCAGGACGGTTTGAGTGTGAAGTGTGGGTGAACCACCTTCCTGCCAGGGCCCTACTGGACTCCGGTAGCATGGTAACATTAGTACATGCCAGGATACTTGGGAGGCTTAGACCAGTGACTAAAACTCTTCGGGTGGTATGCATTCATGGGGATACCAAGGAGTACCCCTTGGTTCCGGTGACTGTTTCTTATGGCCATGCCTCAGTTACACAGGAGGTCGGGGTGGTAAACAGTTTAATTCATGACATCATAGTGGGGCGGGACTGTCCACTATTTCTGGAACTATGGAACGAGGTGCAAATGGCACCACCAGGGGAACTGGGGGCACTGGGCCTGGAAGGGACAGGGTCCGAGGGGTCCGGAGCTGAAATACACCCCTCTCATATAGAAATACCTACCATTGATAATGAAGTCGCAGGGAATGCTAATGTGGAGGATAATGCCCCTGACCCAGGTCTTAAACCCGGGTTGATCTCTGAGGTGGGGGAGGTCTTCCCATTACAAGTCATGCTGGGGGAGGATGACGAGGAGCTCTCCCCGGTTGAGGAGGATGAAGGGGAAACCTCCTCAAGGCCAGTACATCCAGATCTAGACGTGTCCAGAGGTGCATTTGGTACCGCCCAATTACGGGACCCTGCCTTGGTCAATGCTCGAGAGCAGGTTTCTGTTGTTGATGGGGTCCCACAAATGCCAGATGCAGACCAGAGGTTCCCTCACTTTGCGTTGAAGGGGGACTTACTGTATCGAGTGGCTGAGAGCCGAGGGGAAACTATAGAGCAGTTGCTGGTTCCCCAACCGTATAGGCGGATGCTCCTCGATCTAGCCCACAACGATGCACTGGGAGGACACCTGGGGGCGGAGAAAACAGAGGCCAGGATAAACGACCGGTTTTACTGGCCAGGGTTGAAGGCCGAGGTTAAAAGATACTGTGCGTCTTGTCCCATTTGCCAGTTAACCGCCCCAGTGCCACACTATAGAAACCCTCTGGTGCCCTTGCCGATTATCGAAGTCCCGTTTGAACGGATCGCTATGGATCTGGTGGGACCCCTGGTAAAGTCGGCACGGGGCCACCAATACATATTGGTCATCCTAGATTACGCAACTAGGTATCCAGAAGCTGTCCCTTTGAGGAAAGCCTCCTCTAAGGCCATCGCCAGGGAGTTGTTTCAAATGTTCTCACGAACTGGGTTCCCCAAAGAGATCCTGACAGACCAGGGTACCCCTTTTATGTCAAAGGTAATGGCGGACTTGTGCAAATTGTTTCAAATTAAGCAGTTGCGGACGTCTGTCTACCACCCACAGACCGATGGCCTAGTCGAAAGATTCAATAAAACCCTAAAATCCATGTTGAGAAGAGTAGTCCAGAAAGATGGGAAGGATTGGGATATGTTACTCCCTGCCCTGTTATTTGCTATCCGGGAGGTCCCGCAAGCATCCACAGGTTTTTCGCCATTTGAATTAGTGTATGGACGAAGGCCCCGGGGGTTACTCGATCTGGTAAAAGAGACATGGGAAAGTGAGTCCTCACCACACAAAACGGTGGTAGAGCATATCTCTCAAATGCGAGAGAGGGTGGCTAAGGTGATGCCACTGGTGAAGGAGCACATGCAGAAGGCCCAGGATGCCCAAAGAAGAGTGTATAACAGGTCGGCTAAAATTAGACAGTTCCAAGTAGGAGACCGGGTGGCTGTTCTAATACCCACGGTAGAGAGCAAATTCTTGGCCAAATGGCAGGGCCCATTTGAGGTAGTAGAGAAAGTCGGTGAGGTGGACTACAAGGTACACCAGCCAGGGAAAAGAAAACCATACCAGATCTATCACATCAATTTGTTGAAACCCTGGAGAGACAGAGAACAAGTGTCAGCGGTAGTAGGGGTACAGTCAGGGGACCATGCAGGGATCGACTTGGTGCAGGTTGCTGCTACCCTGACTAGACCTCAAACCCAGCAAACAAAAGAGTTTCTACAAAAAAATAGAGATATGTTTTCAGAGTTGCCCGGTCGCACCAACGTCATCAAGCATGACATTGTGACCGAGCCCAATGTAAAAGTCAGGTTAAAGCCTTACCGTATCCCAGAAGCTCATAGGGTGGCAGTGTCCGAAGAGGTTAAAAGAATGTTCGAGCTTGGAGTCATTGAAGAGTCGCAGAGCGAATGGTCAAGTCCAATTGTGTTGGTACCCAAGCCCAACGGCACCCTCCGCTTCTGCAACGACTTCAGAAAGCTTAATGAAGTCTCCAAGTTCGACGCATATCCCATGCCACGAGTAGATGAGCTAATTGAAAGGTTGGGGCCTGCCAGGTACATTACCACGCTAGACCTCACAAAAGGGTACTGGCAGATTCCCCTGACTAAGGAAGCCAGGGAGAAGACAGCCTTCTCTACCCCAGAAGGCCACTTCCAATATAAGAGGATGCCATTTGGTCTACACTCAGCCCCGGCCACGTTCCAAAGGGCCATGGACAAAACTCTGCGTCCACACCAACGGTACGCTTCTGTCTACCTCGATGACATAGTCATCTTCAGCACTGATTGGGAGTCCCACCTTCCCCGGGTTCAGGCAGTCGTAGACTCCTTAAGAAGAGCAGGGTTCACCATCAACCCCGAGAAGTGTGCCATTGGGATGGAGGAAGTAAAATACCTAGGATATATTGTGGGTAGAGGGCTGGTGAAGCCCCAAATGAGTAAGGTGGAGGCCATACAGGACTGGCCCCGTCCCCTAACCAAGAAGCAGGTCAGAGCGTTTTTGGGCATAGTTGGCTATTATAGGAGGTTTGTCCCCAACTTTGCCACTGTTGCTGCACCACTGACCGACCTGACCAGAGGCAGAAAGTCAGTGATGATAAAGTGGAACGCCGAGGCCGAGACGGCTTTTCAAAAGCTTAAGACAGCTTTGTGCCAAGATCCGGTGCTTGTAGCTCCAGATTTTACAAAAGATTTTGTAGTACAGACAGATGCTTCAAGCGAAGGGTTGGGAGCGGTCCTGTCTCAGGAAATCAATGGGGAGGAGCACCCTGTGGTCTTTCTTAGTAGGAAGCTGACGGCAGCTGAAAGAAACTATGCGGTGGTGGAGCGGGAGTGTCTGGCCATCAAGTGGGCTCTAGACTCCTTGCGATATTTCCTCCTGGGCAGAAAGTTCCGCTTGGTGTCAGACCATGCTCCGCTTACCTGGATGAGACAGAATAAACACACCAATGCCAGGGTAACAAGGTGGTTCCTTTCTCTCCAGGAGTTCAATTTCATGGTAGAGCACAGACCCGGGAGACAGCATCAGAATGCCGATGCCCTCTCCCGAGTCCATTGTATGGTGTCTACTGTTGCCTCCAACACCTCCGCGTTGAGGCAGAGGGGGGGGATATGTACAGGACACCAGGGGTGGGTCCTGGACGGGTGCTATACGGCACCACTGTTTGGACTATGGTCCATTTAAATAGAGGTAGAAGGTTCAGGGGGTCACCCAAAAGTGGGTGAAAAGTTCCAGGCAGGCGCTAATTCAGAGAGGACTGGCTCGCAGTCTTCTCTATCTTAATAAAGTAGTTTGGGGCCTGGAATTTTGGAGGCTCCAAAGTGTTATTTGGGTGGGATGGAGCCTCCACTCCTAAACCCTGGAAGCCAGCGCACAAGGGGTTAAAATCTCACAGACAACCACCCATTAAAGCAGGAAGTGATGCTGGAGGGAATGAGTGAGTTGGGAGAGTGCACCTGTGAGGACAAGATGGAAGTCTGCTAGCTGCTCAGAGAGGATTTCTGAGTAGTTTGGAAGTGAAGCTGTGTCTGCAGGGAAGGTCTGGAGGACTTCTTACTAAAAACGTATGTGCCTTTCTTTTGGTTGTTTTCTGAAGAAAGACTTTTTTTTCCTAATTTATGCTGGAAACAAGCAGGACTTTTGTTGTGACGTTTTGGATGCTGAAGAAAAGCTTTATTTTGTTTTGTTTGGTCACCAATAAAGACCCTTTGCTTTACTGACACGGTTTTACGCACTTGTCTCGCGGAGCTTAAGAACCCCCAAAGTTTACAAATGTTATAGTTATGAATTTTGAATTATGAATTTGAGTTATGAATCATTGCTGCACTCAGAAAAAACAAAGGAATACAGTAAATAGTATTTGGTAAATATATATTATAACTCACTTTTACAATAATAATGGTAATCTACCATATTTTTATATTTTATTTGGTCATGAATGACCGCACAGCCTCTCTTCAGGCTCTTCTTCCTCCTGGCAAGGAGCAATATCTCTATAGTAGGTGGTTGGCCTGAGTATTGCATCACACTCATTTAGCCAACTAAAGTGCTGTACTAGGCATGAAAAGGTGCGGTTGGCCTAACCCTCCTCAGTCTTGCTGTGTTGGTTGACAGCCAAAAAGCCTCTGTTTATGAACACAGAAGGACTGGGTGGGGACGTCTTCTGCTGTACTTCTCCTATGTGGAAGTTCGTTCTGCACTCCTGTGACCCATTTTCAGCAGACAGCAGGATGAAGCCCACTGTCGGTTGACATCACAGAGATGTCACAGATTGCGACAATGAAGTCGTAATTCAACCACATGCCCGGAATGGCACCAGGCTCAAGCTCTCAGCAAGCCGCTGAGAGCCTGAGCTGGCTGCTCCCGACCCTCACCAGCCCAGCACTACAGTGGGGGCGGGACAGGGCAGAGAGCGGTGACTGACAGTCACCAGCTCTCTGCTCAGGGAGCTGTGAGAACTTAGAGATCTGCTGTGTTTCAATGCTTGATTCTCAGTGCAGAGCCGGCGGGGGACAGATGCAGCATGCTGCATCCACCTAGGCAAGTATGATTCTTATAAAATAAAAAGCCACACTCCTCTTTTAATCTTGTGCCCCATTTCCTCTACTTTTTGAACTTTGTATGACACAGGGACAGGAAGTGAGGGAAAACATTTCCAATAAATAGACAGAAATATTACCTCTTTCATAGTTACATAGGTATATGGTTAGTCAAGTTGAAAAATGTCCATCTAGTTCAACCAAAAAAAAAAAAAGACGAAAGGCGATAAACCCAAGGGAAGGACCATCCAATTTGCTACAACAGTGAAAAATTATTTCCTGATCCCCCGAAAGGAAATTGGATAATCCCATGATCAACTTTACCTACAAATGTTAGTACCCAGTTATATTATGTACATTTAGGAAAGAATCCAGGCCTTTTTTAAAGCTGACCTCTGGAGTGAGTCTATTCCACATTTTCACAGCTCTTACGGTGAAGAAACCTTTCCGTAGTTGGAGATGAAATCTCTTTTCCTCTAGACATAAAGAGTGCTCCCTTGTCCTCTATGATGACCTTAAAGTGAATAATTCAACACCAAGTTCACTATATGGACCCCTTATGTATTTGTACATGTTGATCTTATCCCCCTAATTTCCTCTTCTCAAGAGAGAATAAATTTAGTTTCTATAATCTTTCCTCATAGCAGAATTCAGCCAGAAACTCGGTTCAGAGCTGAATTCTGCCGAGAAACCCGGCCGTGTGTACACTTTCGGCCGAGGAAGCCGACGAGGACCTTGGCGAGGAAATAGAGAACATGGGGCCAAATCCTCAGCCAGGCGGCGTAACTTAACTTTCAGCAGTTAAGTTACACTGACTTAAAGTTTCTACCTAAGTGCCTGATCCACAAAGCACTTACGTAAAAATTTCAAGCCGTGTAACTTAAGTGCCGCCGTCGTAAGGCGGTCCTCCTCTCCGGGGGGCGTTTACAATTTAAATGAGGCGCGCTCCCGCGCCGGCCGTACTGCGCATGCGTGTGACGTCATTTTCCCGACGTGCAGCGCGCGAACGTAATTGACGCCGGGCAGCTTTGTGGATTGCGACGGGACACTAAAGTTGCGACGGGTGAAAAAAAAGACGCGCCGGGAAAACAAATAATTTTTTTTAAAAATGACAGCGTCGCTCAGCATGCATTCCTGAGAGGGAGAACTCCATGCCAATTTTCAAAGAAAAAACCGGCATGGGTTCCCCCCCAGGAGCATACCAGGCCCTTAGGTCTGTTATGGGTTGTAAGGAGACCCCCCCTCCGCCGAAAAATCGACGTAGGGGGTCCCCCTACAATCCATACCAGACCCGTATCCAAAGCACGCTACCCGGCCGGTCAGGAAGGGAGTGGGGACGAGCGAGCGCCCCCCCCTCCTGAGCCGTGCCAGGCCGCATGCCCTCAACATGGGGGGGTTGGGTGCTCTGGGGCAGGGGGGCGCACTGCGGGCCCCCCCACCCCAGAGCACCCTGTCCCCATTTTGATGAGGACAGGACCTCTTCCCGACAACCCTTGCCGTTGGTTGTCAGGGTATGCGGGCGGGGGCTTATCAGAATCTGGGAGTCCCCTTTAATAAGGGGGTCCCCAGATACCGGCCCCCCACCCTAAGTGAATGGATATGGGGTACATCGTACCCCTATCCATTCACCTGTAGGCAAAAAGTAAAAGTTATTAAACACACAACACAAGGGTTTTTAAAATAATTTATTATTCTGCTCCGGATGCCCCCCCTGTCTTCGTTATTAGCTCAATTACCAGGGGGGGCTTCTTCTTCCACTCTCCGGGGGTCTTCTTCCACTCTCCGGGGGTCTTCTCCGCTCTCCGGGGGGGGTTTATTCTTCCGCTCTCCGGGGGGGGGGCTTCTCCGGACTCCGGGGGGCTTCTTCCATCTTCTCCCCTCTTCCGCTGTTGACTCGGCGAACCCCGGTTCTTCTGTAGATGTCCGGTGCCTTCTTCTTCAGTGCTGGCTGCCTGCTATCTGTGTGTGTTAGCTCAATTAGTAACAGGCCACCTGGCGCGGTCTTCTGTGACGTCAGGGTCTTCTCTTCTGTTCTTCTCCCCTCTTCCGATGTTGCCTCGTCGCATCTTGTCGCTGTAATGATGGAAGCGCGCCTTGCATCCCATTCATATAGGCATCACCGTCCCATCATTCTCCGGTAGGTACCCACGTGGTGGGTGCACGTGGGTAGGCACCCACCACGTGGGTACCTGCCGGAGCATGATGGGACGGTGATGCCTATATAAATGGGATGCAAGGCGCGCTTCCATCATTACAGCGACAAGATGCGACGAGGCAACATCGGAAGAGGGGAGAAGAACAGAAGAGAAGACCCTGACGTCACAGAAGACCGCGCCGGCTGCCTGTTACTAATTGAGCTAACACACACAGATAGCAGGCAGCCAGCGCTGAAGAAGAAGGCACCGGACATCTGCAGAAGAACCGGGGTTCGCCGAGTCAACAGCGGAAGAGGGGAGAAGATGGAAGAAGCCCCCCGGAGTCCGGAGAAGCCCCCCCCCGGAGAGCGGAAGAAGAAACCCCCCCCGGAGAGCGGAGAAGACCCCCGGAGAGTGGAAGAAGACCCCCGGAGAGTGGAAGAAGAAGCCCCCCCTGGTAATTGAGCTAATAACGAAGACAGGGGGGGCATCCGGAGCAGAATAATAAATTATTTTAAAAACCCTTGTGTTGTGTGTTTAATAACTTTTACTTTTTGCCTACAGGTGAATGGATAGGGGTACGATGTACCCCATATCCATTCACTTAGGGTGGGGGGCCGGTATCTGGGGACCCCCTTATTAAACGGGACTCCCAGATTCCGATAAGCCCCCGCCCGCATACCCCGACAACCAACGGCAAGGTTTGTTGGGAAGAGGTCCTGTCCTCATCAACATGGGGACAGGGTGCTCTGGGGTGGGGGGGCCCGCAGTGCGCCCCCCTGCCCCAGAGCACCCAACCCCCCCATGTTGAGGGCATGCGGCCTGGCACGGCTCAGGAGGGGGGGGCGCTCGCTCGTCCCCACTCCCTTCCTGACCGGCCGGGTAGCGTGCTTTGGATACGGGTCTGGTATGGATTGTAGGGGGACCCCCTACGTCGATTTTTCGGCGGAGGGGGGTCTCCTTACAACCCATAACATACCTAAGGGCCTGGTATGCTCCTGGGGGGGAACCCATGCCGGTTTGGATTTTACAAATTGCCGTGGAGTTCTCCCTCGGGAATGCATACCAAATGCCGTCGCTTGAATGGGCCTTTACAAGGTGTGACTAACTTTACACTTTGTAAAAGCAGCCCTAGTTTTACACCAGGCAAACTAACACTTACGGCGAAAAAACTAGGCACAAAAGCTTTGAGGATCGCCCTAAGTGCTAATTTGCATACTAGAAGAGGCATTTCGACTCGAAATGCCCCCAGTGGCGGATGCGGTACTGCATCCTAAGATCCGGCAGTGTAAGTCCCTTACAGATGTCGGATCTTCTGCCTAACTTAGGAAAACTGCTTCTGAGGATCAGTTCCAAAGTTGGAACCAGAGATACGACGGCTTACGCCGGAGTATCTCTTTTGTGGATATGGCCCATGTTTCCTTTCCTCATCTCTTATCAGTTTTGTTTCCCTTCTCTGCACTTTCTCCAGTCCCCCCATATCCTTTTTTGAGAACTGGTGCCCAAAACTGAACTGCATATTCCAGATGAGGTCTTACTAATGATTTGTACAGGGGCAAAATGATATCTCTCTCTGGAGTCCATACCTCTCTTAATACAAGAAAGGACTTTGCTCGCTTTGGAAACTGCAGCTTGACATTGCATGCTATTATTAAGCTTATGATCTACCAGAACACCCAGATCCTTCTCCACCATTGATTCCCCCTGTTGTACTCTCCTTAGTATGTATGATGCATTCATATTCTTAGCCTCCAAGTGCATAACTTTACAATTATCAACATTAAACTTCATCTGCCACATAGTTGCCCAATTAAACAAAGCATTGAGGTTGGCTTGTAAGTTGAAGACATCCTGTAAGGACGTTATATCATTGAATAGCTTGGTTTCATCTGAAATGGTACCTTTAATCAAAGACCCTATATCATTTATAAAGATATTTAAAAGTAAGGGTCCCAACTAGGGTTGCCACACCATCCCTTTAATCCAGGACACATATTAATTACGCAGGTTCTCTGGCTGATTAAGGTAGTAATTAAACTCACTTGGTGCCTTATCGGCATTCATTTAGCCTCAGAACCTGTGTAATTAATATGTGTCCTGGATTAAAGGGATGATGTGGTAACACTGGTACCAACACTGAACCTTGGGGTACACCACTAATAACCTTAGACCATTCAGAGTATTAATCATCACCGCTGGCACCGCCCCCCTGCCACCGCTCGCATTGCCTCCCACCGCCACCACCGGAAGAGAGGCAGGAGAGCGGGGGACAGATTTCCAAACCCCCTGTGGGCGACGGGCGATCTTCCGGCTGGTTCCTGAGGCAGAAAACAGAGCATTCGCCCACTCGGCTGCTCTGTCTTCTGTTAGGCGGAAGTGATAACATCAGGTAAGGCTGCGTTTGTAGCAATGGTCATTCTGAATTTCTATGGCATGGTCACTCTGCATTTCTATGGCATGGTCACTCTGCATTCCTATGGCATGGTCAATCTGAATTCCTATGGCATGGTCAATCTGCATTCCTATGGCATGGTCACTCTGTATTCCTATGGCATTGTCACTCTGCATTCCTATGGCATGGTCACTCTGCATTCCTATGGCATGGTCACTCTGCATTTCTATGGTAATGGTCACTCTGCATTTTTTTCTTGTTTTTCCTCCTCTAAAACCTAGGTGCGTCTTATGGTCAAAATGGCTGTATTTAAACTTAAAGTATACCTAAAGCTAAAACTTTTTTTGCCATCTGTGTTTTATTAGTGAGATTTTTCACTTCCTGTCTTGTAGATGCAACATGATGTGAGAGGATATCGTTCTGATTTGAGGGATATACAAACTTAGACAGTTGTCACCCCATTGGAAGATTTCCCATTAATGCTTGCTCTGGTGACAACCCAAGATTTAATTTTAATGTTCACTTTAATTTATTCAATGTTGGTAATCAGGTCAATACGAGAGGATGAATCTCCCTAACAGGGTCACACAGAAATAAAGTCCTGACAGGGATTCAACCCATCCACCACCATACTACCCTATCCAAATAGAAAAAAAAATGCCTTGAGTCAAAATTTGCTCCATATTATGCTGTGCTTTGATAAGTTCCACGGTAGTTTTGTTGTGTTTGAAAAAAAAAAATGACCGCTCCAGGTGGATTGTGTTGGGATGATCAGTATAGTCTCAGGAGATCAAGGGTGCTGGCAATGCACAAGGCAACAAATGGAAAAAGAAAATATGGACAGCCGCACTCCAAAAAACCTTGATGGTTGTCTTTATTTAAAAAAGGAAAAATGCACCACAAGTCGTGACGTGTTTCGCACTATATATTAGTGCTTAATCATAGCTCTAATTTAGCACTAATTTATAGTGCGAAACGCGTCAGCTGTTTTACTCCCGTGTAGTGTGCTGTGACTTTTTTAAATAAAGACAACCATCAAGGTTTTTTTGGAGTGCCACTGTCCATATTTTCTCTTTCCATTTGTAGTTTTGTTGTGTTTGTTATATTATTTTTTTACAGGGCAATATATATTACACATCAAAGTAAAGAAATGCTGAAAAACAATTTAAATGTAATAACATAGCAGCAAGATGAAGTGAAAACTGTTAATTCAGCTAAATAGTGTTTTGTAACAACTTCTTAATTATATTATGAAGATTTTGGGCTTACAGTCAGCTTCTGATCATTATTTTATAAGACATCTTACAAACCAGAACAATGAACATATGGTTATTGTACACAGTCCAATATTTCTTCAGTCTTACTTTTCACTAAATAATAAGTCTGAGAGAGGTCTGTTATATGAATATTTATTCTCCTAGATATTCTCCTTACATGATCTAAAAGTGTTAGTCCTTCCAAAACGGATTATTTCAGTTTCAGGAAGATACTGGACTCTATTGGTAGGATCTCTGTGCATCAGTTCCTAGGTTTGCAAGCCAGGGGGAATCTATTCTACTTGTTGGATAAAAAATAAATAAAAAAAAAGAATCATATAGAATGTGCTGTTGAAGTATCCAAGAGAAAAATGAAGCCAGGGACTAAATCAGCCCACCTGGCTCCATCTATAACTAAAATATCACTTTTAACCACTCGACTTCCGGAAGATTTACCCCCCTGATTAATAGGCCATTTTTTTGCAAAAAGGGCGCTGAATTATTTTAACTGACAATTGCGTGGTTGTGTGACACTGTACCCAAATAAAATGAAAACACATCTAATATTTTTTTTTTTTTTTTAAATCTAATTTCTTCATGAATTTAGGGCGATATGTATTATGCTACATATTTTTAGTAAAAAAAAAAATCACAACTAACATATTTATTGGTTTACGCAAGTGGTATAGCGTCTACAAACTAAGGGATATATTTATGGAAATTGTTTTTTTTTTTTTATTTTAGCAATTGCATCGATAATCGACTTATAGCTGGACTGCGATATTGCGCCACTTGACATTAGCTGACACTTTTGACACTTTGCGGGAAGCACTGACACTAGTACAGTGATTGGTGACAAAAATATGCACTGCCACTGTACTAATGACACTGGCTGGGAAGTGGTTAAACATCTAGGGCCAGATTCTCGTATCTGGGCGTAAAACTGTGCGGGCATAAAGTATCTGGTTTACGTTACGCCGCCGCAACTTTTACAGGCAAGTGCTTTATTCACAAAGAACTTGCCTGTAAAGTTGCGGCGGCGTAGCGTAAATCACCCGGCGCAAGCCTGCCTAATACAAATGTGCCGGGTAGGGGGCGTGGAGCATTTAAATTAGGCGCGTTCCCGCACCGAACGTGCTGCGCATGCGCCGTCCGGAAAATATCCCAGGGTGCATTGCTCCAAATGACGTCGCAAGGACGTCATTGGTTTCGACGTGAACGTAAATGGCGTCCAGCCCCATTAACGGACGACTTACGCAAACAACGTAAATTTTAAAATTTCGACGCGGGAACGACGGCCATACTTAACATTGGTTGCCCCTCATATAGCAGGGGCAACTTTACGCGGCACAAATCTAACGTAAACGGCGTAACTTCACTGCGTCGACCGCGCTAACGTTCGGGAATTCGCGTATTTTGCTCATTTGCATACTCGAAGGGGAAAACGACGGAGGCGACACCTAGCGGCAAAAAAAAAATTGAATTTAAGATCAGACAGCGTAAGAGCCTTACGCCTGTCGGATCTAATGGATATCTATGCGTAACTGATTCTAAGAATCAGTCGCATAGATACGACGGCCCAGATTAGGATTTACGATGGTGTACATTGCGTTGCGCCGTCGTAAACCCTTTGAGAATCTGGGCCCTAGGGTGATCAAAGGGTTAACTGTGTGCCTAGCCAGTGTTTTTTTTTTTTACACTGTGTGCTGCTTTCACTAGGGGAAGAGATCAATCTAGTCTCTTCTTTTCAAGAAAACAGAAACCATTCCTTCCCCCTGTCAGAACTGAGATATGCCTTGTTTACATAGACATATGTTCTCTATGTAACATCCGAGAACATCTAGTGCCGGTATCCCACAGATCGGTTTCTGCTGTGAATTCTGCTGTGAGATCAGTACGCCCAGCAGAATCAGAGCCCTAACTCAAGTGACACTCTATAATACTCCTCTATACATAAAAGGCTTTGTAGAAAGGTGAAGGGATGGGTAAAGTAGCTTTATCTGCACAAATATTAAAACGTATCTATGGCCAATTGTAAAATCATATATTTGTTTCAACTTTGTATTTCTATTATTTCTAGACTGCATCTATTTATCTGTACAAGCTTGCAGTTTGTAAACTTACTTTTTGAAGATCCCCACACATTTACTGTACTTACTTGAATTATTTAACATGTATTCACTATGCCCTGTGTGTGTGGACAGCTGTGTCACAGATTTCACAGAGCCTGCCATTCAAACTACAGGAGGTGCTGAGAGGGGGAGTGGAGTCAGTACAGGAATTGTTTCTTGCAGACAGCAAGGTACCATGGGATATGTGGTCCTTAGAAATTTAAAGTAAACAGCAGAGGAAAAGCTGCAAAGCATGCAGGGAATCCAGGAAGTTGTCAAAAGAGATGGCCAACAGACAGACAGAACTCACTACATGAAAGGAGGTTTTTCAAGTAAGACTATATTGCATTGTAAAAAATAAAAAATTGTTGTATTTTTATTACAATGTTGATGTTACAAAATAAAAGCATATGCTGTGACCATAGATTTTCTTTAATTAGACACTCCCAGAAGAGGAGAAGGCTTTGATGTGCAAGGAAGGAGGGGACTATCTATGGAAATGACTTTTTCTGGTGTAGACATGTTTTCTATAAAATTTAAAGGCATTTGGAAAGTGAATTCATTTATGGAAAAGAAAAACACTACAAGCAAGCTTTTTCGTTTTAGCTCAGCACTCCATAGTAATGCCTCCCCCAGTTCCCCATGTAACTAACTGAACAGGCCTGTTTCACAATATCAGTAAAACTATAATTAAAGACAATTAGAACACCAGGCCTCTGGATTGAGTACCCTAAGGATGTTATCTTCTCATTGACTAAATCTCTGGACAGTCTGCAAATTAACCACGTACACCTTCTGACCTTCCACCGCTCTATCTCCATTTATTTTTGCAAAGTCAGCAATAAAATTCCTCAATAACCTTTTCACAATTCTCCAAGATGTAGAGCACATTTTGCTACTGCCACTGATGTGTAGTTATTAGATAGTAAGGGTGTTATAAATATTATTAATGAAACCTTCCTTTCTTTTTGTATTTAGTTTACCAGCTACTGAATAAAAAAGCTCTGAATTAAGCAGCTCATAATAGGATATTTGTTTATCACTGATGGTCTCCGCGACCAAACAACAAATCCTCTTTTGTATAAATGAGAAGCTAAATTCACAGTGGAGATTTCAAACAAATGTGGATTCCACAAACTCATATACATGCCCACTCGAAATCTGTCAAAACAAGAAAGTCATTTATAAAAGAATAATTGGTACTCTGATTTTTCTAGTCAAGGCAAAATATTACATTGACTAGGATGCATATCTATAAAGCCAGAAGGTTCCTAAATAAATAAAGGTATACTGCAACTTTAGTGAATATGTAGAATGTCGAATATTTTTCATTCATACAGTAGAGAGTGAATAAAGAATATACCATATTGTGGCCAACAGATGGAGCTAATGATCATAGGAAATTAATACTTATTTACTATGATCACCAGCTCCATCTAGTGGCCATGATGGGGTATTTGTCTTTATTCACTCTAATCCATGGGTGCTTAACCTGTGACCCTCCAGCTGCTGCAAAACTACAAGTCCCATGGTTGATTTAATATATTTTTTTTATGTTAAAACACATCTCTGCAAAGTGATTTAACTTCTTCAGATCCACGCTATAGCCGAATGATGGCTACAGTGCTGACCTACTTTGCTAGGAGGGCATCAATAGACGTCCTCCCATGCTCGAGCGGCCTGTGCGCCCTGTCATCAGCGATTCTATGAGACTTGCTGGATCACAGATTGGAGTAAGGGGTCGGTCCCGACCACTTATAACGTGATCAGCTGTCAGTCAATGACAGCTGATCATGTCATGTAAACAGAGCCGGTAATCAGCTATTTTTTCTTCTTGCGCTAATAGCGCAAGGAGAAAAAAGAAGCCGATCACCGGTGGCAGTCAGAGGGACGTCGGTACCGATCAAGGATAGCTGCCTCCAGCTCATCTGTGCCCACCTATGCCACCTACCAGTGCCCACAGTGCCACCCATCAGTGCCTCATAAACAGTGCTGCACATCAGTGTCACCTACCATTGCCCATCAGTTCCACCTACCAGTGCCCATCAGTGCCACCTATCAGTGCCCATCAGTGCCATCTATCAGTGGTACCTATCAGTAACACCTATCAGTGCCCTTCAGTGCTCATCAGTGCCACCCATCAGGGCCTATCAGTGCTGCCTTATCTGTGCCCATCAGTGCTGCCTTATCTGTGCCTATCAGTGCAGCCTATCAGTGCCCACCAGTGCCGCCTCATGAGTGCATATCAATGAAGGAGAAACATTTCCTGTTTGAAAAATGTATAACCAATTATGAAACATTTATTAAATTTTTTTTCAAAATGTTCCATCTTTTTTGTTTATTTAGCAATAAATAAAAACCTTGGTGGCGATTAAATACCACTAAAAGAAAGCTCTATTTGTGTGAAAAAAATAATAATAGAAATGTCATTTGGGTACAGTGTTGTATGACCGCGCAATTGTGTTATCACTGTGTTACTTCTCATTTCACTGTTCACTCATTTCCCAGTTCCCGCACCACCTGGGCTCAGAGGAATGGGTTTACTAATGCTGGCTATCAGACTGAAGACATCTACTGGCAGAAACAACGTATTGAGGGCCACACCTTTGGATTGTGGTTGCTTTAGACACAAGAGCTGATTTTTTTTTGTCTTTAAAAGTCTAACCACAAGCAAAACGTTTTGTTTTTTAGTTTTGAATAGAGTGGCGATGGATTAGATTAGTGTCATTTTTTTTGTGGTCTGTGCTTCTGTTAGGGCAAATTACCATCTCCATTTGTCCTGTTTACCTTAATAACAAATGTGAGCGTAAAATAAAATCTAAAATGTTGGGTTAACATCAGAACACTAATAGCGGAGAAACCTTCCAAGGGGGGCATTCGTTCTGGTGACCCTGGTGACACATTGCGATTATCTCTTCTCAGTTCCTGTTTTGGCTATGGGGCAGGAAGTGAAGTAAAGTCTCCCCAATGGGACCCAAATGGAAAATAAAAAAAATAAACAAACTGATGGGAATTTATCTCTCCCTTACGCTATCCAAAAAAAAAAGCTTTGCCTTCAGTTACAATTTAATGTTTTTTATTATTTTTTATTGAAGTTCTACTTAAAATTGTTGAATTCCAGGCACATTGTGTTTTAGTTTTGGATTAGTGGGAAAGGGTTGAAGCAATTTTATTGTTTCAATTGACACAAGAATAAAGGTGATTACAGTAGCTGTGCAATTAGTTGAATTCATATTATAAAAGGCATTAAACCTAAAGTGAAAACCACACAATATTGCCTCTCTTTTTTATATGTGTGTGCCTAGCAGGGCCCTGCTAATGTTCTGATGCTCATGAATTGCTTGTCAGAATACATGAAAAAGAAAACTTAATTACAATACTAAAATGGTTTAAAGGTACCTGAATCGTCTTATCACTCACAATGCCACCACTAATGTACTGTAAGTCATAAGACAATTGAGGTACCTTTGTAATCTCATTAGTACTATGATTATGTTTTTTTCTGAATATTCCGGGAATGTGGTAATGGTTCAATTGGCCAGTCTATACATATAGCATTATGTATTGTATATAATTTATATGCAACACAAACTTTGTATATAAAAAGTAATGTTACCTGCTCAGCGGGGGAATCTGTCTGTTGATTCGTGCTGAGCAGGCGGATGACAGGTCTGTGTCCGCTCTACTATGCAAAACAGGCAGTTTTGCCTGTGCAGTTGGAGGAAACGGACTGCCGGACCATTTCCATTTGAATGTCATCCGATCCACCGAACAAATGGGGGAAAGATCCCCATCTGTCTGTTCTTATTAGACAGGATTGGATAGGATGCTGGCAGGTGTCAGCGGAGAGCTATGGTTGGTCCAATCAGTCTGTCAGTGTCAAAGGGGCCTAAAAAATTCTCATCACTTTCTGTCCAAGTGATTTTCCCAGAAAGCAAAGTCTGACAGAGCCTATCTACAACTAACCCAATTCACGATACACATAGCTCTTTTGAACAACAAATGCTGTGCTCAAATTGGTTATATATATATATATATATATATATATATATATATACACACAATTATAGTATAAAACTGCCTTTTTCAACAACGGTGTCCATGGGTGCCTTGAGGTTTCTTCAGGGGTGTCTTGGCAAACCTAAAAATTACCCAAGTTTTGTATACAAGCTGGCATGTGGATAAGGCTGTCTTTTAGTTACACTTAAGCCTCGTACACACGCTCGGTTTTCTTGGCAAGAACCAGCAAGAAAACTGCTGGCAGAGCTTTCTTGCTGAGTAAACCGAGCATGTGTACGAGGCTTTCAGGTTTCTCGCCAGAGTCTTGACGAGAAAAATAGAGATCCTGGTCTCTATTTTCTCGTCGGGATTCTTGTCGGCATATTTCCAGACGAGAAACCCGAGAGTGTGTATACTTACCTGTCGTCGTGGACCAATATTACCAATTATCTCCTAGCATGCATGCATACCATAGACAACATTATGGGGGTTATTTACGAAAAGCAAATCCACTTTGCACTACAAGTGCACTTGTAAGTGCACTTGTAAGTGCAGTTGCTGTAGATCACTGTAAATCTGAGGGGAAGCTCTGAAATGAGGGGAAGCTCTGCTGATTTTACTATCCAATCATGTGCAAGCACAAATGCTGTTTTTTTTTTATTTTCCTTGCATGTCCCCCTTTTAGATCTACAGCGACTGCACTTCCAAGTGCACTTTTCAAAGTGGATTTGCCTTTCGCATAGGCGTGCGCACAGGGTGTTAGCCGGGTGTGCCCAGGCACACCCAAATTACCCCATGTGCATTAGTGTTATCGTTCTGTGTAGCAGCAGGAACATGGGAAAGATCTCCCTCTTAAGCCCTGCACACACGGTCGGACCTTTGTCCGGCCAAAATCACATTGGAATGCCGATGGAATTCCATTGGAGTAAAAGAGAAAATGTTCTCTATCTAAACTCCGATAGAATTTACGATGAAAAAGTCCGCTGGGGCACACACACAATCTAAATTTCCGATGGAAAAAGTCCCTCTGACTTTTTCCATTGGAAATTCCGATCGTGTGTACAAGGCATTACTGGCTCTGCCATAAGAGAAGTGTTTATCCTTCACTGTGCCGGCAGGGAGAACAATTTGCCGGGGGAATATATATACAGTATGTAGACATATACACATGCATGTGTGTTTAAGCTTAAGGGTGCAATAGGCTGCGCACACCTATGGCCTTTTGTAAACAACCTCCTATGTGTAATAGCAAGCTTGTTGTCCAAAGTTCATAAAAGCAGGATTTTGTTGATTTTTTTTTTTATTTCTACAGAACAGTGCATCCAAAAATAAAAGGCAGGCATACGTAAACAGTGATTGATTTTAAATATTTACCATCAAATGTTGAATTTTCATTTTATTTTAACTGTGGAGAATGTGTCAGAATTTCTGTCTCCGCAGTCTAACAAATATGAAGTAATAACAACAACTTTTCAGATTTAAGTGAGAATACATTTTTTTTATAATTTATAGAGACATAAAAGGAAGATAATTCCGCATGCTGTATACTTTAAATATCTCCATTTATTTTTCTGGTGTAACTGGGGACACTCAGAAACTCTTCCTAAGGATAAATGTAAATTATGTTTTTTTTTTTCAAAGTAATGTTACATTTATGATTTCTGTTGTACTGCTCTTCTGTCTCTTCCATTGTTCCCAATGAAAAATATTTTATTTGTCTTCTTGCAGATGTAAAAAACTGTATGAGGGAGATGAGGCTGAATATTCCTCAAGTGGTTCATTTCTACAAAAAAAAAGCAATGTTCCCAATGTTCTGAACTCTGTTTTATAAAGCAAATAATGCAAACACCTTTTATTTTCTGTACTCTTCCAAGGTGAACCATTCTAAGAGCAAAATAAGCTGCATGTTCACAAGAAACAGCTAAATATAACATATAAACTGAAAGGTGAAGTACCTTTAACAACCAATTCTGCATAGTTTGAGACCGCGACTCCTCCTTCAGTTCGGATCATACAACGGTAATTGCCAGCGTCTCTCTTTGTTGTGTTCACCACATTGAACACAGCCACAAATCTCCGATCATTATTCACTTTAATCTCCTTTAAAGGAGCGTCTCTTCCATTTGCACCCTTGAAAGACAAAAAATAAGAGAAGAAAAGTATATTCAATTTCTCTCTTTTCCATAACTGCTCACTGAATATTCATTTTTTCTGTTCCCTGAAACAGATGTTGTTGCAAGAAAGAATAGCTGATTGATTGCTTTGTTGTTATTATGTTTGCCCTGTTTTACAGACATCCAGCTGGCGATGCACTGAAGATGAGGGACAGATTTATAAAAATTCAAAGAAAAGATGCTTACTGTGACACTCACTGTCCAGTGATATGAAAACTATTTATAATGCATTACACACCCCAAATGCAACATGTCTAATGTGAAAGAACTACTGAGCGTATTCAGAAAAAGTTTTACCAAGAGACTTTTATAATTTGGGGATCCTTCGGATCCTGACAGGGGAGGTAAAGTATAACTAAAGGAAATGTTTTATTTGTTTTGTTTTGGATAGAGTGGAGAGGGGATAGAACACCTGTCAGTTTTTATTGCTGTCTTAGCCCTTGGGACAGGAAATTAAGATAAATCTCCCCAAAGATGGCAAAAGTAAACCTTACAGGGGTTATAACCCTCCCTTACTCTAACCAAAATGAAAAAAAAAAAGGTTTGCTTATAATTCTACTTTAAAATACTGTGGGGCAGATCCTCGTACAGCGTAGCGTATCTAAGATACACTACGCCTCCGTAACTTACTTTTTTTTTTGAATCCACAAAGATTCCGCACCGTAAGTTACGGCGGCGTAGTGTATCTTTGGCGGCGTAATGGCGCGGAATTCAAATGGCTGTGATGGGGGCGTGTTTTATGTAAATACGTCGTGACCCGACGTAAACTACGTTTTTTTTTAACTGTGCATGCGCCGTCCGTGGGGGTATCCCAGTGCGCATTCTCGAAATTAACCCGGAACAAGCCAATGCTTCCGACGGTGACGTCATTCTACGACTTACCCAAACGACGTAAAATTTTTAAATTTCTACGCGGGAAGGACGGCCATACTTAACATTGAGTACGCCTCATAACAGTAGCTTTAACTATACATCGGAAAAAGCCGAACGCAAACGACGTAAAAAAATGCGCCGGCCGGACGTACGTTCGTGGATCGCCGGAACTAGTTAATTTGCATACTCAACGCGGAATTCGACGGAAACGCTAACTAGCGGCCGCCGAAGAATTGCAGCTTAGATCCGACGGCGTACTAAGACGTACGCCTGTCGGATCTAGTCGAGATGCCGTCGTATCTTGTTTTGAAGATACAAAACAAAGATACGACGTGCAAAATTTGAAATTACGCGACGTATCAAGAGATACGCCGGCGTAATTGTTCTGTGGATCTGCCCCTGTATGTATATATAGCCAAAACTAAAAGGATGCTTAGAAAATGAGTCAGGTTTTTAGTGCTGTATTTGGCCCTGCTAGATACATTAATTTTCTCTATTTTTCTGGAGAAAGAAAGTGATAGGAAATGCAAAAAATATACAGTCACCTGAAGGAAGCTATGGCTGCCTACAAAAAAATATGAGCAAGTCTTTCACTAAGTTTGAAAACCTCTACAGAATTTTTTTTTTTTTCAATGATTGCACACCACATCTGAAGAGTCAAAATAAAGACTGTAGAAGGGTTGTTATAAAGTTTGGGTAGATGTCTCATCACCAATTGCTCTGACTGAGACAGCTGCCCATACAAACTAGTCTATGATAAGAACAAAGTACTAACCATTATTTAGAGTAGGTCAAAGTCTAGGCTTTCTCCTAATTATAAGTGGTGTCCCATAAAGAAGATCCAGTGCAATGTACTAGAAAGGCTAAGAGGTTAAGTAAATGAGGGCTAAGTACCCATCAATTGGTGCTGCATTTGATTTCCATCATGGACACTTCCCACACAAAGTCTGTATGATCGTTCAATGTTTGAAAAAGTTTCCAATAGATACTCTGTCCCACACTCTGCACTAACTAGCATCTAATCAACTTCTACATTTATATCGAAAAATCATAGATTTCCTCCAATACATTTTCAAGTGATTTATATTTACCTGCAAAATAATTACTGATTTATGATCATAACCCAAATTATCTAACTGTTAGACCTCGTACACACGATCGTTTTCCTCGACAGAATCCATCAAAAAACTTGGTGGCAGAGCTTTTTTGCCGAGGAAACCGGTCATGTGTATGTTTTTCATCGAGGAAAACTGTCAAGGAACTCGACGAGGAAAAAATAACAAGTTCTGTTTTTCCTCGACGGGAGTCTCAATTTCCTCGTTGTGTTCCTTGTCGGGCTGGTTTTCGACGAGAAACACGATCGTGTGTATGCTAAGAAACCCACGCATGCTCAGAATAAAGTATGAGACGGGAGCGCACCTTCGGTAAAAGTAGCGTTTGTAATGGAGATAACACATTTTTCACGCTGTAACAGACTGAAAAGTGCAAATGGTCTCTTACCAATCTTTTACTTAACACGCAGTAACATGAGATTAGCAAAAGCAGCCCCAAGAGTTGTGCCAGTGGAATCGAACTTCCCCTGCCATTGTCTGTGTTGTACGTCACCGCGTTTGAGAACAAGGAGATTTTGTCTTGACCGTGTGTACGCAAAGCAAGCTTGACGAGTTCCTCGACAAGCCTAACAAGTAACTCGTCGAGGAAAACGGTGTGTCTTTTCCGACAAGTTCCTCGGTCGTGTGTACGAGGCCTAATAGGTGAAAGTGACTGGAGATTCATTCAGTCCATTCCCAATATTCATATAATATTAATGGATCTTTAGATTGATAGGAGAACATTGTATTGGTGTTTACAAAAGCATTACTGTCCCAATAACCACTTAAGCCCCGGACCATATTGCTGGTCAATGACCGGGCCACTTTTTGCGATTCGGCACTGCATCGCTTTAACTGACAATTTTGCGGTCGTGCAACGCGGCTCCCAAACAAAATTGGCAACCTTTTTTTCCCACAAATATAGCTTTCTTTTGGTGGTATTTGATCACCTCTTCGGTTTTTAGTTTGTGCGCTATAAACAAAAATATAGCGACAATTTTGAAAAAAAATTATATTTTTGAATTTTTGCTATAATAAATATCCCCCAAAAATATATAAAAAAAAAATATTTTTTTCCTCAGTTTAGGCCGATACGTATTCTTCTACATATTTTTCGTAAAAAAAAATCGCAATAAGCATTTATTGATTGGTTTACGCAAAAGTTATATCGTTTACAAAATAGGGGATAGTTTTATGGCATTTTTATTAATATTTTTTTTTACTAGTAATGGCGGCGATCAGCGATTTTTATCGGTACTACGACATTATGGCGGACACTTCGGACACTTTTGACACATTTTTGGGACCATTGGCATTTTTATAGCGATCAGTGCTATAAAAATGCATTGATTACTATAAAAATGACACTGGCAGGGAAGGGGTTATTACTAGGGGGCGAGGAAGGGGTTAATTATGTTCCCTAGGTGTGTTCTAACTGAAGGGGGGGTGGGACTGACTAAGGGAAATCACTGATCGCTGTTCATACATTGTATGAACAGATGATAAGTCATTTCTTCCCCTGACAGGACCAGGAGCTGTGTGTTTACACACACAGCTCCCGGTTCTCGCTCTGTAACGAGCGATCGCGGGTGCCCGGGCACGTGCGTCGGCATCAGGGGCAAGCGGGAGGCTGAGTATGGCGATACCACATGTGTGAGACTTTTACACAGCCTGGCCATATGCAGAGGCCCAACATTCAGGGAGCACCATCAGGTGTTCTAGGAGCATAAATCACACATCTAATTTCATTCCTACCTATCACAATTTTGAAGGTCCTGGAGTACCAGGACAGAGGAATTACCCACAGAATGACCCCACTTTGGAAAGCAAACACCCCAAAGTATAATCTATGAGGCATATTGAGTCTTTTGAACAGGTTATTTTTTTCCACATGTTTTCTGGAAAATGTGGAAAGAAAATTAAAATGTTTTTTTTCTTACACAAAGTTGTCAATTTATAAGATTTTAACACATAGCAACTACACCCCAAAATACATTCTGCTAGTTGTTCCTGAGTATGGCAATACCACATGTGTGATACTTTTACACAGCCTGGCCACATACAGAGGCCCAACATGCAGGGAGCACCGTCAGGCATTCTAGGAGCATAAATTACACATATAAATTCCCAACGACCTATCACAACTTTGAAGGTCGTGGAGCACCAGGACAGTGAAATTATCAACAAAATTACCCCATTTTGGAAAGCAAAGTGTCAGAGGTGGGCTAAGCCCTTCCTTCTTATAGCTCTGTGCCCAGCTGTCAGTTAGTTGCTAGCACTCTTCATTCCACAGTGACTCACCTGGTCTTCATTTCCTGCTCGTCAGCTAGCTCTGCAAGCTAGTTAAACTGCATGGATCAGATCTTCTTTGCCTTCGTCTTGGTCAACATATCCGGACATATCTAGACTCTCTCTACTGTGTTTTCCTGCTTGGCTGACTTCCCTTCTGGTTCCCTATCCTGTTTGTTGCACCCGACTTCGCTGGCCTCTGGACTCCCATTTCTCTGGCTTGTTCTGACTACCTGTCCTGTTTAACAAACTCTGGCTTTTTGAACTACGTTTGCTCTTTTTATACCATTTTATAATTAGTGTGATTTTTACTGCACTTCTCAGTCTGATTCATGGTTCCTGACACAAACACCCAAAGTATATTCTATGAGGCATAATGAGTCTTTTGAAAATGTATTTTTCTTCCAAAAGTTTTTGTAAAATGTGGAAAGAAAATGAAAACGTATTTTTTTCTTACGCAAAGTTGTCAATTTATAAGATTTTTCTAACACATCATATCATGTACACAGCAAAAATTACCCTCCAAAATGTATCCTGCTACTCTTTCCGAGTATGGCGATACCACATGTGTGAGACTTTTACACAGCCAGGCCACATACAGAGGCCCAACATGCAGGGGGGTTCTAAGAGCAAAAATTACACATTTTGTTTCCTGACAACCTATAACACTTTTGAAGGTCCTGGAGCACCAGGACAATGGAAACACTCACAAAATGACCCCATTTTAAAAAGCAAACACCCCAACATATATTCTATGAGGCATGGGCTGGTGACAGGTACTTGAGTACTCTGATGGGCTGGTGACAGGTACTCAGGTATTTTGATTCTAGTGACAGGTAATCGGGAACTCTGATGGGCTGGTGACAGGTAATTGGGTACTCTGATGGACTGGTGACAGGTACTCGGGTACATTGATGCTGATGACAGGTACTCGGGTACTCTGATGGGCTGGTGACAGGTACTCAGGTACTCTGATGAGCTGGTGACAGGTACTCGGGTACTCTGATGAGCTAGAGACAGGTACTCGGGTACTCTGATGAGCTGGAGATAGGTACTCGGGTACGCTGATGAGCTGGAGATAGGTACTCGGGTACTCTGATGGGCTGGCGACAGGTACTCTGAAGCTGGTAAGAGGTACTCTGATGGGCTGTGACAGGTACTCTGATGGGCCATGACAGGTATTCTGAGGCTGGTGACAGGTGCTCTTTATTTGTGGGGCAATAGGAGAGCAGATCGATGTACTGTATCACACACTGAGGAGGAAAACCCGGAAACCGCACTATAGTTGTTAGTTGACATTTGTGATCAGCTGTAATTGGACAAAGCAGGTCAAATGGTAATAGGCTGGGCTGTGTCCGAGGGACACGCTTCATTCCTGATTGCCTCGCTACATGCCAACGGGGGTGCACACGAACGCCAATCACGAGCAGAACACATGTGACCAGCTGTGATTGGACACAGCCTATCACGTGGTAAAGAGCCAATTTCATTGACTCTTTACCCTGATCGTGGATGGGCTGTGTTCGAGGGACATGTCTCATCCCCAATCGCCACACTGCGGGCTCCTGGCGAGAACCAGAGGACGACATATGACGTCCACCCGGAGGGAGGAGATGTTCCTGCCGGTGTCATTTTACAATAGTAAAAGTGGTTAAAAACTCACCATAACTGTCACTATATAACAGTTTATTTATTTTGCCCTTCCATGGTAACTGTATACATCATCCAAACATATTTTGAAACAATGGCTAATCATTTTATTGTGCATATTCGAGGTAACAAATTTAGTTTGACATATTTAGTTGTATTTGACAATCCATTTAACAGAAGATTTTTTTTCTTAAAACTTTATTTATTGTTAATTTCATATCTGAAATACAGTAAAAAGTATAATGTGAATCTTTAGAATACAGCAGTTATCTAACTCAACCAGGCAGCAGACCTGCCAAGAGTAGACAAGTTTAGATTGGCGTTAGATCATAAGAATGTTGTGATAGCTTCAGCACTGTCAGTGACACCGGAGGGAGAAAAAGCCAGAGCTGCAAAAATACATTTCACCATCAGAGTTTCATTGTCCAGTGGCCAACTGGGATGTATCTTCTTTTATCAGAACAGTGCAGAACTTATTAACATAGGTATGCCTGTCCTATGCTGTGCCAACATCATAAGATATATCAGTTATTTACACAATAATATAAGCAGCACTTTACCTATTTAAAGAAACTGTGTTGGTATTAGAGGAAAAAGTGATGCATGGTTTGCTCCTAAGAAAAGAATGGAAGCAGTATTATGCATTCAAGAATAACACAGGTAGTAGAGGCTGAAGCTAATTATCAATGGGTTGCTCCAGTAAAGTGGTTGTGAAGGCTGAATGTTTTTTTTCTACCTTAATGCACTCTATGCATTAAGGTAAAAAACCTTCTGCCTGCAGCTCCCTGCCAGTCCCCCCCCCCCCAACTTATACTTACCTGAGCCAGGTTTCCAGCAAGGACTGCTCCACACTATGGGACTCATAACAGATGTTGATGTCATCAGCAAGCTACTTGTCTGGGGTTGCCTGCTGTAATATGTTTATTGTAAGTTGATCTAGTGTGCCTCCTGAGGGTCTTTCACCCATTGCTAATTGTGCTAATTTACTCACCTTTTGTCTGTCTGCTAAGCAAAGCATTGTGGGTAGTGTTTATACTTGTAATAATGTGTATTGTCCAGTACACTGTATTCAGTATTGTAGAAGTCGGCAAATCTGATCTGGAATGAAACCTCAGAGTCATCCAATTCCTCTGTGCAGTTTGTATTGTGAGGGTAATATGATCAGAAGGGGGATGTCCTCCTGTGGTGTATATATTCTTTGTTAGTTTGATCAAATAAATGTGCACCAGCTTTGCAGCCAAATGAGTCCTGCCTAGTTCTTGGTTGTAATATGTGGCTATAATATTTATCTTCAGACTGGAGGAAGCCGTATATGACAGAGGCACTCAATTGGAGTGTGGGACATTCCATTACAATGTGTTTTGTTGTTTGCAGAAGATAACTGAAAAAAAGCTAATGACATTGCTTAAGATCTCAGTGGTGTTTTTAGAGCTCAGGGCACAGGAAATTTTCAACAGTGAAGTCTAGTAAACAGATTGTTATAAGGACTCAAAATTTTCCAAGGGCATCAACAGTTATTTTTATATACTTGAATTTTTTTTAGTTAGCCTGAAAAAAACAAAACAAAACATCTGACTGGTAAGCTGTGTATCTTTTTAAAATTTTTGTTCTTGGCATACATTAATTTCATATGTGGCAACACAATTTGGTGAATAGGTAAATGTATCCTAAGACAGTCTGACTTCTGTGAGGTACAGTATGCTGTAGACAAGACTGTAGTGCAATATATGGGATAATCCTGAAAACGTTTCAAACTGCTTTTCTAATCTGCATCTCTAATTCGAACATGTGCATGAATCGTGGTCTTCTATATTTATTAATAAAGCACTTGTCTGTAACTGCGCTGAAAGTGATGATAGTATCGGAGCAAATAGAAGGGGGGGTGTTACTGAAACTGGAGCAGAATGTCAGTTAAGTCAGTTAAGATTTGAAAATTAAAAATAAAAGTTGACTATGCACATCTGCTCCAGATTCTGTCTACTCCAGTTTTAGTAAATTCTTCTCAGTGTTTGCTAAGCCACACTAGGAACCTACCCACTCCAGCGTGTTTGGAAGTGGTTCACGAACACATGAACAGCATCAGGCCTTATTTATCAACATGTCTGAAAGACGGATTCTAAGTAGCCCATAACAACCAAACCCAATCAATCTTTTATTCTTCCAGTTCAGGTTTGAAAATTGAGAAAATATATGGTTGGTTTCAGACAGTTTGATAAATGAGACACACTGTTTTTGTTGCTCTGATCACATAAATATATTACATGTTGCAGTTTTAATATGGTTCTCATTGAAAACTTTAAATATATTTTTGTGAACTGGTATCCAAAACTAAACTGCATATTCAAGATGAGGTTTTAACGCACTGTACAGGGGCAAGATTGATTTACTAAAACCGAAAAAGTGCAAAATCTGGTGCAGCTCCACATAGAAACCAATCAGCTTCCAGTTTATTGTCAAAGCTTAATTGAACAAGCTGAAGTTAGAAGTTGAAATGGCTACCATGACCAGCTGCACCAGATTTTGAACTGTCCAGTTTTAGTAAAGCAACCCCTTATTTGTCTCTGTCTGTAGTTGACATTTTTATTTAATTTTTTACAAGAAAATATTTTGCCCACTGTAGACCCTTCAGATTGACATTGCATGCTGTTTAAAAGTCTATGGTGTATCAAGACATCCAGATCCTTCTTTAGCAGTGACTCAACCAGCCATACTCCCTAGGTGATATCATCAGTGGCGGCTGGTGAAGTTTTATGATGGGGGGGCGCAATACCCCGCCCTTCCACATTTGGTCCCTCCCACTTCTCATAAGCCACACCCCTTATAGAATCCACCACTCCGTCCCCTGTATTCCACTTGCTTCCACTGAATGTCAGGAGTATACAGCTCAGCGTCACAGCACAGAGTATACAGCCCCAGCATCACAAATCATGGTATATAGTGCAGCCTTACAGATCGGTGCAAACAAACTAAAATATGACACTGTTAGTAATGAAGGACTCGAAATGGGCAGGAGATTACCAGAGACTGCGGACATACTGCACAGGATTACCAGAGACTGCGGACATACTGCACAGGATTACCAGAGACTGCGGACATACTGCACAGGATTACCAGAGACTGCGGACATACTGCACAGGATTACCAGAGACTGCGGACATACTGCACAAGATTACCAGAGACTGCGGACATACTGCACAGGATTACCAGCGACTGCGGACATACTGCACAGGATTACCAGAGACTGCGGACATACTGCACAAGATTACCAGAGACTGCGGACATACTGCACAAGAGTACCAGAGACTGCGGACATACTGCAGAAGATTACCAGAGACTGCGGACATACTGCAGGAGATTACCAGAGACTGCGGACATACTGCAGGAGATTACCAGAGACTGCGGACATACTGCAAAAGATTACCAGAGACTGCGGACATACAGCAGGAGATTACCAGAGACTGCGGACATACTGCAGGAGATTACCAGAGACTGCGGACATACTGCACAAGATTACCAGAGACTGCGGACATACTGCACAAGATTACCAGAGACTGCGGACATACTGCACAAGATTACCAGAGACTGCGGACATACTGCAGGAGATTACCAGAGACTGCGGACATACTACACAAGATTACCAGAGACTGCGGACATACTGCACAAGATTACCAGAGACTGCAGGAATTACTTGTCCTGCGACTTGGGACTTAAATGTTGCATGACAAGTCGTACCCCATGATTTCCAATGAGAACCGTTCATATCTGTGCGACTTCAAAGTAGTCTGTGCATTACTTTGGTCCCACATTGATGCAACTTGAGGTCCATAGACCTCCAGAATACACAGGCATTGCTTTAAGTCACATCAGAATTGCAGTAGAATTGTGCAACTTTCAGACTGCATTAGCCTGAAAGTCGCAAGATTCTGCCACAATTTTTTGGTGCGATTTTGCAGCGACTTGAAGCAATGCCTATGTATTCTGGAGGTCTATGGACCTCAAGTCACATCAAGGTGGGACAAAAGTAATGCAGGGACTACTTCAAAGTTGCACAGATATGAACAGTTCTCATTGGAAATCATCGGGTCCAACTTATCCTGCAACTTTCCAGTCCCAAGTCGCAGGACAATTTGCAAGCGGGGGGTGGGGTGGTGTTGACGGCCGATATTTTCCCTGCACATTAAGTATAAAAAAGTTTTTTTTTTAATAACTGGGGGGGGGGGGGTAGTGTTACCGGACGCTATTTGTGCTGTAATGAATTTTTACATAGAAAAGAAATGTTGTTAATAAATGGGTAAATGAATTATAAAAAAAAGATTTTTTTAATAACCGTTATTGGAAAAATCTTTTTTTTTAAATTCATTTACCCATTTATTAACAACATTTCTTTTCTATGTAAAAATTCATTACAGCACAAGTAACACTACAGCGGGCGGTAACACTACCCCACCAGACCACCCCCCCCCCCCAGATATTAAAAAAAAAACTTTTTTTATACTTAATGCTAAATTGAATCAAATATAAAAAATAAACTGTTAATAATCTTAATATATTTAACTAATATTAAATAAAAAAAAACAATATTAAAAAATATATAAAAAAGAAATTGGATTAAGCATATTACAAAAAAAAGACTAAGAATAAGCAGGGGGGGGGGGGGGGGGGGCCGCCGAATATTAAATAGAAAAAAAAATTAGAATAAGCGGGGGGGGGGGGGGGGGGCGGGTGCCACCGAAGAATAATCAATATAATCAATAGAAAAAACACTTTGAATAAGCGGGGGAGGGTGCTGCCGACGAATAATCAATAGAAAAAAACCTTTGAAACTTTGAATAAGTAGGGGGGGGCCGGCGGACGCCGAATACGATTGTGGAAATACGATAGTGGCAATCGCGGGAGGGGTTGGATGCTGCTGTGAAGCGGCCGCCGATGTAGAGACAGGCAGGCTTACCTGTTCCTCGGTCGGGCGCAGTGAGCTCGAGCTGACCCGACGTCACTTCCGGTTTTTCCAGTGACGTCGGAACGAGCACAGAGACGGGCGGGTGCACACAGACAGTGTATGCACCCGCCCGGCCATAACAATACACTCCATCGCGCCAGAAGCAAGTGGCGCGATGGAGAGCGCCACAAAGGCATATTTTTCGTGCCAATGTAGCGCCGCGTCTGCAATCCCGTGATTGCACAGACGTGGCGCTACTCCTAAAGGACTGTTCCCGGCGTCCGGCGCGCGGACATAAGGCCCTTTTTTGGGAAAAAAAAATTCTTAAAGGGACAGATTTAAAAAAAAAAATTTTTTTTTTTTTTTTTTTACTGACTGTGTGATGGGGGGCGGCGCCCGGGCGCCCCTATGGACGGGCCGCCACTGGATATCATACATGTTTTTAGTCCCTATGTGCATAATAAAACAATGCTGAGAAACTTTTCTTTAATACTTGAGACAATAAGCAGTTTAGGAATAGGACTAGGAACAGGAATAGACTTTCAGACCCAAGAGAGACCTGTATGGGCACTAAATGATAGTTATGGAAGATGAGTTTGTTTAATGGCTGCAACAGTGAATGTATGCATTGAGGGCATTTATCTCTGACTCAAACCATGTGTATCTGTTAAATTTATGCATGCCCTTGGATGGACATGTAAGTTGAAACCTTATTGTTAGAACATAGATGAAGATAAGATACCTTTTAAGCCATCAATTGTGTACATATCCAGATTATTGAGGGTGCAGAACTTGTTCTGCTAACCATAAGTAAAACAAAACTGCTTACAGCTACGCGAACAAGCAATAACTAGATTAAGTTCTGAAGGAAACGTGGCATTTGAAAGAATCTGGGAGCTAGAAAAATAATTAATAAAAAAAAACTGAATGCCAACTGTAACAGGGACAATGTCTTGATTTATTCTGGATGTAAAACTAATGAGACTATTGTTATGGAAATGAATTGTAACCACCTAAGTGGAACACTTTACAGAGAAAACTAAAAAAAAAAATTCAGCTAGGGCTGTTATTCTTTACATTATGTAATATTTATTCATGAGACTTATTTCACTTTATTTTTCTAAAAAGTTATACTGAGGCTAATAACTCATAAAGCACTGAAAAGGCAAAATCCCATTTGCGGATAGTAACAATAAGAATTTTGTATTAACTGATCGAGAGACAAAGAAAATTAAAATTTCAACTGCAACCATTTACTATTCCACTTGGATTTTACAGAGTGAGGAGCAAATGAGAGGCATCAGACAATAAAACCAGGTAACAAAGACTGCAGGCAATGTTTGATTTGGTAAATAACCGAACCCGATCATATGAGTTACATCAACACAAATCTATAACCCTCTTATGGTATGGTACCCTCTCATAATATAAGAACAAACACCAATTACATAGGTAATATCGAGGTAGGTTGTATAGTAGAATATGTAAAGACAGTATGCCATTTGTTAAAACATGGCTACGGCAGTAACTTAGAGAAACCTTCAAATACACTCAAAGCCTCTCTGGCTACATTCAGACCTGTTGGATTAACAATAAGGGGCAGGCAGCAACGTACTGTAAACCATGTACTAAACACACTATTGAGCCAACAAGGTTTTTTATTTTGTTTTGTTTTTTAACGTCCCCCTCAATAATAGCATATAATCACCTTTTCTTTACTTCCTGTTTATATGTGGGCGAAGAAAAAAAAATTGACATGTGAGTCACTTCCGTTCTTTTCACATGGGATCTAGTTTTTGGTCTGCTGCTTTCAAAACAGAGAGGAACAGATGTGTAGAAATATAATGTTCACACTTTAAATGCTCTGTGGTTTAAAACCTTAAAATTTAATTCAATAAAAAAACAAAAAAAAATAGCACAAAGGACCTGTCAAAGGCACTCATCAAGCATGTCGACTATGCCTGCCCTTTCCACCAACCTTCCTTCATTCAGTGAAGCTGTACTATAACTTCCAGTAACAAAAAGCTCTATGAATGAAGCACGGGTAGATGAATGAAAAGTCTACCTCTTCCATTTATAGCTGGAAGTACAGTTTCTATGAATGGCAGAGGGGGACAGGAAGGGGAGCCATAGTTAGCACTCTTGATTTGTGCCTATGACAATTCCCATGGCCGCATTAATCCCCGCAGGGGATGTGTGGTGAGACAGAGGACTGAAGATTTCATCTAAAGGGGGCCATAGATGATGTGATTCTCCCATCAACACAGTCAATGTTAATGGAGAAATCCCTCCCTGTGTTCTCCTGGCGGTGGGGGAAGAGGAGCCATTCCTGCTAGGAGAACACCATGATTAGCCGCTGGCAATAACTGCATCTAAAAATCTGACATTCTAGTTGTACCCAAATAAATTGAAGAATTGACTTGGGTACAATCAGTCTGCCTATAGATGGTTCGTATATCAGCCGGTCCCTGCTGATTCGAACAATCCATGGCTGGCTTAAAAGAGCAGCTATAAGGGACACATAAGGTGCCATCTCTTGTACTGATTTGATAAAGAAAATACAAAAAACTAAAAAATAAATAAACTTGGGCTTTAACAAGGCCTCCTCATCATCCTAAATCTCCACTCTCTGATTCTTTTCTCTATGTGATGAAATCCTGTCTTCTAAACCACTTACATTATTAAGTTTATGACTTAAGCATTTGCCATATTTCATCATCAAAATGACTATAATCCTAAAAGTAAATCCTCAGGTTACAATTGATAACCAGCTTTTACTTATATGTCAGCAACTGGGGAATTTGGAGCTTTTAATGTTTGCAATTTTCAAAATGCCGAGCTAAACTCTGAGGAAGCATTTGGCCTGGATATTAAATTATTGTGCAATTGATATGATACAAATGTATTCAACCAAATTACTTCTGAGAACAGATGACATCATTAAACATTTCGGTGGCATCGACTAGGTAATAATTTAAGAAACAGCATTGCTCAAAGTGAGATAATGCAGAGAAATAGAAAAGCGAATGGTTCCTTAATCTATCCAGCTGGACAGTAACAAGACAATTGACCCAGACTTTCTATAAACCAGCAGGCACAAAGCTGAAGAATTTTACATTGTCCAAGGAGGACTAATACAATACTTACTGAAAATGCTGCTTTTGGTGTTTCGGTTTCTTTAAACTATGATTAGTATGATTATTGTTACAAGTATTGCTGAAACGGCATAATTTTTTTTCGCTAACAAATTCCTACTCGTGCGTTAAGATCTTAGGACTTAACAGACTGCACAAAAGTAGCTATGAGTCTCATTTGCATGAAAATAATCTAATTCCAGTACAGCCTGCCCAATTTAAGATAATGCAATGCTTTAAAGCTACACGATCACTTACATAGCAAAATTTACTTAACCCTTGCGATATAAGCTTGTCAGTTGACAGTGCTCCTGCCAATGTACAGTAGCAAATATTGTGTACTGAAAAATCAATTGAGTCTTTCTGCACATTGATGAGACAATATGGGAAGTCTCTAGATATATTTGTCACAGCAGTGTTTGAAATTAATCTCAAAAGACACAGGGGTCAATTTACTAAAGGAAAGGGCATGTTCACTTTGTGATGTGGATGTTCACTTTACAATGTGAATGTTCACTTAGCTTAGTGAATAAGTGTCCTCACTTCAAATATCCAATTACTGGCGGTCCTCGAGTTACAAACATCCAACTTAGGAATGACTCCTATTTACAAACGGAGGGAAACAACAGGAAGTGAAATCTACCCCTAGGAAGGGAAATTCTCTCCTGTAAGTGTTAATATGAGAAAAAGATGTCTCCGCTGAAGCTTTATCACCAATCCTTGCTTCCACAACAACCCAATTGTCATTGGGACAGAAAGTGAGGTGAAATCTCCTGAACAGGGGCACAAACAGAAAATCAAATATTACAGGAGTGTTAATCCTTCCCTATGCTATCCAAAAAACATAAAAAATATTTTTAGGGCTGGAGCCACACTTAAAAAAATGTACCTGTCCCAACTTACAAACAAATTCAACTTAGGAACAATCCTACAGAGCCTGTCTTGTTTGTAATCCAGGGAGTACCTGTATTTGCAAGCAGAAAACATGTTTTTTGTCTTTTCTCTTGCACATGATTTGACTTTGTAAAAAAAAAAAAAAAACATAAAAAATGATTTAACCTCATTTACTAAGTTGGTGAACTTACTTTTTACAAAGTGAACGTTCACTTTGGAAAGTTAAAGTAGAAGTCCATCCTGAAACTAAAATCCCTGCATCTACAGATATCCATGACCTAACACTAACCTATCTAACCCTGCAAAGAAGAAATCAGTATACATATCTTTTCTGCAGCCACTCTGACCCGATTCCACACAGCGCAGTCAGCCATGGCTTCGCTGTAAAGGCGGGTGCAGAGGACAGGTCCGACAACGGAAGCCTCATAGTAAGTCTATGGGTGACATCAATCCCCATTCATTTCACAGCCGTTGACAGCTGTGTCCTCTGCAGAGCTTCCACTACTAGAGATCAGGTCGGATTGGCTTAAGAAAATCCATATTTATAACAAGAAGATGTATATGTTTTTCTTTTACAAGGCTTTATTATTAATGTGACTTGGATTTGTCTTTCGGTGACTCTGTGGTGTTGGAGTAGGTTTGGAATTAACAGCTTGCCCAGCTGTGGAATTTCACCTAAAAAAGGGTTCTTATTTGACCATTTGTTGGAATATGGATGTTACCTCAATGGGGGGGGGGGGGGTGTGACTAGGGACAGGAAGAACTTATGTGAGGGACTAGGCAAACCCAGCCATCCTTTGAAGTCTTAAGGGGGGTTGAGGAGGGGTGGGGTTTTTACAAAGGTGTATATATCCGAATGCAGCCGGATAGCTCAGTCCCTTTTCCCTGGAGATGATGACCTGACCTGAACTAGACATCGTGACGTAATGTATCCTCTCTCTCTCTCTCTCTCTCTTTCCCCCCCTTCTATCTTAAGATTTGGCCTACGATTAATCTCACTTCTCTCTCTCTCTCCCCCCCCCCTTCTATCTTAAGATTTGGCCTAAGATTAATCTCACTTCTCTTTTGCTTTCCTCATAGATTCATTTAACTACAACTTGTCATTACTTACTGCTGTGTCCTTTATAGCCATATTACCATGTGTATAATTGTGTAACACGGGTATCATCTTGGTTTTAAAGGTGGTATCTGTTATGTTATAGTAACGAATATTGGACTAATACAAGTTTCTTCTCTGTATCAATAAATGTAAACATTTTCTCTTTTTCGCACCGCTATTCGTTGTTTTAATTTTTATATAGACAAAAAGGTTTTAATCGCTTATTTTAATTATTTAAGTGCGGTATAAATATTTCTATGACAGTATGCACACTTATTTCTTATTTAGAGGGCTAGATAGCCCTCTAGAATGGATGTCTGTAGATGCACATATTTTAGTTTTAGGGTGGACTTACACTTTAACAGCCTCTAATCCTTTAGTAAATCAATCCCTTTAAATCCTATATATTAAGTGGCTGAAAGCAGATGTGCCTGTATTGCCTGCATTGCCTGCAATAATTTCATTCTGATACACAAAATGTTGCGTATATACTTCTGTACCGAATATGTACTTTCATATATGGATTTATTTGCATTCTATATGTGTTGATATTCTCTGTATATTCCTATGTATATTAAAAATACTCAATAAACAGATTTAAAAAAAAAAGAAGTTTGCTTGGTAATATCCATAAAGCAGCCAGGAGCATATCCTGTGATTAAAACGCCATCTTCAAATCATTCTTACAAGACATTTTATCAAGTTATCATTACAAATTTATTAAGTATTTCTTAAAACTCATTGTTATACTGTAGATGTAAAACGCAAAAACGCAAAAATATTTATCTAGACTATCAGGCCTTTAAGATTTGTATAAACCCGAATAAAAAAATGTAAAATATTGCAGCTTAAGTCCTTGGTGCAGTGGCTGATTTGCTTTCCATTAAACACTTCTTTTGTCTTATTTTTACCTGGTAATTCTGCAAATAACACACCTCCTGTCCCCAGATGGTTACATCACTCCTCCACTGTATCTTGGAGGGAACCAGGCTTGTCAGCCTAGGCTGTTCTCCAGACAGGTGGATTACAGAAGATGGCTAGGAAGAAATATATTCTTCTGTGTAGCTCACAGGAAGTGATAAGGACACTGTATTTCTGGAAGAATCAACAGGTATTTTTTGCTGAAAAAGTTCTTTACCTGAAAAAAAGAGAATAATTAGGGTGGCCATAAATGGATCGTCCTAATGTCGATCCATGGATAAGCAGGCTGGTTGCACAGAAGTTGATCTACCTATTGACTGCTGTACAACCAGCCTATGGGTTTTTCCCCCAAATGATCAGTGCTGCTGGCTATAGCTGGCAGCACTGATCAGTGTATTGTGACAGTGGGGAAGTATCCCTATTGTCAGAACACAATAGAACAGTGGGAGTAATTCCCTCATCCACATCAAGGATGAGGATTTTTATTTTTTTTCATTCAACCCGCTGGTTTATTGAAAAAATAAAATAATAAAAAAAAGATTAATGAATGGCCAGCTTAAGGCAGCTAGCACACCTAAGCAATGTAAACTGCAAAATGTTGCATTTTTGTTCTTGAGTTTAGATAAAATCACTTTAATAAAATCACGAGTTTCTGCCTTGACATAACTGTGAATACAAGGGAAGTAAGAAAAACATATAAGCTTTATGTTTTTAACATTTTAGTATAGGCCGATTTACACTACCTGCATGCTAGAATGCTCCATTTTAGCATGCAGGCTGGTGTCCATTTAGCTGGCCAGTGGAGGAGGGGGCAATATTTGTTTACTTTTTCTTAACACAGTTTTTATATTTAAATTGTTTTTAAAACTGTATATAAAATATACAACTGTACACAATATTCACATCTCTGTACAGTAGCTTAGTGCTTAGTAGCTTAATGCACAGTACAGTAGCCTGCAATGCCAGTTGAAGTGCTGCAGAAGAAAAGCATGTCTGCATGTATGTACACCAACACTGTAGTCAGTGGCGGCTTTTTTTTTGGGGGGGCAAACAAGCCACCTGCCAACCCCCCCTTTGTTTAGTTGGTCTATCAGTAAAAGCCTATCGCTCGTCTGTCCACCCACCAGCCCAACACTTACCCCATCTAGGTCGCAGGCAGCTTCTTAAGACCTGCTTCCTGATTGGCTGGGAGGAGAAACAGGAAGAAAATAGCGAATATTAATTTGCTATTGTCACACAACTGGGTGGGCTCAGGGCACAGCCCACCCTTTTTTGAAGCTAATTAGAGCCTCAGGCTCTAATCATGTGCTTAAAACAAAAAACCCCAATGAAATCCATGTGTTCGGCAACCTGCATGTAGATTAGGGGCCTGGGCGCATGGATGGGGGGGGGGCGCCCCTGCGTCCCTATTGGAGTAGCCACCAGTGACTGTAGTGTGAACTGAACACCCAGAATTTTTTTTCTATGTGCCCTGGAGGTGACTAGTGTTGTACAGGTGCAGAAGAAACGTCGGCCTCCACACATGGCGTGAACACAGCCTGCTTTAGCATTAACAAAACCAAAACATGGGCTCACTGTAAATGCATTAGGCCTAGTTCACATCTGCTCAAAATACTGATGCAGAACAAGCGTGTTGCCCATCGCATTTGACATGCATTAAAGGTGAAATGAAAGCACTCCCTAAATGCCCTATGCAGGTTTCACACACAGTAAAGGCATAATAAAACCCACCCAGATGCCTATATTTTCTTTCTTTTTTTTTGACGGTTGTGAACAAGATGTGATGCAAACAAGCTTAATTTTCGAAGCACAGCAATGCAAATGCTTAATTTTTTGATGATTTGAATGGCCCTGTGTGCTGTTCATATTATGAATTGTAGTCTGCTTTACTAGGAGTTTGAGAAAAAAAAAAACACGCCTCAAACTCCCGCTTTTAAAGCCAGTGTGAACAGTGCCTTAGGCCTATTTTACATGAGCTTCAGCTTCCTTTAAGATTAGTGAATGAATGAATGAGTAACTTGTATAGGGCTACAAACGTGAACTAAATCGACTCCAGGCAGTGTCAACAGCAAACTTTTCCAAGCATTTGCAGAGCTTTCAGCAAGATTTGTTGGAGCTTTGGTACCATTAACTTCAGTTTGTAAATGTTGAACACAGATTGGAGTGTTGATTGCCACTTTCAGCAAGCTGCTAGCAGGCTTTATCGGGCTCTCAACAAGCCTCCATACGTTCTGAAGCCTGCTATCAGCTTGTTTAAAGTGGCAATCAAAACACTCCCATCGGTGTTCAACATTTACAAACTGGAGCTGAATGGTACTTCAGCTCAACTCAACAAAGCCTGCTGAAAGCTCTGCAAATGCTTTATCAAAGCTTGCTGTTCACACTGTTCTTATACAAGCTGAAGCCCATTTGAAACAGGCTTTATATGTAGTTTATTTGTAACTGAAAAACATAGGTAAATTTATAAAGCACTAAATGTGACATTCATCAAACATTCACTGCACACACACATTTCTGGTGCATCAGTGTTATATTAAAGGGAATGATTCACTTGCAGTGAATCTTTGGTGAATGTCACATTCACTACTTTATAAATATGCCCTTTGTGTTTATGTTATAACTGGTACAATGAGAAGGACGGTGTTGTATTATGATCGCAACTGCACCTCCAGGGGCCATAAGTGTTATTTGCTTTCTCTGCTTACCCTCTGTTAGTATGACACTTCTGAAAGCTAAATCCAATAGTGTGCCATCAATATATGATACATATTAAACATTTTATGCACATTGGTCAACAATAACAATAGTACTGTCTTTGTTGCGATTTTATCCTGCAATACAGGTTGACAAAAAGAGAACGACTTTGCTCAGGATGCAAAGAATGTAGTTAACTAAGTTTAATAGGGGACAAAGTAAACTGCCGTGTAATCTCCTTCAACTTTTATTAATTACTTTTTGGCTGGCAAATGACAATGTCTGATCTTCCGCAAACACAGCGCTGCAGTCAAATTTCCATGGTGACAAGCCTCTGCTAATACCCAGGCTTTTTATTTGCCTGCAGCATAACCGAGTACTACAAGTGAGATATAAACACTTCTATCAACATATGCATTATAATGATTATTCTTGTTTAGTAAGTCAATACAAAAGAAATATTATGCCCATTTTAGTGCTGGCTTGTGCTGTCAGCAGATGTGACAAAGAAAATCTAAGCAGATGGGATACATCTGTTAATCATAAACATTCTTTCATTAGTGCCATTGTCACATTTATTTGGAGGTATGTTTATATTTTAGTGTATCAGCTAATGAGAGCCCTGAATTTACATTGCAGTCTGTATCTGTAATGTCTGTTCTTAGCAATATGCTTGTTTATGTTTGGCAAAGAACACTTGCAAATGAAGATTTACCTATCTCCACCTCTCAGATAACATTACATTTGTATATATACCTAGGCTGTTTTGCATATTTGTTTTCTTTCTTTTTTATATATGCATCATACTTAGGTATGTTATTCCTGTGTTTTGGTCACGTGTGTAAAGTGCATTGGCTTTTGCCACCAGGAATGCTGACACATACCCAGCTGGCAGAGGTGGCACAGATACCTCCATTTTACTGTTGCAAACAGATCTTTTAATCTCTCATTGGATCCCATGCTTTTCTTGAAGCACGGTAATATTATATATGGCAACATGGCACCTGGGAAATCTGGCACCTCTTTAACAGCATGTGGCACATATGAAATGTGATAACTCACTGACGTGTTATATGACATGCTGTAGATATCTCATGCATACCTATCAATTAATTATAGTTGCAAGCACCAAAAAGTGAAAAAACACCCCACAAATGATATATACACATAAATGAGGAGATTGCAATATTATATGCAAGCTCTGGTAGTGGGTAACCATCAGCGTAGGAGACACATTTAAGGCTGCTAGGCTAATGTAGATGAGAGAGTAGCCTGTAATTGATAAGTTTGAGGACTACATGTGAGTGCAACAATTTAAATAAATATGCTTTGGGCCCATCTGGTTTGAAACCTTGGATGTGCAGTGATTGCTACTGTGTATCAGCAGTTATAGCATTGCTGAGCTTACAATGAGGGGGGGGGGGCTGTGTTAGACCTCTTTTGTTTGAAAAGTCCACCCATTAAGGTGAGCAAGTGTCCACAGGGTTGGTGGTGGAGCACACTGGCTTTTTGGTTGTTTCATAACAAGGCTGAAGCATGGACTTGTATTATTTTGAGTCAGTGCTGGGCTCAACCCCTCCTTCTCAGAGCAGGCAGCTCAGCTGTCGGTTAATTGCCAGCTCCAATCTTTCCACAGTGACTCAGCTGATGATGATGATATCCTGTTTGTCAAGTCCTGCTGGTTACTTAAGCTGTTCAGTTCAGTTCCTCTCTGCATTCGCCTTGTCAACACATCAAGAGACTCTCTCCTGTGTACCTGTTATAGACTTGCTTGGCTAATATCCCTTCTGGTTCCTGATCCTGCTTGCTGTTCCACTATGCTAATTCTCGGGTTACCTGATTTCCTGGACTATCCTGAAGTTCATTGATCCATGGCTCCCTGACATCCTGGCTTGTCTGAATATCCATTCCGGTTATCGAACTCTGGCTATGTTTTGACTACAATTACTCTGTTTACCTTTTACTATTATCATTATTAAAATTATTAAACAAGTGTGATTTTACTGCACTTCTGTCTCGGTCTGTTTCATGGATTTCTGACATTAGGTTTTCATGGCAATGGACAATCTTTCATGTTTTTTTTAATTTGAAATGCACATTTTGTTGTGTAAACACACACACACATTATATATATATATATATATATATATATATATATATATATATATATATATATATATATATATATATATATATATATATATATATATTAAGGGGAACCCCGATCCTAAGAAACCATCTGAAACTCAATGTGTGAACTAACCTTGTTGATTTTCACTTATAAAATCCAAAGAACGCCCAACTAGGGCCCAGGGAAACAATAAATATTATTGCTTTACATATTTATATCTAATCAATGGGCATGAGTTAAAGGCTCATTGTAAAATCATTGAGAATAATTCACTACTGTGCTAGGATGACTTAATTTATGATTTAATTATGATGAAAATCCCATGATTTTATTTCAGCTATCTATATGTAAAGTAAAACCAACCTACTGGAATCTAATGAAACCATATGAGAAACTAATAGCCAAATTCTGGCAATTTGGCTATTGGGATATATTGGACAATTCATAAAAAGTATAAGAACCCACTAAGGTTCAAAACCATTGAATCTGCATTCTTCTTTTGCTTCCTCCTCCAATTTGGATTTAAGAGGAAATTATTTAACCTGCTTAAAGCTCTTGTTCCTTGAGTTGGAACATGAGGTTCAGGAAGGAAGGCATCCTAGCAATGCACATAGTGACTATTGTTTTCCAAGAATCTATTGACAAGCACACCATCATTTTATAGATACAGTACATACAAGATTTCAGGTATTTGTTTCACACTGAAAAACATAATATTAGAGCATATACAGCAAACAGGATCCCATACTGTTCATGTTACTTATGTGAACCAGACAAACCAAGATAAAAAATCAATTCAGTTAAAATCAATAGAGCTGGCAGCGCTTTAGTTTTAGGTGAATTATTGACAGTTTTAGCTATACCATCTGCTAAATTGTCCAGTGAGTGATTAAAAGTTGGATTACAGAGCTTCTTTGTTGCAACATATGTAGTGTATTATAAACCTTAAAAACACACTCAATGAACCAAAGCCCAAAAATACCCCATTATTTTAATATTAGTCATACCATGATAGTATTATTTTTGATACCCTGTAATCTGCACAAAAAAATAAACTTTATTCAAAACTTGCATAACATGCCAAAACAGTAAAGCATTTACCTGTAACCAAAGTCTGTCACTTGCTGCTGTTTTTCCATTTGCTGTACATGTGACGGTGGCAAACTGACCAGCATTCACATCATCTTTTTTAACCCGTACAAAATGTGGTGTTTTACCTGAAAAATACCATTAGAAAGTACAATCAATTTATAAAATGGATCACATAAAAAAGTTAGTCAAATAACCAATAAAACTGGTGTAACTGGTGAAATATATTCTAGGTTTGTTGTCAACAAAATGTTTACTCTGTGGCAGTATTTCTATGGTATTCTATAAAGTCACAAAGGGAACTAGGGGCAAGGAGCAAACAGTAAAGTATCCGCCCTCATCCTTCTGCCTATACTTACTGTGTATTCCAAAGAAATTAGGGCCAGATTCAGGTACAATTGCGGCCGTGTAACGTAACCCGTTTACGTTACACTGCCGCAAGTTTTTAGTGTAAGTGCCCGATCCACAAAGCCCTTACCTGTAAACTTGCGGCGGTGTATTGTAAACACGTCCGGCGCAAGCCCGCCCAATTCAAATGGGGCGGGTACCAGTTAAATTAGGCGCGCTCCCACGCCGGACGTTCTGCGCATGCACCGTTCGCAATTTTCCCGACATGCTTTGCGCGAACTTACGGCGGCCCGACGTGTTTGTGAATCGCGACGTGCGTAACGTACTTACCCCGGGGAAAAAAAAAATGTCAAAAGCGACGCGGGAACGACGGGCATACTTTAACATGGTGGAGTAATTTTACACCATGTTAAAGCACACCTAACTTTGCGACGGGAAAAAAATACTTGCGCCGACGTAACGACGGGAAAAACCTTTGTGGATCGCCGTAACTGCTAATTTGCATACCCGACGCTGGAATACGACGCAAACTCCCCCCAACGGCGGCCGAAGTATTGCATCCTAAGATCCGACGGTGTAAGTCAATTACACCTGTCGGATCTTAGGGCTATCTATGCGGAACTGATTCTATGAATCAGCCGCATAGATACGACAAGAGATACGACGGAGTATCTGAGATACGACGGAGTATCTGAGATACGACGGAGTATCTGAGATACGACGGAGTATCTCCGCTGTGAATCTGGCCCTCAGTTGGTAAGGTTGAAAAAAAGTCCATCGAGTCTAACCTGTGTGTGTGTGCTTTTATGATACGCCGTCGTATCTCCTCTGTGAATCTGGCCCTTAGTGCTTATCAACTGATTGCCTCAATGGGGTTCTTTGCAATCATAGTAAATCATTCTCAGTACTGTAGGGTTTGGTGGCCACACAAAATATTGACACTTTGGGCCCAATTTGGACATGTTTACTTTTGTTGCCAGCGGTTTAGACATTAATGGCTGTGTGTTGAGTTATTTTGAGGGGACAGCACATTTATACTGTTATACAAGCTGTACACTCACTACTTTACATTGTAGCAAAGTGTAATTTCTTCAGTGTTGTCACATGAAAAGATATAATAAAATATTTACAAAAATGGGAGGAGTGTACTTACTTTTGTGAGATACTGTATGTGTATATATATATATATATATATATATATATATATATATATAAATATATATATATATATATATATATATATATATATATATATATATACAGTATATACACATACACACACAAAATAAAAGGCAACTGTCTTCCAGCAACAATGGAAATATATATTGACTCAATACCTATAATATGCCATAAACAGATGAAATCTATTAACCACTTAAGACTCGGACCAAAATGCAGCTAAAGGACCCGGCCAGGTTTTGCGTTTCGGCACTGCGTTGCTTTAACAGACAATTGCGCAGTCGTGCGACGTGGCTCCCAAAAAAAATTGGCGTCCTTTTTTTCACACAAATATAGCTTTCTTTTGGTGGTATTTTATCACCTCTGCGGTTTTTATTTTTTGCGCTATAAACAAAAATAGAACGACAATTTTGAAAAAAAAAATGCAATATTTTTTACATTTTGCTATAATAAATATCCCCCAAAAATATATAGAAAAACTTTTTTTTCCTCAGTTTAGGCCGATACGTATTCTTCTACCTATTTTTGGTAAAAAAAATCGCAATAAGTGTTTATCGGTTGGTTTGCGCAAAATTTATAGCGTTTACAAAATAGGGGATAGTTTTATTGCATTTTTATTATTTTTTCGTGACTGCGACATTATGGCAGACACTTCGGACAATTTTGACACATTTTTGGGACCATTGTCATTTTCACAGCAAAAAATGCATTTAAAATGCATTGTTTACTGTGAAAATGCCAATTGCAGTTTGGGAGTGAACCACAGGGGGCGCTGATGGGGTTATGTGTGACTTCATGTGTGTTTACAACTGTAGGGGGGTGTGGCTGTAGGTGTGACATCATCGATTATGTATCCCTACAAAAGGGATCACACGATCGATGACGCCGCCACAGTCAAGAACGGGGAAGCTGTGTTTACACACAGCTCTCCCCGTTCTTCAGCTCCAGGGACCGATTGCGGGACTCCAGCGGCAATCGGGTCCGCGGGTCCCACGGTCCCGGAGTTTCGGACCGCGCTGCGGGCGCACGCCCGCGACCCACGGCTGGGTACTAGCACAGGACGTACCTATACGTGAATGTGCCCAGCCGTGCCATTCTGCCGACATAAATGTGCAGGAGGCGGTCCTTAAGTGGTTAATTTAACTGCTTGAGGACCACCGCACAACGATATACACTCGGCGGCTCACTCGCGACCCGGTACATTTCTCTGTGACCCGACCATCCCCAGCGGACCCAATTGCCGCCGGTGTCCCGCACTCGGGTCATAGAGAGGAAGAATGGGGAGAGGTAAGTGTAAACAAAACTCTCCCCGTGCTTCCTAGTGAGCCTGTCACTGATTGTCTGTTCCCTGTCATAGGGAATGACGATCAGTGATGTCACACGCCCAGCCACGCCCCTCACAGTAAGAATCACACATTAGGGCACACTTAACCCCTACAGCGCCCCCTCCTGGGTAACCCCTTCACTGCCAGTGTAAATTTTACAGTAACCAGTGCAAATTTTATAGCACTCTTCGCTGTAAAAATGACAATGGTCCCAAAATACTGTCAAAAGTGTCCGATGTGTCCGCCATAATGCTGCAGTCATGATAAAAATCGTTGATCGCCGCCATTACTAGAAAAAATAATTATTAATAAAAATGCAATAAAACTATCCCCTATTTGGTAGACGCTATTAATTTTGCGCAAACCAATCAATAAACGCTTATTGCGATTTTTTTACCAAAAATATGTAAAAGAATACATATCGGCCTAAACTGAGGAAAAAAAAAAAAATTTTGTATACATTTTGGGGGATATTTATTATAGCAAAAAGTTAAAAATATTGCATTTTTTTCAAAATTGTCGCTCTATATTTGTTTATAGCGCAAAAAAAAAAAAAAAACGCAGAGGTGATCAAATAACACCAAAAGAAAGCTCTATTTGTGTGAAAAAAAGGACGCCAATTTTGTTTGGGAAGCACGTAGCACGACTGCGCAATTGTCACTTAAAGCGACGCAGTGCCGTTTTGCAAAAAGTGGCCTGGTCTTTGAGCTGCATAATGGTCGGGGGCTTAAGTGGTTAATCAAAACGTATGACCTTAAAGACTCTTAGCCAGATACATAAACACTTACGACGGCGTATCAGTAGATACGTCTTCGTAAGTCCGAATGCGGCACCGTCGTATCTATAAGCGTATTCTCAAACTGAGGTACGCTTCTCTGTTGCTAAGATACGACCGGCGTAAGTCTCCTACGCCGTCGTATCTTAGCTGCATATTTACGCTGGCCGCTAGGGGCGTGTACGTTGATTTACGCCTAGAATATGTAAATGAGCAAGATACGCCTATTCACAAACGTACTTGTGCCCGATATGCTGTTTACGTAAGGCGTTTTTCCGGCATAAAGATAAACCACCAAAAAGATGGCGCAGCCCATGCAAGGTATGGACGTCGGAACAGCCGTCGTATTTTATGTCGTTTGCGTAAGAGTACGTGAATGGGGCTGGGCGTAGGTTACGTTCACATCGAAAGCAATGAGTATTTGCGCTTCATTTACATGGGGTCACGATTCATTACCATACAACACGCCCCCTACTTGCCTATTTTGAATTAGGCTGGGTTACGCCGGGCCATTTGCGTACACCGACGTAACTTGTGAATACAGTACTTGCCTCACTATGTTACGTCGGCGTAGTGCAAATGGGATGCGCTACGCCGGCATAAAGATTAACCTCTACGTGAATCTGGCCATCTATGTGTGGTTACCATGCTACCCACATGTATAGGACGACATAGAAGTAACATATAGTTTCAGGACATACCTCTGACAGACAATGCTACAGTTCAAGGGTATCTACTTTGCTTCCCTATAGATAGAGGAGACACCCTAAGGCCTCGTACACACGACCGAGTTTCTCGGCAAAAACCAGCAAGAACCTTGCTGGGAGATATTTTTTTGCCGCGGAAACCGGTCGTGTGTACATTTTCGTCGAGGAAACTGTCGAGAACCTCGACGAGCCAAAAAGAGAGCAAGTTCTCTATTTTCTCGACGGGAGTCTGATTTGGCTCGTCGAGTTTCTGGTCGCGCTGGTTTTCAACGAGAAACTCGGACGTCTGTATGCTAAGAAACCCACGCTTGCTCAGATTAAAGTATGAGACGGGAGTAAAAAGAGCTTTTGTAATGGAGATAACACATTTTTAAAGCTGTAACAGACTGAAAAGTGCAAATGTCTCTTACCAAACTTTTATTTAACACGCAAACACATGAAATTAGCAAAAGCAGCCCCAAGAGTTTAGCCAGTGGAATCGAACTTCCCCTGCCGTTGTACGTATTGTATGTCACCGCGTTTGAGAACGAGGAGATTTTGGCTTGACTGTGTGTACGCAAAGCAAGCTTGTCGAGTTCCTCGACAAGCCTAACGAGGAACTCGACGAGGAACTCGATGTGTTTCGCCCGTCGAGTTTCTCGGTCGTGTGTACGAGGCCTCAGACACAGGTGTCAAACACTTTAAATAACGTCCAAAGGCAAGCTTGAGAACCACTACTTTAATATATGCTAAATAGAGGAAAAAAAATGCAAGACTTACTGCAAGGGTGTCCTAGAACTTTCACTTCATCTATTGCAATGTATCCATGTTGATCTGAGGTAATAACTTCAAAATAAACCTGAAAGTATTAACAATATAAGATAAGTAACAATATAATATTTTCAAATCTGTTCTGAGAATAAAACATAACACATAACAAGGTACAAAAAAAACAATTTTTCCATTTGTATTAGGAAAGGCACCTGATCTAATCAGTAGTAAAATTCCAATTTCCAAAATGCATACGAAAATGCATAGTCTAGCTACATTTTTTACTACAAATACACAACAAAGTTACATAGTTACATACTTAGGTTGGCAAAAGACTCAAGTCTATCTAGTTCAATAATTAGAGAATAAAACAAATAGAAAACCAACTTATACACAATTCTGTTCCCACAGTTGATCCAACATAAAACATAATCCAATTCTCTCCAGGAGGAAAAATGTATATCTGATCCTCCAGGAGGCAATCGAAAATTCTTCGGAACAACTACCCATGGTGTTATTACCTATTAGTATTAGACTAGAGTTGGACTTAGGTAACTGATATAACATTACTGGGGTAGAAATGGTCAGAGCAGGTAAATCAAAGGTATTTATGGCTTAAATCCAGGCAAATCACTAAATACATAGTTCAAATAGTTAGATACTGTATATAACCAGGTATATATCTGCCATAGGATTTGTTTTTCTGTCTGTCCAATAATATTTCTGTCTGTGCCAGACAATACATGAATACAAAAGACCTGAGTTTTCTATGCAGGAGTTAAGCAAGGCAGCTAAGTCACTACCCTGCAAAGAGTGCCGGCCCTACCTCTTCCAATCTGAGTGTTGTGTACAGGGCATTGTATTAGTTGTCCTTTCTAAAATATTTTTGGGGCAGATCCACATACCTACGCTTTCCCCCCGCGCAGATGTCAGATACCCTACGCCGCTGTAACTTACTTTGACTTGGTTTGAATCCTCAACTAATTTGCGCCGTAAGTTACGGCGGCGTAGTGTATCTCTCGCGACGTAAGGGCGTGGAATTCAAATTGGGTGGGTAGGGGGCGTGTTTCATTTAAATGAAGCGCGTCCCCGCGCCAAACGACCTGCGCATGCCCTGTCCGTCAAAACTCCCAGGGTGCATTGCTCCAAATGACGTCGCAAGGACGTCATTGTTTTCGACGTGTACGTAAATGGCGTCCAGTCCCATTCACGGACGACTTACGCAAACGACGTAAAATTTTAAAAATTATACGCGGGAACGACGGCCATACTTAACATTGAGTACGCCACCAGATAGCAGCTTTAACTATACGCCGGAAAAAGCCAAACGAAAACTACGTAAAAAAATGCGACGGCCGCTCGTACGTTCGTGGATCGTCGGAAATAGCTAATTTGCATACTCAACGCGGATTACGACGGGAACGCCACCTAGCGGACGTCGAAAAATTGCATCTAAGATCCAAAGGCGTACGAAGACGTACGCCTGTCAGATCTAACCCAGATGCCGTTGTATCTTGTTTTGAGAATTCAAAACAAAGATACGACGCAGGAATTTTGAAATTACGCCGGCGTATCAATAGATACGCCTGCGTACTTTCTTTGTGGATCTACCCCTTTGAATGAGCTTTTAATTAACACGTAAACACATTAAAATGTGTTTTAAAGTCCAGCTTTAATAGTTCTTTTGTAACAGTATAAAAGCGGAACATAGCTTTGTTATTAATCTGTAATACATTGCATTTAAAGTCAACGTTAAGTGGAGCATTGGTGTTGAGAAGGGATACTTGGGTTTTTCCTCTGCCCAAGGTGCAAGGGTGTCATTTTGTATGTATGTATGCTATGCATGTATAGAAATGGTGACATTCTTTAAAAAAAAATAATAAAATTTTTTTTAAACACTAAAGACAAAGCTAAATCAACATAGAGATTGATGATGTGTAGAGTGACTATCAGATTCCATGGCTTTGTTGTGTGCACGGCACCTGTCTGGGCATAATTATTGCTTATGTTTGTTTTTAGATGCAGCAGAAATGATTACACTGATTATAAGTAAGGGACGTCCCTAATTAGATCAGAATCTTTACTTCCAAATGTTGAACACCACATTGGCACAACACTGAGACAGATGTAATCTGCTTGTTCTACACTATTTCAGGCTTTGCATGATTCACATGGGTAACCTACATGCAAAGCACTGATGTGCTATTGTAAATTGTTTCTGATCAATAAATGGAGTTGTGTTGGTAATCTATGTGCCTATAATAGCCTTGTCACCCATCTGTCTTCACAAAGCACAGTTAATTTTGCTATTTAAGAGAGCAATTACATGGTAAATTATCAATAATAGAAGCATAGTTTTCATGTGTATAGCACAGTGTAGCAATCATCACAATTTTTTAAGAGCTGTTAATAAAATCAACAATTTACAATAGTATGTTTTTACTGGGAAAATGGTAATAAATATTATGATGGATAGACATGGTCTAGGACCTAGGCTTGAGATTACGTTTAGGTTTATATGTGACCCAACCTGTGTTATGACTAAGGTTCTTTACATGTTTAAAATGGGGGTACTTATTGAGCATTTTCAATTCCTGCCATGTGCCCCCAGCTGAGAGATAATACAGTGTGTGCTGGGATATACAGCCTAGTATACTATATTAAAAAAAAGAAAGTTACCGCTCCAGGTGGATTGTGTTAGGATGATCATTATGGTCTCAGGAAGTCAAGGGTGCTGGCAATGCACAAGGCAACAAATGGAAAAAGAAAAGGAAAAGAAAAAGAAAATATGTACAGCCGCACTCCAAAAAAACTTGATGGTTGTCTTTACTTAAAAAAGGAAAAATGCACTACAAGTCACAGGACACTACACGGGAGTAAAAAACTGACGCGTTTCGCACTATAGATTAGTGCTTAATCATAGCTATACTATACTGTGTTTACTGGTTGTAGTTCAACCTTGTGTTGACCGAAATGCTTCAAGCAATGTGTTGGCCACTGATGTAGATTACTTCTCTTGGAGGGCCATTTTGCTAAGTGAGTTTTTGCTGTGCAGGTAGAATGCCCCATGAGTAAGCTCTTCTGCATCCACTACTCATAAAAAAAAAACAGTAAATGTTATGAGGGAGATTAAGAGGAGCTTCCATCTGTCAGAAATGTTTGCAATAGTAAAAAAAGTCTTCCAACTAGTGGAAGTTGAGTCTTTGTGCGAAGGGGCAATCCTTTCCTCTTCTTGGTAAGAAAGGGGGGAAGTGACTATGTGTATCACGTATGTCTCATTGGCTAAATTACATAGAGGCAAGTGCTTGTGTGTGTACAAGGATGAGTCAGTGTCTTAGCAACAATGCCTAGATAGAAGATATTTAAATGTTCTCATTTGAGAGACTTCTGGGACCCACTGTGATATCCAACAAAGGAGAAGCAAGGTCTGGCAGGCAGAGTTGTTTGCAATGCATTGCTCTTTGTGGAATAAAGCTTAGTAAAGCCTATATAAAGTTTATGGACTAGGACATATCCCCTGTAGCCACAGCACCTGCTGCTAGCAGTGGAGCTTTAAAGAGGTTGTAAAGTCTCCAGGTTTTTCACTCATTCTATGCATTAGGGTGAAAAGCCTTCTGTGCTGCAGCTGCCCCCAGAGCGCCCCACCTTTTTCTTACCTGAGCCTGTCCGTTCAAGCGATGTGCACGAGCCCAGCGTCTCCAGCCACTGTCTCTATCGTCATTGGATAGATTGATAGCAGCTGGAGGAATTGGCTCCCGCTGCTGTTAAACAAATCCAGTGACATGGGAGCGGTGGCAGGGCCGAGTCCTGCTGTCTGTGTCAATGGACGCAGCAGCAGAACTCATGAGCGCAGCCGCAGGAGTGCCACCAGGGAAAGCGGCTCTCTGTGGGGGCACCCGATGAAGAGGAGGAGCCAGGAGTTCCACTAGGGCACCCCAGAAGAAGAAAATTGGGGCTGCTCTGTGCAAAACCCTTGCACAGAGCAGGTAAGTATAGGCATGTTTGTTATTTAAAAAAAAAAAAAAACTTTACAATCACTTTAAACTTGGCTGATACTGCCTTGTTATGCCCTCCCCCTGTAAACTGACCCAGTTCATCATAGCTGCTGAGCCCTGACAACTTGGTCAGTTTATGTGTCTCCGTCATCTGATGCTATCTGCAGCTCTCCTGTGTCTCCCTCTGTCCTCCTCCCCTCCCCTTCCTGTCTGTCAGCTGGTACCAGCGCCGCACTGCTCCCCTCCCCGTGGTTTTAAAACTATGTTAAGTTTATACCATTCCCTCTGTTATATACAAACATGTGTCCTAGTGCCTGTGCATTATAAAATAAAAGCCAATTTCTACCTGTTTTCACAGCGCCTATCGGCACTCATGTGACTCCTCGGCTCTCTCCTCCCCGGCTGATGTCAGCGGGGGTGTTCGGCCCCACCCACTGGGGATGTCAGACAGGGAGAGGAGAGAGCAGAGGAGTCACGTGAGTGCCGGGAGGACTTGTTCTTATCTAACAGAGGATGGTATAAACTTAACATAGTGGCTTAACAACCAATTTAAGTTCACCCAGAATAGCTTTAATTTTTTTTGATACCCAACAAGATGGAAAATCTCTGTGTGTGATACCTTAATGCTGTTAATAGTCAGGAATTTCCAAAACAATGTCCAATATGTGAGCTCTAGATGATTTTCTTTTACATTTATAATTTTGAGCTTGAAATTGTGTAGACCAGCCTTTGCCACCTCTACTGAACATACGCCAGTTTTAGTTCCCTTAGTTTTCATTATCGAGTCATCCATGTGGGCATATACACCCTGGATAAATGACAGCCCACTCCCTCCTCCATGTCCACTAAACAGCTAAACACAATGGGGACAGGATATTACATATTGATTGATGGAGGACTCACTTCTCTGTATTTCTAAGCACATACAATCAATGAATAGACACAGGCTGGAGGGGCATGAAACTGGCTCGATAGGCAAACCCTCCTCCTAGATAGCCCATGCCATGTTTTTGCACAAAAATAATGATTTGAATTCAAATACATATTTGTTTGACACTTTAAAATATTTATTGGATAATAATTATGCATTTTTCTTTTGTATTTTGAAGGTTGTGTGTTTTTTTTGTTTAACATGTGCCCAGCAGCAGAGGACTAGAAGCTCCTCCCGCTGATGTTTCCCTGCCGAATGGGCTGGAAAGGAGCTGGATCATGTGGTACCTGTAGCTGTATATCAATTATAAAAAAGGTACATATATATATATATATATTTATAAATACATACAGTGCCATCATCCATATACTGTGCATAAGGAGAAGGGATAATATAAATTAAATAGTGTGTTTTTAGTATCACTTTAAAGTACAGGAAAAAGGCTCAACAATTCAAAAATGTTATGGTTGGATTGTAAGTGAATGCTCCACTTACTAAATGTTTAACATAATCATATAGCCTTTGCTGAACCTGAAAACCTGAGGCTACAGTACTTTTAAAGGCTAGATAAGCCAGGGTCAGTTAAGCATCTGCCTGCCAGTTACAGCCACTTAAGCACCTGTCTGGCAGTAGGGCTTAGCGAACCTGGCTGGGTTTGGGTTAAGACAAGTTTGAGAAACCCAGCATGATGTCTGCCAAAACCGATCTTACAGGCGAACAGCCAGGAGGAAACACTACATATTTTTCTGGCTTTTTTCAAGGCTAATAAGCTATCGTTGAATAAAGGGTATGAGCAGCTGGCCACTGCAATGCCCCAAAAAAACATACCAGACCGAAGGGCCTATTATGCTCATGAAGGGGGAACCCATGCCGTTTAAAAAAAAAAAAAAAAATTGGTGTGGAGTTCCTCTTCATGCACAAGTCGTACTACAAGTCGCATGCCAAAGTCGGATCTGTTAATATGGAATCCGACTTTGATCCGACTTCAGAAAAAAAGTAATGCAGGAACTACTTTGAAGTCGGCACGACTTAAAGTCGTGCCAGTATGAATGGTAGTCATGAGGAATGACTTGCCATCCAAAATCGTGCTACAAGTCGTATAAGTGTAAAAGGGGACTACGGTATAACACTGAAAATACAAAAATCCTTCAAATAGTATATCTGGGGGATACCTTAAAGCTGTGGGGTAACAGAACAGTACAATAATCTTATAAAAGTGACAGAACACATGAAAAAACAGCCTGGTCTTCCCCCTAAACTGTCATCCAGACACTTATCCAGGCACGCAGCCTGGGTGCTCAAGAACTGAGGGTAGCAAGCATGTAGCCCTCTTTCCTTTGCCAGACTAGAACACATGCCTTTCAACACTGGGAGAGCACCATGGCAAAGACTCCCCCTTTTGCAGGGGACCTTGTCCCAATGTATAGAGAAGACATATAATAGAATCTGGAAGCCCTCTTTAAAATAAGGAGGCACCCAGATTCCTTACCTTCCAGGAAGAAATAGGAAATACGGGTAGATTAGTACCCCTTACCAATTCCCACAAAGAGTCAATAAACACACCACACAGGGGAAAAGTATTTTATAACAACACATTTAATAAATAAAATGTAATATTAAATCTAATCATGGCATCCAGAAATGTAAACCCTTCTCAATCACCATTACACAACACCCTAAATTGTGAACCCAAGCACATGAACGGTGGGTCCATGAACACACAGGGTTTACCTTGGACACACATCTGACCCAAAACCTAGTCTCCTCCATGCCTGTCAGTTGTGGTCTGCAAGTACAATGCTGCAGAATCAACTCCATTAGACACGTCCTTTTTGCCTTTGTAGTGGGTGCTAGCATTCAAGTTAACCCTTAAAATAATTATAAATATCCAGACTGTATAATAGCTAAAACAAATTAATTTCAAGGTTTGAAATATACACAGAAAAACCATTCTGCTAAAGAGCTGAACAAATTACAAGTGGCCTTCGACTAAAAGCGTATAGCAGCACATCTTTAGCTGTCCTAGTTAACCACTAAAGCATTGACACCAATCAGCTGTCACAACAGGGGATGGGAGATCAACTCTGACAAAGAAAGCCAAAACACTAGATAAAAGTGCTTCCTGCTCTGTTTATCTTAAAAAAAAAAAAAAATCAGTGTTCGCTAAGTATTCTCTAATGAAAGACCAAGGTGAAATTAAAGTGGTTCTAAAGGCAGGAGGCTTTTTTTTTATGTCAATGTATTCTATGTGTAGCGCCTGTGTACTGTCTGTACAGGTGCTATTTTAAATTGAAGGGGGGATGAGAGAGTTAGTTAGCTCTCATCCGGTTGATTTGTCTAAATTGGGTCTTTGTTTCAGCTGGGCTGTACTGTGGGTCCATTCTGTTGTTGCAGGGGTGCTATACCACCCCGGAGCGACGGGTGGCGCCAGTGGAGTCCAGGTTGGGGTGCCTTTTGCCAGCAGACAATCAGGAGGGTTTTTCTCTCACGGGGCATGCTGGGAGAGGGTATTTCTGGAGCAGAAGCCATTGGGCGGGGTTCGTGTTCTGGTTCTTGTTCCTGGTGCGTCACCCACCTTTAGGGTGACCGCACATCACAGCCCCCCCCCCCCGGTTATATGGCCTACCAGGCCGGGGTGCGCGTGCCACGTGATGTTCCTCTATATGTTCTTCTACATATTTTTGGTAAAAAAAATTTGCAATAAGCGTATATTGATTGGTTTGCACAAAAGTTATAGCGTCTACAAAATAGAGCATAGATTTGAAATTTGTGTTATTATTATTTTTTACTAGTAATGGTGGTGATCAGCGTTTTTTAGCGTGACTGTGACATTACGGCGGACATATCGGACACTTTTGACAATTTTTCGGGACCATTGACATTTATACAGCAATCAGTGCCATTTATTACTGTATAAATGTCACTGGCAAGAAATGGGTTAACACTAGGGGGAGATCAAGGGGGTAAAGTGTTCCCTAGGGAGGTGTTTCTAACTGTGGGGGGGAGGGGACTGACTGGGAGTACAGAGAGATTGCTGTTCTTGACTACTAGGAACAGCAGATCTCTCTCTACTCCCCTGATAGAATGGGGATTTGTCTGTTTACATTGATAGATCCCCGTTCTGTCTCTCTCAGGAGCGATTGTGGGTTGCCGGTTGCTGGCCACACGCATCGGCTCCAATGTCACGCAGCGAAGGAGCCAACCTGTCGCCGTATAACGAGTAGGTAAACAAAACAGATTAGACTTTAATATCACTTTAAGAGAGCTGAGAGGTTTAAAGCTGGCCATACATGAATTTGGCTGGTTTAGCAGGGACCAGACAAATTTCAATTCATGTATGAACGTCCTGATCTACAAACTTCTGTACCGATCAGTGCCACTGGCAATAGATTATTGTATTCTGATGGCAGGGAAGTCTTGATGGCGTCAGAACACGACAGCATAGCAGGAGGGAATTGGATCACCTCTTTTTGTTCAAACCTCTGGTTAAACGAAGAAAAAAAGATTATGGGCTACCTTAACTCTTAAAAGACACGAGGGTTGCTTTACTAAAACTGGAGAGTGCAAAATCTGGTGTAGTTGTGCATAGCAGCCAATCAGCTTCTAACTTCAGCTTGTTCAATTAATCTTTGAACAAACAAAATGGAAGCTGAATGGTTTCTATGCAGAGCAGCACCAGATTTTGCACTCTCCAGTTTTAGAAAATTTACCCCACTGTTTTCTGCTTCTGTGATGTACAGAGCCATAGAGTCAATACAGGGCAGTGATGGTTTGGAAAACGAAACTGATTAGTGCTGAGGGGTTTTAGACACACAGTAATCACACCTCCTTGATTAGTGACCACAGAGAGAAAGCTCCCAGTACTGTGGTTATCAGGAAACAGACAATCAGGAAGTGTGGAGATCAGAGAAGAATTACAGCAACTTGAGAGCAAAAACGAACAATGAGGACATGAAAACAGCACTGCATTACGGTAAAGGAAGCTATTAAGATAAAAAAAAAATCCTTTACAAACCATTTAAGACAGAATTGTCTGCTATGTACTGTATTGCTATACACATATGAAACACATGCCAGTGTTCACGGCCTCTTGCTCACTCAGTGATTTTATCAATATCTGCAATATTTAATGCTCCATCTCCCTTTTATAAAAGATGCCAGCCATGTGGGTATGAATGTCACTGCTCTCTGACAGGGCTTCAGTGGAGGGAGGTGTAGCTGGCATGTGATCTCCTATCATAGAGGAAATCAACATCAAAGATTGTTCTGCCTGGTTGGATCCTGATACTGCTTCTCTCATGGGTCTGTCATGCAAGCGCAAAGTAGATTGTAAGCTGGGATGCAGTTTTTGAAGCAGGTAAATGTTAAATTGTAAATAAGAAGCAGAGGAACAGTAGGTGAAACAAACAAAGCATCCACCTACAGTTGCCCATGTAGTCCGAAACAAGATTCCCACCACTAAGAAGTTGTCATCTGCCCTTGGTTTCTAAGACACTATTACATTTTAGACATACAGTACTGTATGCCCTGGCAACGTTTTTTTTTTTTTTAACCTAATTTTAAAAATAATTTTAATAACATCTACAAATAGTGTCACCACTCTGAAGAAAAAAAAAACAACTGTTATATGGCGTCCATCTGAGAGTAATAGTCCATAAAGATGATTCGCACAACCGCTATTGCTCTAAAATCTTGCTTTTTATTCAGGAAACTGTACAGTACGTAGATGAAATCAATCAACGTGTTTCAGCCTACACGGCTTTAATCAGGATTAAAACCGTGTAGGCTGAAACGCGTCAACTGATTGCATCTGAGGCTTCTGAAGACGCCCAGTGGAAGAGGACGAAACACGTCAAGCGGAGATGAGCTATACGAGACAGTGTGATGGCTGGCAGCACACCAAGGTGGAGTTTTTTACCTTTATGCTTTTACCTTGATATAAGATCCTCGTTCTGTCTCTCTCAGAAGCGATCGCGGGTTGCCGGCGGATGCCGCAGCTGCTGGCCACGCACATCGGCTCTGACGTCACGCAGCGCGCGTGCATTCCCTATACTTATTAAAGTGGGTGGCTACGGCAATTCGCGCAGGGGAGCCAACCTGCCGCCGTATAATGAGTGGGTGAACAAAAAAAAATGAGACTTTAATATCACTTTAATAGAGCTGAGAGGGTTAAAGCTGGGCATACATGGACCGAAATTTGGCTGGTTCAGCAGGCACCAGGCACATTTCAATCCATGTATGCGCACCCTGGTATATATATATAAATATATGTATATATATATTTTTCTTTTTGATATGTATGCATGTAAAAAATAAAGAAAATAAATAAAATAAAAATTCTAAATTGTCAGTCTTTTCTTGTTTATAGCGCAAAAAAAAAGAAGAAAAAAATACCGCAGTGGTGATCAAATACCACCAAAAGAGAGCTCTATTTTTGGGGGAAAAAAAAAACATCAATCAATTTTGGGTACAATGTCGCACGACCCCGCAATTGATTCGTTAAAACGACGCAGTGCCGTATTGCTAAAAATAGCCTGGGCATTCAGGAGGTAAATCCTTCCAGGGCTGAAATGTTTAAAAACAACCCATTACTCAGAACCTGCATTTGTTTTGTTTTTTGTTTGTTTTTTCTTTATATTTTACACAGCAAAAAATGCTATAAAAATGCAATGTTTACTGTGAAAATGACAATTGCAATTTGGGAGTTAACCACTAGGGGGTGCTGAAGGGGTTAAGTGTGACCTCATATATGTTTCTAACTGTAGGGGGCGGGGCTGGACGTGTGACATCATTGATCGTCTTTCCCTATATCAGGGAACAGACGATCAATGACAGCGCCACAGTGAAGAATGGGGAAACTGTGTTTACACACAGCTCTCCCTGTTCTTCAGCTCCAGGGACCGATCGCGGGACTCCGGCTGCGATCGGGTCCGCGGGTCCCGCGGCCACGGTCACGGAGCTTCGGACCGGATCGCGGGCGTGAGCCCGCGACCCACGGCTGGGCACTTAAAGAGGATGTACAGGTACGTGCTTGTGCCCAGCCATGCCATTCTGCCGACGTATATGTGCAGGAGGCAGTCCTTAAGTGGTAAAGCTATACTTCATCTTTACTTTCAGCCTTGCACAGCTGTACAGGCTTCCTTTTTGTGCTGAAATAGCTTACTCTGATTTCACTGCACACTGTGATTGTCTCACAATGTGCATTAGAAGCCATAGACATTTCAAAAGAGCCTAGCTAATTCCCTGGTTAGAAAATGTCCAGCATCATATAACCCTTTCCTCCCTAGTACTACTGTCTATGGCCCATCCCATGTATTCATTGGATTTCAGTTCTATCAATCATGAAAGCTAAGCATTACATGTGGGTGTTACCTGTGAGGGGAGTGGGCATGCACATACAGCCTTCCTAGAAATTGCCACACCTCCAGATTAGTAGCCACACATACAGGTATTGTGATTTTTGCATAACCCCTTCCAAAAAGCCAGCCCATTGCTTGCGTCAAAGCTAACGGCTCTTGAGAGCAGTACTGAGGCAGAATGTTATGTTGTTTTCAGGAAGCTGTGTACAGCACACTGGCAGCCCCTCCCACACACCAGGACCTGCCTAAGATAAGGTGACCAGATTTTTTAAATGAAATCCAGGGACATATTTTTTTTTACTAGTAATGGCAACAGTCAGCGACTCTCTGCCCGTCACCGCTCCCCTCACAGCCTCTCAAGTCTTAGGCCCCTTTCACATTGAGGCGTTTTTCATGCGGTACAGCGCTAAAAATAGCGCTGCTATACCGCATGAAAAATCATGCCCTGTAGTGTTCAATGTGAAAGCCCGAAGGCTTTCACACTGAAGCGGTGCGCTAGCAGGAGCGCTCCAAAAGTCCTGCTAGCCGCATTTTTACTGCGGTATAGGAGCGGTGTGTTCACCGCTTCTATACCGCGCCTTCCCATTGAAATCAATGGGAAACCGCGGTATTAACCCTTTTGTCGGCCGCTAGCGGGAGTTAAAACCTCACCGCTAGAGCCCGAATATCGCGGTAAATACGACGGTATAGCGGCGCTACAAATAGCGTGGCTGTACCGTCACCGCGGCTCCACGCCTTAATGTGAAAGAGGTCCAGGGAAGGCAAAGAGATAGGCAGGTGGCTTGCCAGGATTTGAGCCAAGGCAGAAGAACATGCAAGCTGAATGGTTATGCGCCCTAAACAGAAGAAATATTCCCTACGCTCCGACCAGCACATGATCATCAGAAAGGGGGACAGATAATAGAAAAAATGGAAAAAATACAACCCCCCTAAGCTAGTAGCCAGGGCGGAGCGGGGGTGTGTAATTCAATTTTTTTTTATTTAATTCTGCACTGACTGTCCTTGAAATTGCCCCTGCCCCCTATTAAATCCAATCTGGGGACAAAACCAGGGACAGACTTGGTCCGGGGACAGTGTCCTTAATCAGGGGACTGTCCCTTGAAACTGGGGATGTCTGGTCACCCTAGCCTAAGATGCATAGAGAAGCACAGAGACCCAGTGATGAGATCACTAGGAATAAAATAAGGTACGTATTAGAAACAAAAATAAATCATTAGCATATTGATGGGGTGAAGGGGACTTAGGTAAGGCAAAATATAAACAAATGAAGCTTCAGCTTTAACAAACTTCCTATTCAGAAGTGACAAGCACACACTCATTGTATTGTATCCATAGGGGTGCAGTGCGTTCAACTCAAGAAAATCAAGTTTTTAAGACTACAGAACACCGCCATTCTCCTTGTTTCTATAGCATAGGTGAGGTTTTCTACAGTTCTGGCAGGATCAGCTTGTATTTTTTGCACTTATTAAACAGAACAGATATAACAAATCACTATCAAAAGCATATTTAACAGACCAAAAATAAGCAAATAAGAGAAGTTCACTGTTAGGATTTACATACACTTTAAAGTGGTTGTAAAGCCTGAAGATTTAAAAACCTTGAGTATCCAGCTCCCCCCTCAGTGCCCTCTGAATACTTACCTAAGCCCGATACAGTGAAGTGCACGAGACCCGAGGCTCTTCTGGGTTTCCCCATTCTGATTGGCTGAGATGTAGCAGCAGGAGCCATTGGCTTTTGCTGCTGTCAATCACAGCCAGTAAAACAGGAGTGGGGGCGGGGCTAAGCTGCGTTCTCTGTGTCTTATGGACAGAAAGAGCTGTCTCGGGAGTGAGCACACATGAGTGACCCCACAGCAACCAGTTATCTATGTGGGGCACTTGGAAAGGGGGAGGGGCCAGAGCGCCAGCGGGGAACTCTAGAAGAGGAGGATCGGGGCTGATCGGTGCAAAACCACTGCACAGGTCAGGTAAGTATGACATTTTTTTTTATATATACAGGGCCAGATTCACAAAGAATTGCCCTGGCGCATCGTATCAGAGATACGCTACGCCGCCGTATCTTACCTGGCGGAATTTCGAAGTTACGGCGGCGTAGTGTATTTCTCGGCGCGTATTTCAAATTGGGCGGGTAGGGGGCGTGATTCATTTAAATGAAGCGCGTCCCCGCGCCGATTGAAATGCGCATGCTCCGTTTCGAAATTTCCCGCCGTGCTTTGCACGAAATGACGTCGCACCGACGTCATTTTTTGAACGTAGACGTGAGTTACGTCCTTTCCTATTCACGGACGACTTACGCAAAAAAAAAAATCAAAATTCGACGCGGGAACGACGGCCATACTTTAACATGGCAAGTCTATCTATACGCCACAAAATAGCAGCCGTAACTATACGCGGGGAAAAGCCGACTAGCGACGACGTAAGAGAATGCGACGGCTGCGCGTACCTTCGTGGATCGACGGAAAAAGCTAATTAGCATACCCGACGGGGAAAACGACGCGAACTCCACCCAGCGGGCGCCAAAGTATTACACCTACGATCCGAAAGCGTACGAAGCCTGTCGGATCGAAGCCAGAAGCCGTCGTATCTTGGTTTGAGGATTCAAACTAAAGATACGACGCAGCAAATTTGAAAGTACGCCGGTGTATTAGTAGATACGCCAGCGTACTTGCTCTGTGAATCTGGCCCAAAATGTTTTTCTTTACAATCACTTTAATATATAGAAAATATAGATAAAGTATGCATTTAGTAAAAAAAAAAAATTGCAGACTAATTTCATCATCACTGTGTGTCTGTGATGAGGTCACTGCTGTACAAGGACCAGACAGGTTGAATATACACCTCTGCAGGGCAAGATGAAGTACCTTTTAATAAATATGCTTATTAATAACTATCCTGATGAACAAGTTTTATTAAAGCAAAGGTCCTAATTTATAAATTAATCTAGAACATAATTAGCCAATGATTTCTGAAATTATATTAATATCACTGCAAAATGCAATTTATAAGGAATATCTCGGACATCGTATGTATAATCATTCCGCATTAATATATCAGACTTCCTAGAAACGGTAAATAATTAATTTTGTAGGTCACGGAAGCAAACGGTATAACTCATTTTTATTTAAAAAATGATTGCATTTCTGACATTCATTTCTGCATTTCACCTTTTCCATATGCTTTATATTATAAGAAGTGCGTGCCATTTTCTCAGGTCAACATCTTAGTGCAATCACAATTGGTGAGATCCTGCTGAGCTTTTTATTAAGTCACTATGAAGCCCAAGCTGATCTACTAAGAAAATAAGAAGAAAGGGCTGATAAAATCCATATCATCTTAACACGTATTAGAATTAGGCAACTGAATTACAAATAGAGAAAACAATTATTGTAATGTGCATTACTTAAAGCTACAGCTCTCAAACCTGTCCACAAGCTTGGCCAACAGTGGATAATTTTTAGAACACAGGTAATAGAATCAATGATTGAACAAAGAGGTCTTGTGGATAGAATCCTGAGAGCAGGGCTAAACCTTCCTTTAATGATACCCATCTTTTGCTGGCATCTTTTTCTGCGTGCCACTCTTCAGCCGCCTTCATTGGGTAGGTGCGGGAAGACGTTATCCAGGAGTCAATCACCCTGGCATATAGGAACTAGGCTGACTGTGCATGCACAGCTCAGGTTAAATGCCAGACAATGTTGTCAGCACGCAGGTAGGTGGATTTTATTACAGAAGAGACTTTGTATGTCTCTGCTGCAATAAAGAGCCTACCACTTGCAGTTTGTGACCCCACATGCATTACAGTGGTTTACAACTTTAGCTACCCAGGATATCTCCTAAACCTGCACAATTTAGGAGATATTTAGGTGTGTAGGCTGGGGCAATTTCAAAGACAGTCAGTGCAGAATTAAAAAAAAATCTGAATTACACTCCCCGGCTCTGTCGCTCCTACTAGCTTGGGGGGGTGTATTTTTTTCATTATCTGTGCCCTTTCTGATGATCATCATGTGCTGGTCGGAGCAGAGGGAATATTTCTTCAGTTTCGGGTTCATGCCCGTTCCACTCGCATATTCTTCTGCCTTGTCTCAAGTCTCCTCGCCTTCCCTGGCAGAGTGATCTTCCTCCGCTCCGAGTAAGGCCTCGTACACACAACCGTTTTCCTCGACCGAATCCATCATGAAACTTGGTGGCAGAGTTTTTTTGCCGAAGAAAACGGTCGTGTGTATGCTTTTCATCAAGAAAACTGTCGAATAACTCGACGAGGAAAAAAGAGAACAAAATCTCTTTTTCCTCGACGGGAGTCTCAATTTCCTCGTCGTGTTCCTCGTCGGGCTGGTTTTTCGACGAGAAACACGTTCGTGTGCATGCTTAGAATCCCGCGCATGCTCAGAATAAAGTATGAGATGGGAGCGCACCTTTGGTAAAAGTAGCGTTTGTAATGGAGATAGCACATTTGTCACGCTGTAACAGACTGAAAAGTGCAAATCGTATCCTACCAAACTTTTACTTAACACGCAGTAACATGAGATTAGCAAAAGCAGCCCCAAGGGTTGTGCCAGTGGAATCGAACTTCCCCTACCGTCGAATGTGTTGTATGTCACCGCGTTTGAGAACGAGGAGATTTGGTCTTGACCGTGTGTACGCAAAGAAAGCCTGTCGAGTTTCTCGACAAGCCTAACAAGGAACTCGTCGAGGAAAACGATGTGTCTTTTCCGACGAGTTCCACAGTTGTGTGTACGAGGCCTAAGACTTGACAGGCTGTGAGGCGGGCGGCGGCGGCGAGAGCCGCTTATTGGCGCCATTACTAGTAAAAACAAATATGTCCCCGGATTTTAAAAATCTGGTCACCTTAACTTGGAGACACATACCATAACAAAGTACTCCAAATTCTCTTAGTGAGGGTTTTACACAATACACAATACACTACTAACATCAACTCAATATTTTGTAGTTTGTTGATCTGTCTCCCAGAAAAGTATCTGCATTGCCTTTAGCAACGTATAAGATTAAATCTAAAAAGCACAGAGATTTATCTATATTGCCAGCAGCAACATAACAGATCTCAACTGGAGAACAGACAAGTATCTACAGTATGTTGCCAAAGCAACATAGAATCAAACTGAGGAAGTAGACGTATCTTTGTTCCCTATAGCAACATAGATTTACGTTGATTTATTGACGGAAACTATTGCTTGCTTTTGACACTTGGAACTGTATTCCTTTGTTTTTAATAAATCAGACCTATTGCACACAAAACCAAAAAAAAAAAAAAGCTAATGACATAAAAAAAGAAAATTCTTTATCTGTGGAGCGCTATACGAAAATGCTGCATTAAAAGCTGCTGTCTGCTATATTTGCCTTTCATGGCATTTTCAGTAGTTACACATGTAAGAAATCATAAAAGAAAAATGACAGTCATTAGGGTGGCATTTTAATGCACTTATAGTAAAACAACATTGACACTTCTAATATATCTCCTGTGAGAAAATGTGTGACTTAAAACAGTGCTGGGCTTTCCATCATTTATGGTCCATGACTTCCCTGGCTTGAGAAATGATATTCTCATTCTATCCTCATCAGCATGTATTTTATCAGATCAGACTTGACTTCACCTGCTGCAAGAAGAATAGGAGAAACCTTAGCGGACTGGAGAAATGAACAGATAGAAATGTTTATTGAGAGCTATTTAGCGTAAAAAGTATAATTTTTGCTTACGGGGACGGATTTGTCAAATGAAGGAAATGTGCTGCATTCAGAACTATTTAGAACTCCGCAGAGAGCACAGATCAACATCCTGTTTTATGAATGATTCATTTAATTAAACAAGACTCACGTTTCATATTCTTCTTTGTTGTGCTTGTGATTTAAAGGAATTAATTACTGTTCTTATAAAGAACACCAGTCGTAACATTATGTGTCTCTATTGCTGAAAGAATTAAACATGCAACAAACGGCTGGATATAGAGTGGATAAAGAGCCGCTGTTTTATGCTACTAGGCATAATGAGCATATTTAATGTATATGGCACACCCATGAGCTCATATGCGTGTGCAGGGGGTGTGGCAGGTGTGCCTGGGCACACCCTAATCACTCTGAGCAGTGCAGACTCCCCCTACTGCCTGGTCTTCCCCCTGGTGTTGCCCACCCCCAGCTTCCCTCCTCTTCTCTCCTCTCCCATTGGCTGCTGCGGAATTTTTTAGGATGGAGAGCAGGGGGAAAGGACTCACTGAGTTCATTTACAAATCGAAGCATAGTAAACACAGTTTACTATGCTTTCATGTGTTTGAGATTTGGTGTGCACACCCTAATGCAATGGGCAGCACACACCTATGCATGAGCTGTAACACAGGACTAGATTCTAGGATACTCTCCCTGCAAATCCAGCATCCATTAATACCAATATGTACAAAAAAATCTAGGATTTTAGAATCCAGTTAGGACTAAAGAATGTATTGAGCTTTTTAGCAACCACTTTAGTTTAAAAAGATAAAATAAAAAATCTATGGCAAGCAGTAATACAAAAGAGGTGTCCACTACCTCCACCTATTGAAGCAAGTAGCACTGGAAGGCAACATATGATATAAACAAGTCAAGGATAAATCCAAGGAAAGATCCAAGCCATTACACCGACCAGCCCACTGACAACCACGACACCCTGGTATCTGTGGTCCTATCACTGGCTTACGAGTGACTCCACAATGGAAGCACATGCATTTTGATGGATAGGTGAAGGGAGCATTGGCCTTGTTTATATCATATGTTGCCTTCTAATGCCTCTTGCTGCAATGGCCAGTTATAGATGGGGGTAGTGTACATATTTTTTGTATTATATATTGGTTATATTGGTCAGGCAACGCACTGCCACCTTTGCAGCCATTGTGTGATTTGCTGGCTGTTCAGTGTGCCCCTATACCTTTAAAAAAGGGGGTTGGTTTCCTTCAGTCCACCTGCCCAGTGGCGTCTCCAGCTTTCATATTTAGGGGGGCACATGGGGGACAGGGACAAAAGTAGGGGGGCCAACTATCAAATGCAATTTTATATATATATATATATCTCCTGGGGCCCTTTACTACGATCCCACTATGGGCCCTTTCACATGTTCTGCAGTGAGCTCCCTTCCTACTATACTGGGGCCCCCCAGGGTGGCAGAAAACAAGAGATATATGTCACCAGCACAACAAGAAAATATAAGGGTCCAAAGCAGTGGGAGAACTATCATTGTTGCAAAGGTTGTCTTGCCACCGGGCCCTGGTGTTCTGCCACAGTGGGGATCCCCAGCTGTCCTGTCCCTGCTATTTACAGCGCTGGTCTGGCATCTGTCTCCTTGGCAGCGGCGGCAGTCTATTAGGACCTAGTGCTGGTGACATTATGGGTGCATGCAGGGGAAGGCTGGCACTATTGGTTATAGAGAGCCGAGCCCCCAGCTGGTCACCTAGCAGCAGTAATGCTGTATAACCTTCTTTGCATGTGATCCAGGTGATGCTCCCAGTCAGATCTAATAAACACAGTATTTATTAGCATCAAGAGTACAACCACATAAATATAATCAACCGTATGATCAGCAGCCATGTGGGCTTTATGCCTGTAAAGTGTGGGCTTTGATCAATAAAATCACTGATATTTATGACTAGAATTTGACTAAGAGCATCACCTGGATTGCATCCCGATCAGCATGTCAGAGAAGATCCACTGCTGCTAAGCAACCTGCAGGGAGCTCAACTGTCTACAACCAATAGAGATGGGCTTGAGTGTGTTTGAAATCCCACATGCCCGATCACGCCAGGAAGCCGACACTCCACAGTGCTAATCAATGTATGGGCTGCCTAAGAGCTAAGACCAGCCATAGACAGTTTAAATATCAGCTGGTTCAGCAGAAACTGGCTTTGATTTGTATTATTAATGAGCAGATTCTCTTATAATTATCACTAGTGGTTGCTGTATAGCCACTAGTGATAATCACTGTTTGTCGGGAGAATATAATTGCTGCGCAGGAGGGATATTCCCCTGTCACCACTGTCTGTTGATGGGGAAATCATGCAAGTTTCTTTCCTGCAATCTGTGGATGCAGGAAAGAAATTTGCACCGTATATTATCTGCCTAACTGAAAGTGAAAGTAAATTGTGAATGTTTTGAAAGAACAGGAGAGGGGGAGGGAGACAGATGGGGGGGGAGAGAAGGGATGGAGATAATGTAGTTTAGTGATTACAGTGTACTGCAGTCTGCAGTGCACACACTTAAACACGGTCCAGGCTAGAATATCTGGTTGTGTGAGCGCTCGCATTATGCAGTGTCGGCGAGCAGAGGGAGGGGAGGAATCCCCCGCAGAGCTGACTGGGGACGCTCTCCCTCTCAGGGAGCAAAATACAAAATTTTTTTTTTGGGGGGGCACATGGTGGGGCACAGCATGATGTTGGGGGGGTCAGGGCCCCCTCTGGCCCCCCCCTAGGGACGCCTCTGCACCTGCCCTCCACCTATCCATCAGAATGCATGTGCTTCCATTGTGGAGTCTCTCATAAGCTAGTGATAGGACTACAGATACCAGGGTGCCGTGGCAAGGCTCTGTGGCTTACACATGTATTTTCAAATGTGTGCAGACTAAACTCCTGTTTTAACGCATACTTAGATAGGTTGATTCGGTTGTCAGCGGGCTGGCCGGTGAGTAAAGCTTGAATCTTTCCTTGGCTTTATCATTGGCCTTGTTTATATATGTTGCCTTCCAATGCTTCTTGCTGCAATGGCCAGTTATAGGTGGAGGTGGTGGACACCTTTTTTTATTACTGTTATATTGGTCAGGCAAGCACTGACACCTTTACAGCCATTGTGCAATTTGCTGGGTGTTCAGTGTGCCCCTGTACCTTTAAGAAGGGGTGGGCTCCCTTTGATACTATGGCAAGTAGTGCAGTCAGTTCACTTGCTGCTTCCATCTTGGCCCAGAGGGGTGTTTTGTGGAAATGAAAGATTATGGGGATCCCACAGAGCACCCTATAGTTTTTTTTTTTTCTTAGGAGTCCTGAACTTTCAAAGAGATAACACATGCGAAAATGTTTTCATGATCAAAGAGGTCAAAAGGTTCAAATAGAATCAAAAAGATGAGCCAAAAAGATCAGAAAGTGCAAAATGAAAATCTCAGCTTACCAACCAATCCTTCGTGTCTGCTCTCCACTATCTCCCTCCTGCCATGTTTATTATGCCTTTTCTATGGCCACAAACCTATGTGGCTGCCATGTTGTAAATGCCTTCTATGGTAAAAACAGGTGTGTGTTGCGCAATTGAAAATGTTCTTTTTTAAGCTTGCTGGACACATATATGGTTTATTTGCAGAGAGCAGACATCAGTATAGTGCAAATGAGGTACCTGTCAACAAGAGGTTAACCTCATGGTTCTATGAGATTAAAAATCTCCAGACAGCCTCTAGGTAGCTGATTGAAGAGTAGGGGAGATAGAAGAGTAGCCAAAGGGGTTTTCAGATTTTGGCTTAAAGGCTTGCCAACTGTATCAGCAGGGACTGCCTTGTTCTTAATAAATGAATGCATTCCTGCTCTGGGCCACATTTATAGTTCATGCTGCACAGATACACATGAATAATGGTGCTCTGTTAGAAGATTCATAACTTTTTGCCATCAGCCATGTTACACCCACCCACTCCCACTAAAAAAAACATCATACTTTACTATATACTGTATGCTATCTGTTCTACATGAAACCACAAATTGACTATACAGTCCCCTAATTATTATGTGACTGCAGACATAAAGGAGATACAGTGGATGTCTATTATTCAAGCTACACACGGGGTTGATTTACTAAAGGCAAATTGACTGTTCAAATAGACTTTTGCTCCATAGTTTAATAAATGAGGCAAGGCTTCACTTTGCAAAGAGTACCCAATTACATGCAAGGAAATAAAAAAAATAAAAAATAAAAAAATTCTTGCAAATTATTGAATGATGGAAGTCAGCAGAGCTTCTGCTCATTTACTAAGCTCTGGTAATTTAGTAAGCTCAGCATGCAATGCACTTTGCACAGTCCCTTTGCCTTTAGTAAATCAACCCAATAGTGTCTTGCAGCCTTTTTACAACAGGTACCTAACCCTCTTCCCTTTTAGTTTTACTGCTAGATTTACCCATGAGTGTCCAGGCAAGGTACAAATATGTAAATTTACAGTACTGTGCAAAAGCTTTAGGCAGGTGTGAAGAAATAGTGTAAAATAAGAATGCATTCAACAATATATATTTTGATTGTTAATTTTTTTTTATCAATTTACATCATGCAAAGTGGGGGAATTGAAGATACATCTAAATCCAATCAATATTTGTTGTGACTACCCCTTGGATTCAAACCAGCATCAGTTTTTACACTTGCACAAAGTCTGGGATTTGGTAGGATAAAACTCAGGTGTATTATTAACCAATTATTCAAAGCAGGAGCTAATGATCATCAATTTACTGTAATATGTAGGTTGAAACACAGTCATTAACTGTAGGAGGCCTAGGAAGACAGTTTCATGTCATAGGTCAAACACCATGGCAAGACTGAGCACAGCGACGAGACACAAGATGTTGTGTTCAAGCTCTTTTGAAGAAGCACAAAGAAACGGGCAATGAGGACTGTAGACGCGGTGGTGAGCCATGGATACGTAATTCAGCAGATGAAGGACACATCATGTTATCTTCCCTCCCACATCAAAGATGTCCAGCAGTGCCATCAGCACAGGACTGGTAGAAACCAGTGGGACCCGGGTACACCCATCTACTGGAGAAGTCTGGCCAGAACAATTTTGTCCAAAAGCCATACCTCCGACATGGAAACAAGGCAAAGTGACTCAACTATGCATGACAAAATAGAACCGGGGGTTCATTTGCCCTTAGTCAAGATGGCCACAACCAGAAATGCTAGATTGTTTTTTAAAGTGATTTCTTAAAACAATAAAGCATGGAGACATGGATGGATGGTGAAGTTTTCTTTGAATATTAAAAATGTATTTACCTGCCTAGCGGTATTCCCGAGTCTGGCTCGGGGTGGAATTTTAGTACCATTAGTGGTATCCCCGAGCCAGACTTGGGATCGCATTGCAGGATCCAGGCAAAGTTACTTACCTTATCCCCTGGATCCTGTGATGTCTCCCCGCTGTGTGAGTGAGCTGTCTCCTTGCTCAATTCACACAGTGCCCGAGTGCCGCCAAGCTCTTTTCCCTGCAACGTTATGATGCATGGGGGCGGAGATCGGCGCCAAATTCAAAAAAGTAAAAACACAATACATACAGTATACTGTAATCTTATAGATTACCGTACTGTTTAAAATAAATACACACCCCCTGTCACGATCAGGCGTCGGGCTTTAAGGCCAATTGCAATAGCAGTGGCAGAACAGGTATACAGGCAGTCACTTCTGGCAGATGACACAGGCTCAGCTGAGGTGTGGAGTCTAAGTACTAGCTGGTGTTCACCAGAGCTCCTGATGGTGGAGATGGATTTAGCTGCGAGCTAGTACCAGGTCGCGGTCCTCAGGTTTGCCCCACCAGGGTGTGAGCAAGCTGGGGTACATTAGCGGATAAGCAGACAAGGATGAAACAGCAGCGTGGTCAGTAAACAAGCCAAGGGATCAATCACGAGTGGCTGCAGGTTGGGATCAGGCAGAGGAGTAGTCAAAGAACAGGCCGAGGGTCAAACACAGGTGGTTGCCGATTGGAATCAGGCAGTTGAGTAGTCCAGGAACAGGCTGAGGGTCAAACATGGGTGGTTGCAGGTACAAATGGCAGCAGAGCAGACAAATAGCAAGGCACTGGCTGGGAAGGCACAATAACCTGGCAAAGAGGAAGTACTGAGATAAGGCTTATATAGGTAGTTCATGGGAGGAGCAAGGGGTTCAAGGTTCAAGGCAATCAAGACACCAAGCAGAGTAGTCTAAAGGATCATATAGGTTTATCCAGCAGATCAGGCAGGGAACTGTTCAGCATCCCAGATAACTCAGTGCCAGACACAGAAGAGGTCCCAGGTTCAAGCCCAGGTCCTGACACCCCCTTTGTTCCTAGTGGTCTGTCCAGTGTCATGCATGCACTTTTATATAATAAAGACTGTTCTTTCTTATGTCAAAAGTGGTTTTAGACCAGCTAGAAAACAGCGATAATAAATTAGAATCACTTGCATAATTGAGCGATAACGCTTTGTGGGGAAATTCGTCTTCAGACACTAGAAGTAATGACAGCGACAATTCTGCAACTGGGCAAATTTCAGTGTTTTTGATTTGATTACATTATTGATTCATTTTTATTTTGTATTATTATTATTTGTTATAATTATTTATAGTAATTTATTATATTATGATTTATGATTTTGTGTTTCAAACTTTATCATACCCGGGATGTCTTCTAGACTCTTGTTTGGACAGATTTAAGTGAGTTATTCCTAAGAATTACAGGCCTACAATATAATACGTCAAATTTCCATGCAAAATAATTGTTCCGCTTTCAGCACCTAAAATCTGACATAATCTTACCGCCAGGGAGGTTAAACAGTGCTCAGATGCAGTGAAGATCCGCTTTGTCCTTCAACTTTTGGCACATGCTCAACAGCTATAGGGCTCCTTCACACGGGTAGCAGTCCCCAGCTCCCATATGAAAAAGGATTAACAGAGGAACGTTTTTCGGAAGTGGTTTGCAGATATTCAGGAAGCAATACTGCTGTCTCCTAATTGCCTGTTTTTTATTTATTTATTTGTTTTTGGACTGTCTTTTCCAGCTGAAGGGGCATTTCTCATTGAAATTTCATAGCACAGCTGCAGTTGTGGCACGTTCAATAGGCAAGTCTGACAGGTGGTGCCACCTGTCAAACTCAACATGCTGAGTTAAAATCGCCACAACCATGCAGCAAAGCATCTCAGCTGCAGAACGTCTATGAAGGTTTACTGTAAATATTTGTCCTGACCTCACCACATAATTCTGCTCTATATGCAGTTCCTAAAATAATGAGGAATATCACCATGGATTCTGTGCAGGCCAATCGAGATGGCTGCCTCAGGCAGCACTCATGGAGGCACATTGGGTCACTCCATCCTCTATGTAGCTCAGTAACACTGAGCTTGGCAAAACCTAACCAGCTTATGTGCATGTCACACAGACAGGTGCAGCAGCCAAGCCTCTTCGAAGACATGAAGCCCAGTAACAGTGCACATTCAGTAAAATTATAGCTGAACTGAACTCTCTCATTCAACATGAACTGTTTTTACTCATTATACTGCTAGCATTAGAAAATGCATAGGACGTATATAATATTTACTTGATTGACATTTTTTTAACCTCCCTGTCAGATTTTTGAATGTCAAAGCGGTACATTGTTTTGCATAGAAATTTGGTGTTTTATATTGTAGGCCTGTAATTCTTAGGAATAAATAACTTAAATCTGTCCAAACAAGAGTCTAGTAAACATCCTGGGTATGATAAAGTTTGAAACACAAAATCATAAATTATAATATAATAAATTACTATAAATAATTATAACAAATAATAATAGTAATAGTACATTTTATTTAATAATGTCAAAAACACTGAAATTTGTCCAAACAAGGGTGCAATATTACTAGTCACTGTAATACTAGACACTTCATATTGGTTTAGTAAACATCCCGGGTATGATACATTTTGAAACATGGGACTGCACAAAGTCCAACGTCACACTCAGGACAATGGAACCTGGTTTCATTTCAGATTTTCTTTATAGGCATCTTCTTGAGCAATGCGTGTGGAATGTCTACATTCTACTCAAAAAATAATTTAGAAAGTTGGCGAGCAGATCTTTTTTTAAGTAGAATTTAGGCATTCCACAAGCATTGCTCAAGAAGATGCCTGGAGAACTTCTTGTAGTATTTCTTTTGCTGTTTCCTCATTACTGGGTAGAATATCATTGCTTGGACGACTGTCTACACCTCCCATGGTGTTATTGTAGCCTATCACTACATAACAGTGGAGGTATTATGAACTGTACTCATTAGGCACACATCTTTCTTGTCATGCCATCACAGTGCCATCACAGTGCCATCATTGTGCCTCTCTGCCAAGCAACCATTTCTACAGTCTTCAGCTTCTTATTGCCAAACATTGGCGGCATATTGCGCCAGTTAGCCCTAAAGGTTCCATAGCCAAATGTTTTGTTTTGCAGAAGAAACTCATAAAGTTCAGGAGATGTGTAAAAGTTGTTACGCAATAACCCTGATTTAGCCATGGCTCAATCAGCGAATGAATGGAAGATGTTGCCATTCCATAGTTGCTGTATGTTGGATTGAAGGCAGGCATCCCAAGTTATTTATAAAAATATTTTAAATATGCAGAGTCAGATTCTGACCATTGAGGCTTTGCTACAATGGAGATTGCACTGGTTGATGGCTTACAGGAATTGAGAGAACATGGTGATCTCATCAGTGTAGTTCTGTTCATTAACTTTCCAATCACTGGCTAAGGTGGTATTTGACCAAGTCTTATTGCTTTAACTGCAGTAGAGAAAAGTGAGGTCAGAACCTGACAGTGTTGTCTGAAAAATAGGTCTACATTAAAAAAACTGTCTGGACATATTTATATATATTTTTTTTGTTGGTAAGTCCGTTCACAGTTATGTATTTCAATTATGAAGCTGTTAGCTGTTTGCCTATCCTTTTGCTTGTATATATGGATATACTGAGATGTAGTTTTCACTGAAGGTGACCTCGGCTTATGTATTTTTCCATCATATGCTCAGCTTGAATCTGCCACATTTTTGACAGGTTTAATTTAAACTCACGTTGCCTCACATAATTAAGCTACCAGTACTAAACATAAATATATGTGTAAACCCTTCCATACCTTGATACAATAAGAATATGCTGTGCAGCTAGGTGCAGCCAAAGTTATCAGTCATTTCATACTGGGAAGTGGCTATCTGCAGCTGTGTATGGTGACAGTTCTATGCATTGTGTGCAGGGAAAAATACTGACAGTCAAAAAAACAGGCTTAACCCCTTGACCACTAGCCTGTATATATCTCGCCACTACCAGGCCATGTTAAAGTTTCCAGGGTTGTGATAGTTTGACTGACAATTACATGGTCATGAAACACTGTACCTACTGTAAATGAATCTTATATATTTTTTTTACTTATAGGTTGTTTTTTGGTAGTAATTAATAATCACTGGAACTTTTATTTTTTACTATAACGGGAAAAAAAAACTTTTTGGCAAAAAATTCCTGACCACCTAACACATTTCTTGAGGCCATAAAATGCCAGGACAGAACACACACCCCCATGAATGTTTAAATTAAATTTGGACACAGTGTATATAGTACAGTGTATATTAGGTGTGTCTAAAAAGTTCAGTGAAAGGTCCGATATCCTAACGGGAACATGGGCCAGGTGCACGTGCATGCACATGTACAGTAAAGGTAATCAATTTGTATCTTCTGTTGTGTTTGTTTTATGATACCATTCACCAAACTGTGTGCACTTTGCAAAGTGAAGTTGTTCCAGTGCTTAGCAAATAAGCAGAAGCTCTGCTGACTTCCATCATCCAATCATGTACAAGCAAAAATAAATTTTCTTTTTACATTTTCCTTGCACATGATTGGGTGTTCTTTGCAAAGTGAAGCTTTACCTCATTTACTAAGCTCTGGAGCAACTGCACTTGCAGAGTGCAACTAAACTTTGCAAAGTGCACAGTCTATTTGCTTTAGTAAATCAACCCCAATGTGTTTTTTTTTACATATGTGATTACTTTTATTGGCCATCACATTGATCACATTGACCAGTGCCACTTTGATTGGATTTGTACATTTTGTCAGTGATCTGGGGCGTCTAATGATAGAGATCACAGCACTGCGTGTGCAAATGACGCCACCGACCGGTGGTATATGTGCGCTTCACAAACAAATAGTAATAAATGAATAAATAAACATGTAAGTAGTAAGCGCTGTTTTCCTGAAACACATGTCTACCACACCTATTTTTGTTTTTTTAATCAAACATTTATCAATGAAATATTGACATAACAATCATTCTAGTTTTCATGTACAGATCCGGAAGGCAAAAAAGTAGGGCTGTTACTGATTACACTTTTTGTGTTCGATTAATCGACTAATTTCGATTAATTATAACACACATACATTATTCGGATCACCACCATATATATTCCCCACTGTAATATCCACAGACATCTCCCACACTGTAATATCCACAGACATCTCCCCCACTGTAATATCCACAGACTTCTCTCCCACTATAATATCCACAGACATCTCCCCACTGTAATATCCACAATCACCCCCACTGTAATATCCACAATCACCCCCACTGTAATATCCACATCTCCCCCACTGTAATATCCACAGACATCTCCCCCACTGTAATATCCACAATCACCCCCACTGTAATATCCACAGACATCTCTCCCACTGCAATATCCACAATCTCCCCCACTGTAATATCCACAATCTCCCCCACTGTTATATCCACAATCTCCCCCACTGTAATATCCACAATCTCCCCAACTGTAATATCCACAAACATCTCCCCCACTGTAATATCCACAGACATCTCCCCCACTGTAATATCCACAGACATCTCCCCATTGTAATATCCTCAGACATCTCCCCCACTGTAATATCCACAGACATCTCCCCCACTGTAATATCCACAGACATCTCCCCATTGTAATATCCTCAGACATCTCCCCCCACTGTAATATCCACAGACATCTCCCCACTGTAATATGGTCCACATCGCCCCCACTGTATAGGAAGATTAGTGCTTGCTTAGTCTTACCAAAGAAGCCGGCAGAACACGAGCAGTTAAAGTGGAGGTTCCCCTAAAAATAAACTTTTTACATTGCATTTCCCACATTAATGACAATTAGAATCGGCTGGTTTTATTAAAAAAAACGTAAGTACCGTTTGCTATATGCGTTCTCACCGCCACATCCGGGTACGATGGTGGGGATGGGCGTTCCTAATTGATGGACAGGCATCCGAACGACGCATACATTGTGTCACGAGATGCCGAAAAAAGCCAAACGTCGGTGCGGCTCTATACGGCGCATGCGCACCGACGTTCGGCTTCTTTCGGCATCTCGTGACGAGATGTATGCGTCGGTCGCATGCCTGTCCATCAATTAGGAACGCCCATCCCCACTATCGTACCCGGAAGTGGCGGTGAGAACGCATATAGCAAACGGTACTTGCGGACGTTTTTTTAATAAAACCAGCCGATTCTAATTGTCATTAATGTGGGAAAAGCAATGTAAAACGTTTATTTTTAGGGGAACCACCCCTTTAAGGCGGGTGATGACATCAGCACGCCGCTCTAGGCTCACCTAGGCCACCGCCAAGTGGACCAAGATGGCCGCCACTCCAGGAGCTAGGCCGAAGTCACTGCCTTTCCTATGGCCAAAGCAGCAGCGGAGCTCCGCGGATCATGTGGTGTGCCGATCCGCATATGGTGACCCCTTCGGATCATGGATCATTTACGATCTGTTGCACCACTAGTACCGATCAAAAGAATTTTGATCGTTCAAAAAATTAACGATTAATCGAGGAATTAATCTTATATTTCCACAGCCCTATAAAAAAGGAAATATATAATAATGTACATATAGTACAATACATTTATGTACGTATAACACAAAAAAGTTTTTCGCAAAAAAAAAAAACTCACAACATTTTACAGTAGTTTCAGTAGCGAGAACTGGCAATACTTCACATAACGCTATGTTTTATTTTGCTATGCACTGCAGACTTCCTATCAGTAATATTATTGAATAATTGTCTACTCAGCATCTCTTAACCTCCTTCAGCCAAAAACGACTGATAACTTGGAAAAATTATGATGCAGCAACGCAGCAAAATGCAAATAAAAGCTCAGTGAAGATAAAGAGTGTTTACATCCATATTTGTGAAGATTATGTTGGCCAAGAAAAAATAAATAAAAAATAAAACACACATTGACTTTCTGGCCCATAATAGAAAGATCTGAATTATGATTTTCTTTTCGTGTATTAGCAGGAAAAAAAAAAAAGAAATAACTCAAAAAGGATGAAAATCTGTATCATCAGCTGACAAAATCTTCCAGTTCTCTCATGAGTATAAAATTGTTCTCAAAACTAACAATCATATGAGTCTGGAAACAGTTGTTCCATTCCAGGCGCCGGATTGCTTGCATCAGTCGAAATTGACAGGCATCTTTCAGAAGATGTCTTTTGCTGACAAAGGAAACTCATGCAAAATGATGCATGTACTATTTTTTAAGTACAGCAAAATGGACAAGGACATAGGAAGAAAAGAATTTGGGTATTTGTTTTCACTCTCCCATGCAAGTCAGATTCAAGCAGTTTACTCCCTTGTCAACAACTTCCTTTAACCACTTGAGCTCCGGCGGGGTTTACCCCATTCATGACCAGGTAATTTTTTGGTATTTAGAACTGCACTACTATAACTGGTAATTGCAAGGTCATGTAACACAGTACTGTTACAGATGATGCAGTTGTTCCTCAGGGAACTCAATCTGTAGCTCATGTTCCCACTCCCTAGTTACACTCATATTGACACAACTGATTCATACATTGGTTTCTATATAGGAGGAATTGTTTCACGAGCCTAAAGTGTATGTTCCCCCCAAAAAATTCTGTCTCATATATGTCTGTTTTTTCTTTTTGTTTAGGCTAAATCTAGCCTGTCAATTTGCTATTTCTTCAACATCATATATATATGGTAACCCTGCTAGCTTCCATCTTTTTCATTCTAACCATGCCAAGCACAGAGGCGGATCTGTACTGGCATGGTCATTTTTTTTTCAATAAGGGCCCTTTCACACAGGACAGATCCGTGATGATCCACCCTGTGAACCTCTGCTTGCTCAGTGGGGATCTCGCTGCTGATCCCCGCTGAGCTGGCGGATGACAGGGCGGTCCCCGCACACTGTGCAGGGACTGCCCTGTCAGATCTCTGCTCTCCCCTATGGGGGGATCGGATGAACACGGACCGTCTGTCCATGTTCACCCGATCCGATCCACAGACGGATGGAAAAATAGGATTTTCCTCTGTCTGCAGAATCGGAGCATTGTGGACCCGGATGAGATCGGGTGTCAGCGGATGTTCATCCGCTGACACTCGCTATCTCATAGGGATCAATGTATGTCCCTTTTTCATCCGTAAACGGAGGGATGAAAAAGTGGACATACATTCCCCAGGTGTGAAAGGGGCCTAAGATATTTATTAAGAAACAGATGATACATTCATCAAATATGCTGTTATGATGTAGTAGTAATATAAACATTTTGATTCAGCAGTAACAGACGTAGGTAAATTTGGAACATGCTTAATTGAGGGTTTTTATTAAATGTTTATTACAGTTGGGAATGTTATTATGTAACCAACAATTGGAATCTTCCATTAATCTAGTACAAAAACAGAAAAAAATAGCTATGGTAGCCAGGGTTTAAGCTTTTCTATTTTTGTTTAATACAGTACAATAAAGAAGAGGCATGGTAATTTTGCATCTCCCGGCTTTCTCTTTGGGGGTACAGGATGCCGTGCACAAGTACGATGTGCCTATATCTTCCAAAGTCACTCCAACTACCATGTCCCTGACCAGCCCTGATGTTTTGACTGACAGAACTCCCAGCAAGGAGCCTCTGTTAAAGCGGAGTTCCGGCCTCACTTTTTAAATATAAATACCCCTGTAATACACAAGCTTAATGTATTCTAGTAAAGTTAGTCTGTAAACTAAGGTCCGTTTTGTTAGGTTGTTACAGCATTTAGACACTTTATAAAATAGAAACTGACTGGGGCCATCTTAAGTGTGGGCATCATGAAGCCATACTGTATGACTTCCTGGATTTCAGCCTTGCAGATCTCACACATGCTCAGTGCTGCACAAGCAGTGTCAGATCAGGCTTCAGCACCTGTGCTGTCCAAGTCACATGATTCTTTGAGACTGGGGAGTGCACAGACTCCTGGAAAGTTACACCCACTACATTCCCAGGAGTCTGTGCGGTGTAGGTTAGGAAGCATTAAGCACCTAGGTGCAGGAAGTGGGAAGATTAACTATTCTGCCTAGCAACAACACTTTGAAGGCATGTAAAAAAAAAAAAAATTTCATAAAGGACTAATGACATTTTTTTAAAACTACTGATGTAATGTTATATTTATGGGTGGAACTCCACTTTAAGGTCAAAGCTGTAGCAGAGTTGAAGACAGCAGATATTCCCCCTGCCCCGCTTGCTATGGGTAAAACCATTGAATGAAGGTAGAAAAAGTTTTTATAAAAGTTTTTTTTTTTTTTTTAAGTAAATGCATATTTAGGTAAATATTGTATGCAGCAGTAGAATAGGCTGCAATTGTACTGTGTTCACATATATATATATATAAAAAAAAAAAAAAAACATCTTCGACTTGGCTATTTGTTGTCAGTAGGAGAAGTTATTAGAAAACTTCCAAAATACATATGAGTGTAGACAGGTCTGATAAGAAGGTGAAAGTGGTGCTTGACCTCTCTGGCAGTCGGTTAGGCTACTCAACTCTGAAAAGGATTCTTTACTTGAGGTTATTTATCAGATATGTGCCAAACAGAAAGCAGTGACTCAATGTACCAAAGCAGTGATCCTCCCCGCATCACTGAAGAGCAAAATTAGCTTTTATCCTCACCACTTTTTCCAGCTGCGTTTGCCGAACATGCTGAACATTATTATTACCCATCCAGAATGGGAGACCAAAGACAACATGTCACTTGCCAAGAGTAATGGAAATATTGTGCCCTCTCTAAATGAAGTTGTACGTCCTCTGTCCAAAGAAATAAATAGGAGCAGCAAAGGATGGAGAGTTTCCTCAAAAATCAATACATGGGGACCAATGCATCAAATAAAATAGCACATGTGTGAAATAGGAAAACGTAGAGAGAAGATGGCAAAAAAAAAAAAAACCCACACAGCATTTTTAAGCAGTATTACAACGTGCTTGCCATATGACCTATTTTACATAAGATATTTCTATAAATGTGAGCAAGGCTTCAAGTTTGCAAAACGGTTTGTAAAATCTTTTGAAAACATTTTAAATACAGTTTTTTGGCTTCTGGATAATTACATTTCCAGGGTTTTGGACTTTGTGTGAGGTTTGTCTTCTTGGCCTGTGAATAAACGTGACATTGTGGCTCCAAGATTAGCTAGGGTACGGGATACACTTCCAGTGCACAGGGATTGGCTTGTTGCAAGACCGCTCTGCTAAAGAAGGCCATTGTAGAGTGTATTAGAGCAGAGGCTGTCAGTGGCAAATTCCAGGCTAATGCCCAAATGATAAGTGGGGGATCTTGTATTTCAATGGATGAAAAAGCAGCCTAAACATTTACAGCCATGTGATACCTGGACAGTATGGGTTGGTTTACACTGCCATGACATAGGATCAGACTTGTGAGACCTCAAGTCACATGACATGTAAAATCCCATATTAGTCAATGAGAGCTGTCTTAATTATCACTACTGAAGTCACTCTAGAAGAGGTTCCATTACTACTTCAAGGCGACATCCATCCGATCTGTGCCCATAGACTTTAATGGAAGTGGCCTCCAATTCAGATCCTCTTCTAAATTGATGTGATTTGGATCCGATGTAACAGGAAGATTACCCAGGCATTCACTTCTAAAGATGCATCAAAGCAGTACTCAAGTTGCCAGCAAATCGCCAGAAAGTCGCCTGGAAAATTCACACTGTAAGTTGAGTGACTTTAAGGTCGCAGTAGTGTGAACCAAGCCCATGTGTTAAAAGTGATTGCCAAACAGACCTGATGCCCACAAAACATGGATATGCGGCCCAGCAGCTAGAGCAGAGGTCTCAAACTGGTGACCCTCCAGCTGTTGCGGAACTACAAGTCCCATCAAGCCTCTGCCTGTGGGAGTCATGCTTGTAACTGTCAGGCTTGCAATGCCTCATGGGACTTGTAGTTTCGCAACAGCTGGAAGGCCGCCAGTTTGAGACCTCTGAGCTAGAGAGTAGTAGCTAAAGGCCCATTTTTTTATAGGTATATGAAGTCAGCAGTTTAGAATTTTGTAGATTGTAAAAGGGACTGATATGTTTCTATTGAGAATTCCCTACTAATACATCATTTAAAAGGGATAATAGTCTCCTGTAGTAAACAACCTATTCATTGGCTGATGATCTGGAAAATTAAGTTTTGATCCAGCTTGCTAGTTTTTACTATATACCGAACAAACTTGTCCTTTGCCTTATAAAATACAGAGTCAACACCCAAAGTGCTTTTATCTCAAGATCATTCCTAATATTCCCCACAGGATCCCTTAGCTTATGGTGTCAAAGGGTGAAGAATCAAGATTGTGTATGGCCTTCTTAAATCTCCATGTTTTCCACCTCCTATACACTTTCTATAATTATTTTATTGTAAGATTCCCAGGTTTGCGACTGGGGTTTATTCTGTTGTTCACCTCCTACACTTTCTAAAATGATTTGATTGTAGGATGCCCGGATTTGTGGTTGAGGTTTACCCATATCTGTTAACACTTGAACACTGGCAGTGTGTTTTTTTTAACAGTTGAACTAATAAAAGGGTAAGAAGATGATTTTACCTTCTGTTCAAATTTTTGGATCTAGGTCTGCCGAGACAGAGTGGGCACATTGGTTCATTTAGCCTGTCTGCCCCCTGTCTTGCCATGTCTTGTGTGGCTATAATGTCTTAATCATAAATGTGGGCAGAAGTAGGAATTGGTCCCTTCTTGCAGGTCATGTTTTTTCAGCTTTTTAACCACCTTCGGATGGTTTAGCACCCCCCTTAATTTCATGAGCAGGCCAGTTTATGCGATATGGCACTGCGTTACTTCAACTGACAATTGTGTGTTCAAGCAACACTGTACCCAAATACAATGTATGGCACTTGCTTAGCACAAATAGAGCTTTCTGTTGCTAGTATTTGATCATCACAGCATTTTTTATTTTTGAGCTATAAACTGACAATTATATATATATATATATATATATATATATATATATATATATATATATATATATATATATATATATATATATATATTACTGCTATAAAACATACCAAATAAAAATGGAAAAATAATTAATTCCTTCATAAATGTAATATGTATTCTTCTACATGTTTTTGGTAAAACAAATCCCAATACACATATATTGATGGTAATTGATGTGTTTACACAAATGTTTTAGTGTCTACAAATTATGGAATATATACTGAAATGTTTACGTTATTTTTTAAAATAGTAATGGCGGCGATCAGCAACTTATGCGATATTGCGGTTTACAATCCGACACTGACACTTTTGACACTTTGCGGGAACCAGTCATACTAATACAATGATCAGTGCTAAAACTATGCACTCTCACTGTGCTAATGACACTGGCTGGGAAGGGGTTAAACATCTAGGCCGATCAAAGTGTTAACTGTGTGCCTAGCCAGTGTTTATGTTTACTATAAGTGCTGATTTTACTAGAGCAGTGTTCCTCACTCCAGTCCTCAAGTCACCCCAACATGTCATGTTTTCAGCATTTCCCTCAGATGAAACAGCTGTGGTAATTACTAAGGCAGTGAAACTGATCAAATCACCTGTGCAAAATAATGGAAAAGCCTGAAAACATTACCTGTTGGGAGGCCTTGAGGTCCAGAGTTGAGAAACACTGTACTAGAGGAAGAGATGGATTTGAGTTTCTACTAGAGAATTACAGAATCGCCCCCCCCCCCCTGTCAGAACATAACTCTGCTTTGTTTACATAGACAGAGCTCTGTTCTGAGTCTCTGCCCGGTGATCAGTGGGTGCCGGTGGACATCGCCTGCCTGGCACCCGCAGATCGGCTTCTGCTATGACTAATCACAGCAGGAGCGACATGTCATGTGTGCCTCCTGCAGGTAAATCTGCAGAATCACATGTATATATGTGATCCAGCACACAGCTGCTGCCCTGTAACAAAACTGCTCTAGAGCGGTCAGCAAGTTTTTAAAAATTATTCCATGCATATGTACCAAAAAAATGGATTATCTGGGATTCTATATCTCTGCTACCTCTTCTGAGCATATATATTTCTCCACTATGGAACATTATATGGGTTTAAATCTAATGTTATGTACTTTTCCATTTTATTAACCAACTCTTTTGTATTATGTACATTGTGAGTGAACCATACATTTGTATATATTCAATCACTGTAATTTCTCTATATCTTGACCTTAATAAAAACCATTTGTAAAAAAAAAAAATCATATTAATAAAACCTATAGTGCATTTCTTGTATAAAATAAACACACGTTCACTAAGAATAAGAGAAGGGGAAAGGTGATAGAAGTTTGGTGACATGGTTTATACATTACGGAAAAAAACAGGAAATCCACTTGCTGCTGTTTATGTACAGAATGCAAGTCTACCTCTTTATTTAGACTTTTTTTTTTTAATAAGCATTAAAAAGAAACAAATGGGCCAATCTGGTTCTAAGGCCTCGTACACACGACCGAGAATGTCATCGTAAAAGAAACGCCATTTCCTCGACGAGGTTCTTGTCAAGCCTTCGTTGCATACACACTGTCGAGACAAAATCTCGTCGTTCTCAAACGCGGTGACGTACAACATGTACGACGGCACTATAAAGGGGAAGTTCGATTCCACTGGCGCCACCCTTGGGGCTGCTTTTGCTAATCTTATGTTACCGCGTGTTAAGTAAAAGTTTGGTGAGAGACGATTCACGCTTTTCAGTCTGTTACAGCGTGACGAATGTGCTATCTCCATTACGAAAGCTACTTTTATCGAAGGTGCTCTCCCGTCTCATACTTTATTCTGAGCATGCGCAGGTTTTTAAGCATACACACAAACTTGTTTCTCATCATAAACTAGCCTGAAGAGAACCATGACGAGAAAATTGAGACTCCCGACGGGATAAAAGAGAGCATGTTCTCTTTTTTTCCCGTCGAGATCCACGTCAGTTTTCTCGACGAAAAACATACACACGACCGTTTTTCTTGACAAAAAAAGCTCTGCCAGCATTTTTCTTGATGGTTTTTGCAGAGGAAAACGGTTGTGTGTACGAGGCATAACTTTGATCCAGCAAGCAGTTGAAAAAAATCTCAATTATTATTTGAATGCATTTGTTTACTTATTTGTTATAACTAAGACATTGGAAACACACAGTGATAAGCAAAAGTTCATATGGAGTAGCTAGCTATTTGTTCAAGAATCTTCTTTTATTTAGAAAATGATCAAATATTTACACTGGATGATATTTACATGATTCATCAACATGTTCTATGAAGTAAACATTTGTCATTTGCTAATTTAGATAAATTTGCTTGGTGATAAATGTATAAATGTTTATAGGAACGAGTAATAGAATATAGTGCTTCTTTCTTTTTCTGAAAAGCTCCCAAATAAAATAGACCTGGTGGTCGCAATAAAAGTTGTCATTAGCCAGATACTATGAGGAGCCCTAATCAAAGAATGATTTCCATCCTAAATTGCTATCAATGATAATTAGCTCGCAATTTGTTGTGTTTCCAGGATGGCCCTGTATAACACTGTCACATGTAATAGAAACTGCATAATTCAATCTACTGTGATTAACGTGATAGGGATCGGCATTTAAAGTTCACACGTCCTTCTTTTTTAATTATATGCTCAGCATCATTTAAATGTAAACTACGTTCATCAACTCCACAACACTTTGTGAATGTTCATCCAGCTAACATATTGCAGGAAAATGTTGCTATAAATGTCCTTAAGGGGATAGCAGTATTAGAGCATGTCAAGATAAAAAAAAATAGTATTCTTAATAAATCTTTATTAAACCAATTAAATGTGTACAGCTCAAATCCAATCATTTATTTTGCTTTAACCTTCCTGGCGGTATTCCCGAGTGTGGCACGGGGGTTAATTTTCAGTATGAAACGCCTTAACCCCGAGCCACACTCGGGATTGCATCGCAGTATCCTGGTACAGGTTACTTACCTTGTCACCGTGCTGTGTCCTCCGCCGGATTCTACGCCTGATCTATTACTGTTCCTGGGTCCGTTCCCTACGAGAGTTGCTACGCGCATGGGGACGGAGCCCAACGGCAAATTCAAAAAGTGCAAAATACATAGCACATACAATACACTGTAATCTTATAGATTACAGTACTGTGTCAAATCATTTCACCTCCCTTTTGTCCCTAGTGGTTTGTCCAGTACCCTGCATGCACTTTTTTATTATAAATATTGTTCTTTCTGCCTGGAAACTTGAGATTGTTCATAGCAACCAAAGTGTCCCTCTACTTGAGAAGTGGTTTTAGACCAGCTAGAAAACAGCGATAATAAATTAGAATCACTTGCAGAATTGAGCGATAGTGATTTGTGGGGAAAATTTGTCATCAGACACTGAAAGTGACGACAGCGACGATTCTGCGACTGCAAATTTCAGTGTTTTTGATTCACTTACATTATTAAATACATTTTATTATTATTATTATGATATATTTTTTTATATATATAATTATTTATAGTTATTTATTGTATTTTAATTTATGATTTTGTGTTTCAAACTTTATCATACCCGGGGGGAGAATTAGATTGGCACATGCCAGTAGATAATGCCAAAGCTCCTTTCCCATTCTTATAAGGCTTCATGCACACTAGAAAGCTAAAAACTGCTTTAGAAATACTGGACAAAGAAACGCTAATGTTTAGTGTTTTTTGCTGCCGTTTAGCAGTGCTTAGGCTAGTGTGTAAGCTACATTTCAAAGCGTCCTTAACAGCCAGTAAATAGCTGGTTGTTAAGGAGCAGGTAATGAAGTCAGCTGCTGCATCCTTAACAACGCATAAGTCATCAGCCGTTAGCCGGGTTCCCCACTGACAGTTGAATGTAAAGAATTTTTTTTTACGCCAATAACAAAATGTGAAAAAAAAAATGGTGTGGGCCCCAATCCATACCAGGCCATTTGTGTTTGGTATGGATTTTAAGGGGAACAACACACCAAAATAAAAAAAAATTAAAACAGTGTGCCCCCCCCCCCCAAAACATACCAGATCCTTAGGTCTGGTATGGATTTTGAGGGGAACCCTAATGCAAATTTTATGTTTAAAAATGGTGTGCCCCCCCCCAAAAAAATTGGCTACACATGGTTACAAGCATTTGGCATTTAAAATGCCAGTAAACTACAGTCCTGAATGCAATTTTTAATGCTTAAAAAAAATGCTTGTAACCTCAACTGCCTCTAAACTTCTATAAATGATAACATAGAGGAGAGTTCAGGGGCTCCTGAAGAAAACACCCAACTGCTCCAAAACTTCAGTTTAGCAGCTGTAGCGTACATGAGGCCTAAAAAAATGCAGCTGTAAAAACACCCAGTGTCAACATTGCCCTTCGTGTTTGTATTGGAGAGATTTTCCATGACTGCCTGTTAGAAAGAGAGGTTAAATTTCCTCATGGGGGACACATACAGCAATACCAGGCATACCCCACTTTTAAGTACACAATGGTGTTTATTTACTAAAGCTGGAAAGTGCAAAATTAGGCTAACTTCTGTATAGAAACCAATGAGCTTCGTACCCCAGCTTGTTCAATTAAGCTTTGGTAATAAAACCTTGAATCCCATTGGTTTCTGTGCAGAAGTGATTTTTCACTTTCCAGCTTTAGTAAATAAACCCCATTGTGTACTTAAAAGTGGGATATGCCTGTACAATTTGACAGAGGTCCTAACCATTCCCCACTCTATCCAATTGTGGGTGGAGATGGGCTTTAAAGGGGAAAGCCTATGTAAGGTTTCAATGATGTGGTTATTTTTTTCTTGTCAATTTTGTTTATTGAATATTAAATAATAAAGACAGTTACAATTAGTAATAAATACTTACAACAAATGGTAACATTAGTTAGTTATATGATAATAAATTTGATGGAATTATACATATCTGAAGATTAGATATTTTACATAAACAGGTAATCAACTCGAAAATGAAATGTTAAGTTAATATAAACAATTGAAAAATATAATATGTAAATATGTGCTCATACACTTACACACCATCACTTTATGTGATGAAAAAAAACGACGTTTTAAATCATGAAATAAAACAACGTTTTTGAAACTTCATTTTCAAAAACGACGTTGCCTACACACCATCGTTTTTTCAAAATGCTCTAGCAAAGCGCGGTTACGTTCAGCACTCTTTTCCATTGAAGCTAGCTTCATAACTTGCTTCTGAGCATGCGCGGGTTTAAAAACGTTGTTTTAAACATCGTTTTGCCCACACGCTATCATTTTAATTGACACAAAAAACAACGTTTTGAAAAACGACACAAAAAATTGAAGCATGCTTCAATTTTTTTTTGTCGTTTTTCACAAGACAAAAAAAACAACGTTTTCCCCCACACACGGTCATTTTAATTGACGTTTTTCAAAACGTCGTTTTTTTTTCATCACATAAAGTGATGGTGTGTACGCGGCATTAGTTCCAGACATATTCAATTAACATATAGTCACTATGGAAAGAAAGCTAATTGGAAAATCAACTAATTCAATAACAACTTCAAAAATGTATAATTATTGTAAGTAATAACTAAATATAGTATTTATGTATAATACATTACCATTTAAATATGGTAATACAAAAAAAATAGGGAAATAGAAAAAAAGGACAGAGTAATAGTAAAAGGGAAAGAATGAAGGTAAGAAAGAGAGAAAAGAGCCTAGAGTAAGAAAGTTCTCCGGAGCATCTATATTGTAAGAATATTATTAAGTTAGTACAGAAGACAAATGTTCATGTTAAGTACTTGTTTCCACTCATATTGTTGTATAATATTATAGTATTATAGTATAACAAGGTCTTAATAGGGAATTGTCAGGGATCATAGGAAGAAAACACGTCATCCAAGGATTCCATATTTTCTCAAAATTTTGTATAGTATCGTTGGTTATGGCTTCTGATTTGGAAAGGATCATTGCTTGGTTTATTCTGTTTTTAGCTTCAGAGATCATTAATGTATTGGTTTTCCAAGCTTTGGCAATAGTTTGCTATGCGGCTGTGGTGATCTGGAGAAAGAGCCTAAATTCAGTGTAAGAAATATAAACTGGTTTTATATTTAAAAGTGCAATAGTCATGTCTGGAATGATAGTTGAAATATTTTAGATAGATGAGGAAAATTTCATTCCAGAACTTTTTTGCAATCGGAGATTTCCAGAATGTATGCAAGTGCGTTCCCAGATCACCATAGCCACGAAAACAGAATGCGGAGCATTGAGGAGCATATTTTGCAATTTTAACAGGAACCAAGTACCAGTGCATGATTATTTTATAGTTTGTTTCCAAAGCAATTATATTTTGAGAAGACATTTTTGTATTGGTCCAGACTTTATTCCAGTCGAAAATGTCGATTTTAGTTCCAAGCTCTTTCTCCCATTTTTCCACATATGAAGGTAGTTTGGAGTCAGAAGTAGTGATCAGATGATTATTTTACATTGAAATAAGACCTTTGGTATGAGGGTCTTGTTTACATATACGTTTGAATTGTGACATATTACTTAATTGATTAGTATCATGTAAATAAGGTTCAACATTTTTTGATTTGAAAGAAACAAAAGAGTTCAGAAGCCAGGAGTTTGTGATGTTCACATATTTCAGGGACTGTTTTGAATAAGGTTAATGTTAGAAAATCAGCTAATTGTGTTAGGCCAGCAGAAGTAAATTTTTTGAAAATATTAGGGTATATGTGGGCTGGGTAAAATTTGGGGTTTCTGATAAATGATATTAAAGGTGATGTGGTTATTTTTAATCCAATGGTCACTAGCTGGGAGCTAAGATAGTCTAGACTTTTCATCCAAAGATTTAAAAGATTAGTCACAGCAGAATTCCGTACACAAAACTCTTTACAGATTGTTCTGCTTGATCTCATATTTCTTTTAGAAACATATACATATACTGTACATTGTGTATGTGCCCCTAATATGTATATAATGTATGCAAATATTAATTCCTATGTAATTGACTACTATTGCGGCAAGGGGGGTGGACAAGAAGGTGGTTTGCTATGGTGCCTGGGGATTTATTTTTCTACCCTTTACTATATAGTGATAATGTCACATCTTTTTCAATATTTGGATCAAAATATATTTATATATATATATATATATATATATATATATATACAGCCCTCTAAATTTCCACTCGTCTGCTCGCATTTGGCGAGTGGATAAACATTGAGGGCGAATGTATTAGCATGGCAGGTCACTTGGCTCGGGCAGAAGGCAGGTCTGCTTGCTTGGCTCGTGCGGGGAGGTGGGCCGGCTTAGCTCGGCTTGGTGGGGCGGGTACAGACGGGGAGGCTTGGCTTGAGCGGGGGGTGGGGGGAGGATCCACTCGGCTCGGGCGGGGGGCGTGTTCCCTCGGCTCAGGCAGGGAGGCGGAATGGCTCAGCTTGGCTTGACTCGCGAAGGGGGCGTGTCTGCTCAGGCGGGCCGGCTTAGCTTGGCTTGACTCGGGCAGGGGGCGTGTCTGCTCAGGCGGGGAGGCAGGCCGGCTCGGCTTGAATCGGGCAGGGCGGGTCAACACCTGGCTCGGGCAGGGAGGCTGGGATGTGAACGCACCGCAACTTAGATTGACCTCCGCTCTACCCATGGCCACCAGATACCATTAAGGTGTCTCCAAAGCTACCATTCATTCATTGAAACTTCATCAGTCACATGACATGAAATTTTAGCGGCTTCCTGTGTAAGTGGTGGAGTCATTAGAGGTCAGTTATGTGGCATGTCCTCATTCAGAGCTGTGTTTGCAATCATGTTCCAGGTCAGGGATTTCTCCCTCTGCACTCCAACCTCTCATGTCAATGGCAAACTTTACATCCAGTCTGATGATAGCTGGAGCAGAAAGTGTATTTTTGTCAGTGAAACTCCCCCTCTCTTTCTATTTGTGACACTGTGCAGCTTGCTAAATTAGTGTTGGGCCACTTAACACTAGAATGTGTTTTGCGGCAAAATCGCATTTCATGCTGGTTTCCTGTACCACGCATTAATGCACTGCCCTTGAGACATGCGCGGAGAACCATATGTAATGGCACCCAAAACGCATCAGTTGTAGGCCGTATGGTAACCGCAGTAGCATGCAATTTGGTGCAACACAATTTGAGAAAGTTGTGCTTGCGCTACTTTTTGTATATTCCCATGCGCTCTGTCAAAATGGGAATGCATGTATTATATTGGGAACCAGTGCATTTTTGTAGTGCGACATTGTGCATTTGTTATTCATTTTTCATGCTGATGCTTTTTATTTTTTTAGGAGGAGGCAGCTCGATTTAAGTCATCAATTAAACCACAAATGCGACCTCCAGAGCCATTCCAAATGCATTTTTGCATGCTCATTTTTTATGCGTTTCCGGATGCATTCCAGGTGATTTTTTTTTTCTTTTTCTTTTTTTTTTCACTGTACTGGGGTATAGTACCTTTAGTAGACAATCATATGTTGTCCTTATTTTATTTATCACAGTCAGATCAATGAAATATGCTTTATGTTAATATTGTTAAAGTTGTTGTTGGTAATACTTGTTTTTATACCCTGCATAAAACATTTAACAGTGTAATTTCATGAGATAATTTGCGGGGGTGTGTTTAGGGACGGACTTAGCAGCAAGGCAGGGGAGGGGTTGGGTGGGGAAAATAGTGGCGAGTAACTCTAAAGCCCTGGCTAGTAGCTCATGACTTGAAATTTTGAGCCCTGTATATATATATATATATATATATATATATATATATATATATATATATTAGGGCTGCTACTGATTAAAATTTTTGTGTTCGATTAATCGTTTTTTTTTTAATCGATTAATCGACTAATTTCGATTAATTAACGCACATACAGATACAACTACTTTTAGCTGATCTCCTTGCATTGCAACTCTGCATTAGTCAGTGGTAAATGTGGTATACACTATATACAATCACTCGACACTAGTTGGTTTCCACAATCAATGACTTCCCCCCCCATACCGTAATATCCACATCTGCCCCCAAACCGTAATATCCACATCTCCCCCCCCCCATGCTGTAATATCCATATTTCCCCCCCATACTTCAAGAATATACACATCTTCCCCCCATACTGTAATATACACATCTGCCCCCCATACTGTAATATACACATCTGCCCCATGCTGTAATATACACATCTGCCCCATGCTGTAATATACACATCTGCCTCCCATACTGCAAGAATATACACATCTGCCCCCATGTGTACATTACAGCATGGGGGCAGATGTGTATATTCTTACAGTATGGGGCAGATGTGTATATTCTTGCAGTATGGGGGCATATGTGTATATTCTTGCAGTATGGGGGCAGATGTGTATATTACAGCATCTGCCCCCATGCTTTTATATACACACATCTGCCCCCATGCTTTTATATACACACATCTGCCCCCATGCTTTTATATACACACATCTGCCCCCATGCTTTTATATACACACATCTGCCCCCATGCTTTTATACACACACATCTGCCCCCATGCTTTTATACACACACATCTGCCCCCATGCTTTTATACACACACATCTACCCCCATGCTTTTATACACACACATCTGCCCCCATGCTTTTATATACACATCTGCCCCCATGCTTATACACATCTGCCCCCATGCTTATACACATCTGCCCCCATGCTTATACACATCTGCCCCCATGCTTATACACATCTGCCCCATGCTTATACACATCTGCCCCCATGCTTATAGTGTTATACACATCTGCCCCCATGCTTATACACATCTGCCCCAATGCTTATAGTCTTATACACATCTGCCCCCATGCTTATAGTCTTATACACATCTGCCCCCATGCTTATACACATCTGCCCCAATGCTTATAGTCTTATACACATCTGCCCCCATGCTTATAGTCTTATACACATCTGCCCCCATGCTTTACATAAACACATATGCCCCCATGCTTTAATATAAAGAATGGTTTGTTGTCCTCTCTTACCTACATCAGGCAGACCCGTCGGCAGAGAGGCTGATGGACACGTGTGCGCGGGAACATAATACAAGCAGGGCGGGCGGGTGATGATGACGTCAGCGCACCGCTACTTGGTTGCCGCCGGGTGGACCAAGATGGCCGCGGCTCCGGAGCTAGGCCGAAGCCGCGGCCTTTCCTATCGGCGAGACCGCGGAGCTCACTCCGCGGTTCGTCGATCAAAATAATTTTAGTCGATCAAAGAAATTAACGATTAATCGAACAATTAATCGTTAATTTCCGCAGCCCTAATATATATATATATATATATACATATACACACACATATACATATATATATATATATATATATACATAATGATAATAATAATCTGACACTCAGAAGGTCCTGGTTTCTTGAGACACTAAGCCTTGCCACATAGTTCTCTCCCCACATTCACTTCAATATCTGGCCTTGATACAAAATGAATTACAAACACTGTATACAAGCGGTAAAAATGCATCAATTCATTAATCAGATACTAATGTGAATCCATGAAAAATGTGTATTGATCTAATTTTGCATCTCCCATTCTCTACAAATAAAATGTGTATGTGGTGAAGGTTTCAATCTTCTGAAATGACAAACTATATTTTGAAGTTATAAAAAATGAGCTCTGTGCAATGTGATCAACAAGGTTTTTATGCATACAAAAAGCTGCTGCACATTGTCATAAATATATTACTGTTTGCACTGACTTCAATAATACAGAATTGTAAATGAAGGGGGTATGATATAGATTAAAATGTCAGCATATTTATAATTGTGGGGAAAAGCCAAAGAAAGTATACAAAATATAACTTATTACAAAATTGTTCTGACTGTATATGATAATACTGAATAGCAAAATAGCCAAAGAGCTGTTTTTAAAGTGAAAGTCAAGCAATTATTGAATGTTCTATTACTGTTATGCCCTGTACACATGATCGGTTCGTCTGATGAAAACGAACCGATGGATTTTTTCATCAGATATCCGATGAAGCTGACTCTCATCAGTCTTGCCTACACATCATCGGTTAAAAATACGATGATGTAAAACACAACGACGTGCAGAGAAAAATGAAGTTCAATGCTTCCGAGCATGCGTCGACTTGATTCTGAGCATGCATGGATTTTTGACCGATGGATTTCCCCACAGACGATCGTTTTACGAAAATTTTAAAACAGGTTCTATTTTTTTTCAACGATGGGAAAAAAATGATGGCGCCCACACACGATCGGTTCGTCCGATGAAAGCGGTTTCCTGGGTCCATAACCCCTATTCAATGTGCCTCAACTTTGGGTTAAGCCGGGTACATACAGGTCAAAAACTGTATGGGTTAGTAGGAACCCGGACAACTTGTGGTCAATATGTACAGCTGTTTATACAACAGAAGTCGGTCTGACAGCCTGCTTTTGTCAAAGGGGCAAGCTGGAAAACTAGTATAGGATAGAGTGGAGGTAAATGGGGACGGTGTTCCATAAAATTGGAGGTAAATTAGAATACCTCTCAGAATTTTATGGAACAAACCTGGGGATGGTGTTCCATAAAATTCTGAGAGGTGTTCTAATTTACCTCCACTCTATCCTAAACTAAAAAAGTTTTGCCTTTAGGTATACTTTAAGCATTATGGGCCAGATTCACGAATAATTGCGGCTGTGTAACGTAGCCTGTTTACGTTACACCGCCGCAAGTTTTCAGTGTAAGTGCCTGATCCTCAAAGCACTTACCTGGAAACTTGCGGCGGACGGTGTAACGTAAAGTCGTCCGGCGCAAGCCCGCCCAATTCAAATGGGGCGGGCACCATTTAAATTAGGCGCGCTCCTGCGCCGGACGTTCTGCGCATGCTCCGTTCCCAATTTTCCCGACGTGCTTTGCGCAAACTTACGGCAGCACGACGTGTTTGTGAATCGCGACGTGCGTAACGTACTTACGCCGGCAAAAAAAATATTCAAAAGCGACGCGGGAACGACGGCCATACTTTAACATGGTGGAGTCATTTTACACCATGTTAATAGCACACCTAACTTTGCAACGGGAAAAAAAGACTTGCGCCGACGTAACGACGGGAAAAACCTTTGTGGATCGCCGTAAATCCTCAGTTGCATACCCGACGCTGGAATACGACGCGAACTCCCCCCAGCGGCGGCCGAAGTATTGCATCCTAAGATCCGACGGTGTAAGTCAGTTACACCTGTCGGATCTTAGGGCTATCTATGCGGAACTGATTCTATGAATCAGCCGCATAGATACGACAAGAGATACGACGGTGTATCAGGAGATACGCCGTCGTATCTGTTCTGTGAATCTGGCCCTATGTACTTTTCTATTTTAGATATTTAAAGTAATATTAAAGGTTCATTAAAAATAAATAAAATAACAAACATGCTATACTTGCCAGCTCTGTGCAGTGGTTTTGCACAGAGAAGCCCTGATCTTCCTCTTTTTGGGTCCACCACTGGTGCTCCTGGCTCCTCCTCTTCAGTCAGTATTCCCAATAGCAAGCTGCTTGCTCGCTCCCGCTTCCGGTTCTATGCGTCCATAAGACACACAGAGCCCATTGGCCCCACATGAAGATAAAAAACCTTGAGTCTTTAAAACCACTTTAAACACAAATAAACTACTTTTTCTGTGTTGTTCTTGTGGCAAGCATACTACATAAATCAAGGTATGCTTGATCTCCTCTATATGGTTTACTGGAGTGAGAAGTACATCAGTGATACTACACTGTTTACAATATGTTCTAGATAAAAGTAGCTGCTTCTTATCCTACATTCTCAAAGAATAGTTTTTATCATACCTGGTAAAAATTGGGCCAGAAGGTGCTTATTGCCAGTTCTGCTCGATTCCACATCCCAGTTGCTGGTCCTGATATGTTCCACACAGGGCTTCCCATTACTCCATTATTTTCTGTGACATAGATGTGTAGCAGTCCAGGTAAGGCTCCACTCTTGCTGGACACAAAGTAGTGAAAGTCAATGCAATGTGTGTCATTCTCTTTCAGCTGAGGCAATAACAGAAGAGCCCTCTTCCCAGCCAACCTTCCAGATGTATTTACCATCATGAAAGACCCTGAAATTGAAAAACAATGTGAAGTCAGAATATTTGTAAAATAGATTTTCTTACTACAGTGCTTTCCAGTTTCCCTGGGGAACAGCCAGATATGGAACACACCTACTTACATTGATCCAAGCTGGACCAATATAACTATGTAGAGATAGCCGCACCAGGAAATTAGCTTAAGGGTGACATCGCTTACTAACTTAGCTACAGAATGTTCACCCTTTTCTTGCATACCCTAAGATGGACTACAAGCAGCCATGCCAACATACAGTGAGGTGGCACATTCTACCATAGTCACGACAGTAAAACCGTGTAGGGAGAGAAAATATGAACAAAGAAAAGACCACACAGTATTTTTTAACAAAAATAATGCAATCCTGTACCCATTTATAAATACCTTTGCCAGTTGTAATAAATAAATACTTTAGTTACATAGTTGGTAAGGTTGAAAAAAAGACACAAGTCCATCGAGTCTAACCTGTGTGTGTGCTTTTATGTCAGTATTACATTGTATATCCCTGTATATTGTGGTTATTCAGGTGCCTATCTAATAGTGTTTTGAAATTATCGATGCTCCCCACTGAAACCACTGCCTGTGGAAAAGATATCCACATCCTTACCACTGTTACAGTAAAGAACCCTCTAAGTTTAAGTGTAAACTGCTTCTTTTCTAATTTTAGTGAATGGCTGCATGTCTTTTTAAATTCCCGTTTGCAGAAAAGTTTTATCCCTATTGTGGGGTCACCAGTATTGTATTTGTACATTGAAATCATATCCCCTCTCAAGCGGCTCTTCTTCAGAGAGAATAAGTTCAGTGCTTGTAACCTTTTCTCATAACTTAGGTCCTTCAGTCCCTTTATTAGCCTTGTTGCCCTTCTCTGGACTCTCTCCAGTTCCAGCACATCCTATCTGAAGACTGGTTCCCAGAACTGGATGGCATACTACAGGTGCGGCCGGACCAGAGTCTTGTAGAGTGGGAGAATTATCGTTTTATCTCTGGAGTTAATCCCCTTTTTAATGCATGCCAATATTCTGTTGTCTTTGCTTGCAGCAGCTTGGCATTGCATGTCATTGCTGAGACTGTCATCTACTAGGACCCCCAGGTCCTTTTCCATCCTATATTCCCCCAGAGGTTCTCCCCCTAGTGAGTAGATTGCATTCATATTTTTGCCACCTAAATGCATTATTTTACACTTTTCTACATTTAGCCTCATTTGCCATCTAGTTGCCCCCATTAATTTGTTCAGATATTCCTTCAAGGTTTCCACATTTTGCAGAGAAGTTATTGCCCTGCTTAGCTTAGTATCGTCTGCAAATACTGAGATTGAGCTGTTTATCCCATCCTCCAGGTCGTTTATGAATAAATTAAATAGGATTGGTCCCAGGACAGAACCCTGGGGGACCCCGTTTTCCACACCAGACCATTCAGAGTACTCCCCATTTATCACTACCCTCTGAACTCGCCCCTGTAGCCAGTTTTCAATCCATGTACTCATGTCTGTCCATGCCGACAGACCTTAGTTTGTACAATAAAGGTTTAATGGGAAATGTATCAAATGCTTTTGCAAAATCCAGATACGTCTATGGGCCTTCCTTTATATATATGGCAGCTCACCTCCTAAAAGAAGGTTAATAGGTTGGTTTGGCAAGAACGATTCTTCATGAATCCATGCTGATTACTACTAATGATATCATTTTCATTACTAAGATCTTGTATATAGTCCCTTATCATCCCCTCTAAGAGCTGTAATACTATTGATGTTAGGCTAACTGGTCAATAATTCCCAGGGATGTATCTTGGCACTTTTTTAAATATTGGTGCTACATTGGTTTTTCTCCAATCTGCTGGTACCATTTCAGTCAGTAGACTGTAAAAAATAGGAACAATGGTCTGGCAATTACTTGACTGAGTTCCTTAAGGACCCTCGGGTGCAAGCCATCTGGTCCCAGTGACTTATTAATGTTTAGTTTTTCAAGTATATTTCTAATTCTATCCTCTGTTAGCCATGAGGGGGCTTCCTGTGACGTGTCAAGAGGAGAAACATTGCAGTTGTGGTTACTGAAGCCCCCCGTTCCCCTCATGAAGATTGAGGAGAAGAATAAATTCAATACCTTTGCAGTCAGCTGCTGCAGTGAGCTTCTGGAACTGTTATACAATGTTGGTTTCAACTCTGTGCATTATGGTAAGATAGAAACCTTGCTCCACAATTCTTATATCTCTCTTGTGTGATTGGCACATGATATTTCCCAGAAGTCTGCACCAAGCCACAATTACAAGCACCCTTGCAAGAAAGATATTTTTTGACAAAATAATTTATAAGTTTCATACTGAACTAACAGGATGCAGACATGGCAGCTTTTCTTATTATGATGCTGAAATGTATCAGGTCAACATAATGAGCCTGCCACCGTTTTGAAGTTAAAGCATATTTCTACTTTTGTTTAACCAAAATGGGATAACACCTTCTTTATATTTATTACAAGTTTCCATTCACATATATGTATTAAACACAAAAGCCTACATTTTAATATATTGCAGTTTACCCATTAGTCTTTTTCCTCTTTATTTTAACCTGGTGATCTGGCCAGAAACACACTTACTGTCCCTGGATCAGAAGGGAAAGAAAGAAAGAAAGAAAGAAAGAAAGAAAGAAAGAAAGAAAGAAAGAAAGAAAGAAAGAAAGAAAGAAAGAAAGAAAGAAAGAAAGAAAGAAAGAAAGACTAAAAAAAAAAAAAGAAAGAAACCTTATGCAGTTTTTAACGAACTGGTAGGCTGTAGTATATCATAAATGTTTGTTTTTAGTTTATTAATATTTTTTAGAAATTGCTGCTTGACTCTTTGCTTCCTTAAAGGAACACTAAAGGTTTGTTTTTTATTAGATCAATTGATTGCTGTAAGCTAGAGCATTTACATATCACTTACCTCGTTTTTCCTTTTGACCTCCAAAATACAGTAATCCAGGTTTGAAAATGTCATTTCCTGTCACTCCTCTTCTTGCTTTCCACCAGCATCTGAGCCGTTTTGCATGGTGGAAAGCAGAATGTGCTCACCCCCTCCCTATGACTACAGCCCTGCGTGAAGATGCTCTCTTATCCCTCATAGGCAACTTATCCCTGTAGTTCCCAATAGGACGTGATGTAGCAAGAATGAATGCGCACCGCAAACCAGGAAGTCAGTGAGAATAATGATTCAGGAGTGACAGAGGTGAATAAAACAGCTAGATTTCAACAGGTATCAATCTAGTTATAATGCAAAACATTACTTTTTTCTTTATCAGCTACTGTCAGACTTTAATTTAGAAGGAAAATATTTTTGTCTTTACAACCCCTTTAATCCTTCTCCCTTCTATGTATTGGGCAGATTACTGCTTTTTACATTGGTGACCTTTTGACCTGTGCAAAATTACGGCAAAAAAAACAGCAAAAACCATGGTAAAACCATGCAACTTTCTGCCTGAAAAGGAAACGCTCAGGTGTGAATGCAGCCTAAAGGTAAGATGAGGGCTGAGGAGTTATGTTTGCCATAATCAACCCTTTGTGTACTTTGTTGGCAGAGCTCATTATGAGTTGGAAACGAGATTTGCACACTGCCCTAACCAAGGGATAAGGATCTTGAGGATTGGGTGGTATAGTGCACTTAACCTGCCTAGCGGTATTCGAGTGTGGCTTGGGGTGAGATTTCTGTGCTACGATCGGTACCCCGAGCCACACTCGGGTTTGCCTTAAGTGACTTACCTTTTCCCTGGGATCCAGCGATGTATTTCCACAGTGCACGGCGGCCGGATCTTCCGCCCGATGCACTGTGTTCCCCTGATTCCCTTCCCTGCGAGCGTCGCAACGCAGGGGGGAGGAACGGTGCCAAATTCAAACAGTGAAAAGTAAAAACAAAGTAAAAAACTACAATTGGATTACAATAAAAAATAAAATACAGTGACCTCAGATTGCCCCCCCCCCCCCCAGTGCTTTCTCCAGTGCCCTTGTCTGCAGATTTACTGTACTTTGTGTCTGTAAACTGCACAGCGACCATGGCATCAAAAAAGCGTCCCTCTACCTGAAAATCGCTATGCGACCTGCTGGAAAACAGCGACAGCGATACAGAATCACTTGCAGAGGAGTTGAGTGACAGTGACGCATGGGAACGTTCGTCATCAGACGCAGAAAGTGATTTGATCGATGATCCTGCGACTGTGCCCAGCGACATGCGGACTTGATGTTGAATTGATTGCGGTACGGAGCACGTAGCGCCACCAAGATTTCCGTTTACAGGAGCACCTGGGATCAAAGTGGATGTTGAGGATGACAATCCCTTGGCATACCTCCAACTTTTTTTGACGGATGAAGGGATCGCCAAAATTGTTTTGGAGACTAATCGCTACCAGGAGCAACAAGCTGCTACCCATCAGCGATTTTCAAGGCGCAGAAAATGGGAATCAGTAACCAGCGACGACATCTGGAAGTTTCTTGGCCTTATAATTTTACAGGGAGTGGTGGGGAAACCCCTGCAAAAATGGTACTGGACATTTATTTATGAATTGTATAACCAAGAATGTTGTTATCTCAAAACCTATGTTATTTCTTGTAAATGGAAAATAAAAATATTTGAAACAAAATAGAAACTCAAAAAATTTCAAATATTAACTTTGGTGACACCTTTACCAAACAGCCCCCATGGGTAAGCATATGCAAGTTTATATTTAATTTCACAGTGGATTACTTTAGATTTAACATCTTCCTGCGCAGCCTATAGTAAACGACAACCGGATGGAGCACTGTTGTTCTGGGAGGCCGTCATATGGTATCCTCCCAGAATGCGCCTGCCCCACAGCAGCACAATCGGTCACCGGCTTTTTTTGGAACCGTCATGTCGGAATATAAATTTTTGCTAATCATGAAATATTTGCACTTTGCAAATAATGATGACTTTGATGAGAGTTCTCATCCAGTTTCAAAGCTGAAAAAAATTGGGAGATTTACCAGCTTGTTTTGCATAATTTCCAGAAGACCTATATTCCAGAGAGAGACATTACTATTGATGAAAGTCTCATGGCCTACAAAGGTAGACTCAGCTGGATACAGTTCATCGCATAAAAGTGCGCTCGCTTTGGCATAAAGTCATTTATGCTGTGTGAATCCAGCTCTGGGTACATCTGGAACTCAGTCCTGTTCACCGGGAAAGGGAGCAAATTCTGCCAGCGATTCAGCAATTTTGGAATGGCAACCGCTTTGGTTCTTTCCTTGATTGAGCCATTGCTGAACCAGGGCTACTGTGTCACCACAATTTGTATACCTCCCCAGAACTCTACGAGTTCCTTCTCCTGAATAAGACAGACACATATGGGACCGTGAGGCCTAACCGGCGTGACATGTCATCAACCTTTGCCAACAAAAAGCGTGGGGCAGGAGAAGTAGCTGCATGGCAGAAAGGGAAAATGATGGCACTGAAGTGGCGGGACAAAAAAGACGTGTGCCTTATGAGTACCATTCATAACACCTCGACTGTAATGGTACACACCAAAGGTGGAAAGGATGTGATGAAGCCACAGGTTGTGTTGGACTACAACCACACCATGGGAGGTGTGGACAGAGCTGACCAGGCCATGACCGTTTATCCACTAATGAGGAAGCAACAAAAAAAATACTATAAAAAAAAATTCCGACATCTTCTGGAACAGTGCCTTTGGAATTCCTTGATTCTGATGAAAAAAAAAAAAGTGACAGGCCTATGGTCCATGCGGACTTTGTGTGGAAGGTTGCAGAACTAATCTTTCTAAAGCACCAAATGCCAATGGCTGTAAACCGATCTGGACGTCGGGCTGCTGGTGTTGTGAACCCTAAACGACTGACTGGTCGTCCCTTTATGGACCACATTCCACCCACTGAAAAGAAAACAGCACCCACAAGGATGTGTGTGGTTTGCTGCTCCAAGCGTGTTTCTATTGTTCCGACTGTGACGTTGGACTTTGTGCTGTACCTTGCTTTAAAGTGTTCCATACCCGAGACGTTTACTGACTAATAATATTGCACCCTAGTTTGACCCCCCCCCCCCAAAAAAATCTGAGTTTTTTAATATATTATTTACTAAAATGTATTGAATAAAAAGTATTGTTATTATTAAATTATTATTTGTTATTATTTGTTATAATATAATTTATGATTTTGTGTTTCAAACTTTATCATAGTCTACTAGACTCTGGTTTGGACAGATTTAGGTGAGTTATTCCCAAGAATTACAGGCCTGCAATCTAAAACGCCAAATTTCCATGCAAAATAATGGTACCGCTTTCAGCACCTAAAATCTGAAAGAATCATACCGCCAGGGAGGTTAAAAACAACAACAACAAAAAAGCTATTCCTCTAATTGCACTTTGAAAATGTTCAGAATAGCTTGCACGCTGCCTGTGGAGTCCTATGTATGAACACGCTTCAAAGTAAAAACTAAAAAGTTAAGGAATATTTTTTTATGCTATGGCTACTTTTACTATGGTGAGTTACCTTGTATCATATTAACATTTTTGTGGCCATTTTATGCTTTTAATATACAGATTTAGCATAGTATATTTTGAGCAGACATTCTTCCTTTTAAAAAGCTTTCCCTCCTGCTGCTACATGCATTAAGAAAATTAATCCATCTAAGGCGTTTGTTCTAAAAATGTAATGCATTATTTTTATTACAATCTTCATACTCTTCATACTGGATCAGCAAAGTTTTAAAATCCATTTCATGCACATTTAAATTTAGGTCTAATAAACACTATGAGAGATGGGAGAGAAGAGGGATAAATGCAGACTGTGAGACGGAGAGGTCGAACGGGCAGAAGTGAGCCCGAGCGATCTCTCTTAAGCAGTCCGGTGAGAGCAAGGGCGCAATGGATATGATGAAGAGAGGGGAGGGAACGTGCAATAATGGCATCTAAAAGGTACTGAAATTAGGGAAAAGGGAAAAGAAACTGGCAGGGGAGGTCTGGGGAGGGGGAGGAAGGGGAGGGGATGAAAGGGTATTTTTTCCACTCAGACTTGGAGTGTTCTGTTGTCTTTACGAAAATTAACATGAAAAATGAAAAATATCTTAAATAGATTTAAAAAAAGAAAAAAAAAGAAAAAAAAAAAAAAAGAAAAGGAAAAGAAATTACAAATTTAACTAAAACCATCGTGATCCACTTATGATGCGATACCATAGAGGAGATGATATCGGCAAGTGAAGTAGGGGCCAGGAGCATGGTCCTCTCCTCGCCCAATAGATCCTTTTTTATCTTTGGTGGAGTCTGAAGTGGAAAAAAAAAAAAAAAAAAGGAAATGCAGACTGTGACTATGCTAAATGCTAAAATCAAAACTTTTTGCATGAGGAAAGGAAACTGTATCATGTTGCCAGTTACACTGTATAACCAGATCTGGAAAACAAGAATCTAGAACTTATTAAAGGAAAATTGTAATGCTATCCTGGAAAATTTGGAACTATATAGACGCTGACTGCACATCCTATCAACTTCTGCTTACTCATGTTTTTTTTCAGTTCAAATCAATTAAAGTCAATGTAAATCCTCACATATACCCAGTGAAGTGAACAGCCTCAGACAATACGCAGAGATGAAACAAATATCTCTGGTCCACATATTGATGTGCCCTCCTGGAGGAGTTTGCCTGCCTGTGCAACTTCTATAGGGTTCCAGTTATCGCCCCATGCTACCAGTAGTGACACTGACCCTAGCCAAAACTAGTGAAAAACAGTCAGGGAAGGTGAGTATTGAACAAAAAAATGTCAATGGCCACCTCTAAAACCATTCCTGTTTTTTAAGTCATCTCTTTGTTGCCCATTTAGTGCACCTGTTAATTTCATTAACATCAAAGCGGCTGAAACTGATTAACAACCCTCTCTGCTAACTTAACTGACCAGATCACTATATCAGGAGTTTAAAGTGGAGGTTCACCCGAAAAGTTAATTTGTAACCTTAGATTGATGCTCATTTTGTCAAGGGGAATCAGGTAGTTTTTTTAAAATCTAAGCAGTACTTACCGTTTTAGAGAGCGATCTTCTCCGCCGCTTCCGGGTATGGTCTTCGGGACTGGGCGTTCCTATTTGATTGACAGTCTTCCGACAGGCTTCCGACGGTCGCATACATCGCGTCACGATTTTCCTGAAAGTAGCCGAACGTCGGTGCGCAGGCGCCGTATAGAGCCGCACCGACGTTTGGCTTCTTTCGGCTACTCGTGACGTGATGTATGCGACCGTCGGAAGCCTGTCGGAAGACTGTCAATCAAATAGGAATGCCCAGTCCCGAAGACCATACCCGGAAGCGGCGGAGAAGATCGCTCTCTAAAACGGTAAGTACTGCTTAGATTTTAAAAAAACTACCTGATTCCCCTTGACAAAATGAGCTTTAATCTAAGGTTAAAAAAAAGATTTCAGGTGAACTCCCGCTTTAATTGACCTGACCTTGGTTTGAGAGTAACTTGGTTTGAGAGCGTTCTGCTTGACAAGCTAATTTTTTAAATACATTTTAACTTGATATAAAAGCGATATCTTGATACACAAGTAACGTCATGTCATAACTGAGTATAAAAGAGAAGAGAGGCGCCTCTAAGTGTAGCAATACGGTTACATTTAATGAAGGTACAACAATTAGCAACATATTGCTACACTTAGAGGCGCCTCTCTTCTCTTTTATATTCTGTAGCTCCTGCTGGATTTTGCTTTTAATCCTCTTGTGGAGGCTTCCATTTGTGGATGGACATTTCATGGTTACACCACCTGGTCACATTGCTATAATCTTTTTATATGGACTATAAATGAAAGGACCTATGAATAAATGGTTGTGGAACGAACCACTTGAATTTCCATTATTTCTTATGGGAAAATTTTCTTTGACATACAAGTGCTTTGGATTACAAGCATGTTTCTGGAACGAATTATGCTCGCAATCCAAGGTTTTACTGTACTCTGATTAAAAAGCGTTCCCCACATTTTTTTGGAGCAGTGTATCAGTGTTTATTTATATATATATATATTAAGATTGAGGGAATTAAACTCAAGTAGCAGGTGCATTCATTCACAATGAGCAGTGCCAGTCCAAACTGTAGTTAAGTGTAGTTAGGGCGTGCCAGCCCACTTTTATTGAGTAAAAGAAAAGTTCACTATTACACCAGTTGCCCACGCAGGGGTTTCATCCACAAAACAAGAATGAACGAAAATACCAAGCAACCTATCTTACGCGTTGGTAGCACTGCTGCTCCTCTTACATGTCCTTTGACTGTGTCATTCAGCTCTTTCATACAATTGGCTCTCTAGCCTTCAGTTGCAGTGCTCTGCTGCATGACCCACCTCTGGCCTAGGAATTGGGGTTCTCCTGACACCCCTGATAGGGGCCGACCTGACTCCTGGGAGGGACCAAGATCCGCTGCCTCGATGAGACCTCTGTCCTGTGGCTTCTGGCTGGGCCCCCTGACCTCGGGTGAGACCTTCCGGACACAATCTGCCCAGGGCTCTCGTTTTGGAGACAGCTTCCAATTCTTAGACCTGACTGTATCATGACCCTGCACACTTGTGTAGTGAGTAAGGTTGCAGGCATCTAGCAAAACCAGGACCCAGGATTGAATGTTCTGATTCAGAACTACAGAATCTGGAGAGATGCTAGTCCTGAACCTTGCATTAACCCTTAATGAGACTTCTAAGTCACCTTTTCCTATAAACGTATAGTGACATAGCCTCTCTCTGTCACATTATATATATATATATATATATATATATATATATATATATATATATATATATATATATATATATATACTGTATATATAATGTGACAGAGAGAGGCGCTGTCACTATAAGTTTATAGGAAAAGGTGACTCAGGAGTCTCATATATATTACACATTCACAGCTTTCAAACTTGGGCTCCCTCATTTCATATCTTTGGCATTCTTCTACATAACTCCCTGTTCTGATGACCAGACCAGTCAACAAAACAAATCTTCCAGAAATGAAGACTTGTTGACAATCAATGTCTGTTGAATTAGAGTAACTCGCGCCAATATAAATTATTTTTAAAGGAGTGAAGATAAAAATAAAAATAAAAATAAACAAAATCGCTGCTACCCAAGAATAATCGAGTGATTATACAGTGCAAAAATATTGGTGGATGGGTGCGCTGATTAATCAATATTAATACATGTTCAAATATAAATCAATATACATAATCAAATATAAATTAATATGTAGATAGGATACTAAACACCTATTACCAGTTGTGATCTTAGTAAAAAAAAGTCCAAAATAAATGCTAAAACACCTATTATCAGTAAGTGATCTAGTAGAAAAGTCTATAAAAAATGCTGGTATCTGTAGTGCTCAGATGTGAATGGTGCCAAAATATATAGAGAAAGTCCAAAATAGGCGTAAGTGGTTGGAGATAATAATCTCTTAATCAGTCCTCAGTTGAAGAAAGACATGTTTGCAATCAAGCTGTAGGTCCACCTTCACCATATAATTGGCTTACACCCAAAGTGAATATATGAATTGGCTCCTTACCAGAAGAAAATGCCTCCTATTTTGGTATCAAAAAGGAGGACATTTAAGGCTTGTCACAGGATCACCTGTAGTGGCAAATACGTCCTGGCAGCAGTGATAGTTGCAATCATTGGATATCCAATATGAACATGAAAAATAAGATGTGGCCAAACATAGTGTAACTTTGTTTTAATAAATGTAAAAATATAAACAGAGGGAGCCAAGTGGCCGCTTACTTTAAAAGGTGCCTCAAACCCGGCACTGAGGCTCAGTAGCATAGGGTCAGACTACAAGATCCTGGGCGCTTGGATGCTCAGCTCGTGTCCCGAGCGTGCATTCCACGTCCGCGATGAACGGAGCCAGCAGAGCAGGATACAGGAAGTGACAGGTACGATTGCGTGGTTGGATGCCGCCCCGACGTACGTTTCGTGGTTAACGTCATAACGTTTGGATTCTCCTCAGTTCACCCCTATTCTCATTTACAATATATATCCCTACAAGCAGGGAAACTCTGCTACCCTATACTCTATACTCAATAATTCAAACACAGCCTTGCTCACAACAATCTTCAGAACATATGAAAACATGCTGATGTGAAAACTTGCCTATTTAAAGTGGATGTAAACCCGAAACTTTTTTTTTTATGTCACAATGTACAGTATAAGATTTCCCATCATCTGTGCCCAGTCTTGCCACACAAAGTTAATCCAGCTCTGAGCAATCCTCTTTTATTGTTCAGTGAAATAAAACAGACTTTCAGAGAAATACCTTGGTCCGTTCCGCCCCCTTGTTGTGAGTGACAGGTTATTTACATATCTCATGCACTAGCCTGGAGACAGGCATTATTTTTTAATTCCTACCCCCACTCCTTTTCTGAAGTCATGTGGTTACTTTTCCGGATTTTGACTGTATGTTAGTGATCATATTCAGTGTAAGAAATACACAGGAAAAAATGCATGTTGACAAGGGGAGTGTAGAGGTGGGTTGGGAGTCTACTGACATCACAACTCTACCCACCGAGCTCCAGACAACAGATCCACCCACAGATTTTGCAGTTTTTCAGGTCTTAAAACCAGTGCCGATCCTGACCTCCCTTGGGGCCCTAAGCAAAATGACATGTCACATTAAAGTTGAGAAGCGGGGGGAGGGGGTGTTCTGCTGTCGGAAATGAAATGACATCTTACATTAAGGTGAGAAGCGGGGGGTGCTAACTTCTTACCTGTTCTCCCATGCAGCCAGCGAGTTGAGAAGTGGGGTGAGGGGCCAAAAATGACTTCTCACCAGGCGGGGCCTCTAGTAATTTGAGGGGCCCTCCGCAGCTTTGCGGGGCCCTAAGCGGCTTGCATAGTGGGCCTATAGGGTGGATCGGCCCTGCTTATAACAGACAGAGGGGAGACATTTGACAGGTAAAGATACCTGCAGGAGGCATGTATATCCTTATAGATCAGCACTATGGCAGTAGTTTAGAAAGGATGAGAGTGGGTTTACATCCACTTTAAAGGTTGCCGACATTTTACCAGCAGGACACGTGGTATGTACCCTGAGAATAAAATACTAGGGTTGATTTAATAAAACCAAAGAGTGCAAAATCTGGAGCAGCTTCCAGATTTTTTGTAAAATCTTAATTGAACAAGCTGATGTTAGAAGCTGATTGGCTACCATGCACAGCGGCACCAGATTGTGCACTCTCCAGTTTTAGTACATCAAACCCACTGTCTTATTTGTCCTGTGATGTAATGTAGCATAGATACTGATAAAGAAAATGTAATATACAAAAAGCGAAAGATCATCAGTGAGACTTAAAACAAAGAAGGGTCTTTAAAGCAGGTACCTATAGGCCAGGGCCTAGAATGCCTTTTGATAAATCCAGACTTTCATATATCACAAAAGAGTCCATGTTGTCACAAATAGAAAATCAACCCAGATCTTCAAGTTCACATATTTGAGAATTAAAACTAATGTATTTTTTTTTTATATATATTTGCTTATCTCTAAGTTTCAAACTATTAACTGCAATAAAAGGAACAGTTCCGGTCCTTGTGAATCTAAAATTCTATCATGTTATTACCGATGACAAGTAATTTGCTCAGCATGTGCATCGAGACAATGCAAGCTTCCAAGCCCAACACACTATCTGAGGCACATGCCTATTATATAATGTCATTTCCATAATCCCTTCAAGCTATATCTACATGGTATTGAAAAGAATTGTGACTGAGAAAAGGCTTGTACTCAATTTCATGAGATAAGACCCAGAGGCTGAGCCCCTTGCTCTCTGCTGCCTTAGATCTAGATCATTTTTTTCTGTTGTTTGCCATATCCATTACTCGGGTCGGATCCAGACAGCATTGTCACACTTTATGTGGATTTGATTTCACTTTCAATGCATCTGAATGTGATGACTTGCTGGATATTTGCATAAACATATAATACAATAAACAAATGTATTTTTGGGATGCTTACACACTGAACTCAGTGTTCATCAATCACTACAATACAAACACAAATGGCTTTGCCCTCTGTTAATGGTGTGAAGCCTATTTCTATCCAACCCATGCAGCAGCCAGTCATACAACTGGCATTAATAAAGCAGAAGACTACTACTTATGTATAGAAAACAAGCTCAATTCTACCACAGTCGAACAGGCTGTCACTCACTACAAACATGACTTGGATTTAAAGACGGTCCATCGGTCCGATAGTGTGTGCAGGGCATTACATGTGTGACTGCTATGTTGCACTGGGAGCCTAGTGCGTTAAGCAGGCCATACACGGTCAAATTTCGAACAAATTTTCTTTTCAAAATCAGAACGTTCTTTTTTTTTGTGATCCGATGATGCCACCATTGATTTTCGAAATTCGGCCGACCAAACTTTCATGTTGCCGGGAATATTCGTTTCTCTCCGGGAATATTCGTTTTTCTCCATAAATATTCGTTTCTCTCCGGGAATTTGCTTTTCTTGCACATGCACATTTTTTTTCTATTACATTTCTTGCACGATTCTCCCATCATTGATCATAAAATCGTTAGTTTTTCCGAAAATTCCCAACATGTTGGATTTCTCAAATTTGTTTGCTGCACGAAAATTGGCTGTTGCTGCAGCCCACTAACGGTTCGAAATTTGTACGCAAATTCTTTGATACGAATTTCGAAAGAAAATTCTTTCGAAATTCGTATCGTGTATGGCCACCTTTAAAGACAGATTATGAATGTCAATCAAAGGTAACAAACTTATAAGAAGAAATTGTGAAATGGTGCAAAATGAATAAGAAAGATTATATAGGAGTTACTTAGTGCAACCAATTGTAAAACAGCTCTGCTCTGCAAGACACTGAACATTTCCAACATCTATCTTAGTAGATAGCACTAGGCTCCCAGTGCAACATAGCAGTCACCCATATAATGCCCTGTACACACTATCGGACCGATAGTGAAAAAAAATAGAACCTGTTTTAAATTTTTCTTATGGTTAAAAAACCGATATAAAAAAATGATCATCTGTGGGGAAATCCATCGGTCAAATATCCACGCATGCTCAGAATCAAGTTGACGCATGCTCGGAAGCATTGAACTTCATTTTTCTCAGCACGTCATTGTGTTTTACGTCACCGCGTTGGACACGATCGGATTTTTAACCGATGGTGTGTAGGCAAGACTGATGAAAGTCAGCTTCATCGGAAATCTGATGAAAAATCCATCAGTCTGTTTTCATCAGACGAACCGATCGTGTGTACAGGGCATAAGAGGTATTGCTTCACCACAAGGCATGATATACATTCATAAATCATTCATTCTCAAAAGCATAATTTTGGTCACAGAGCTGTTAGCATGAATTTTCTCAACATCATGGCATTTTAATAATAAAGACTTCAGCCTTTTCTGAGGATATTATTGGCATAATGTTGTTCTTTTTATTCAGTGAAAATGAAGAAAGAGCCACTGAAGCTGATGTAGGCATTGGCCAGTGTCATTGGCTGATCTGATGTATGTACTGGATTTAATTTATGAAGGAGCAGGAGAACCAAAGTCTGGTCATACATGGAATGATCATACCATCAGGAAACAGTACAATGTGTATATTCTAGAGGACACAAGTTGTACTTAATAGTAAAAACCCTAGTGGTATGCAGACACTCCAGCGACAATATAAACAAAAGCTTTGGTGGCAGCATTGTAAGCCAGGATAAGCCACCATGTCCACTGAGACAGGAGGTGGACCACTGAGGCATAATCAAAATGCCTCAGAACATTTCCTGGTGTTAAATGTTTATTTAAAGGGGTTGGAAAGCTTTGTGTTTTTTCACCTTAATGCATCCTATGCATTAAGGTGAAAAAACACCTTGCAGTCACTAAACCCCCCCCCCCCCGAGACCCCGTTTTACTTACCTGAGACCCGAATCTCCATGGGCGCGATCCCGCGTTGTTTTCACCAAGCTCTAGTCGGCTCTTCATTGGCTCCCGCTGCTGTCAATCAAATCAATGACACCGCTGCCAGGGGGCGGGGCCAAGTCATACATTCGGCAGCTATGGCAGTTGACTGCATCATGCAGGAGCGTGCCCGCAAGCTAACCCCCTTGGGAGAGCGCTTCCCAGAGGGGGGTTAGCTCTTGCGCGGAGGAGCCGATACAGCCACTGAGGGACCCCAGAAGACAAGGATCGGGGCCACACTGTGCAAAACAAACTGCACAGTGGAGGTAAGTATAATATGTTTGTTTTAAAAAAAATGAACCCATACAACCCCTAAAATAAACTAAAATAAGGAAGTAGATGGTAATAAGTGAATGTAACTGATCCTGTGGATAGGAGGAAAAGATAAGGAAATCAGAGGTGTGGGGGTGGGGTAAAGTAGAATCATTCTTACTAATGGGCCATGTTATGGGCAGTGGCGGCCCATCAAGATGGAGAGCAGGGGCACCCCCTAATCTATGTGCCCGGCCCCTAATCTACATGCATGTTTTTTTTTTAAGCACATTATTAGAGCCTAATGCTACTACAGTCCGTTACAGCACACATAGCAGCCGTGTCATTCCATAATGGAAATAGTTTGTTTGGGCCAGATTGACAATGAGATGTGGCAGTGAAATAAAAACCTGGAATTGTACTTTAGGAGTCTAGAAGGTTTTGTTAAAATACAACGTAATCTTCCACTGATTTTGTATGTTATGTAGCTGTAGATTCATTGCATGCTTTCTGAATTCTTAAAAATATCAATAGACAAAGCTGTACTTCCGATCATTTGAAGTTCATTATCCACGATATTAGAAGGTTAGCTAATACCATGGTGTTAATGGAGGGCAGGATATTATTTGGGGCTTCAAGTTTCCTGATTTCCCTCATCTTTTTCACTAATCCTTTGTCACCATTCCTTTGTGTTCTAGTAATAAGAATCACAGAGGTCACACTGAGAAAGAAAAAAATTAATAGATGGAAAATGTCAATGGTAGGCAAACTCTTATTACTTTTGTACAGCTAAGATTTTTTTCTAGCTACAGGGGTTAGTTTATAATGTAAAGTAATTTAACTTTCAGACTGCTGATATAGAGAGCAAAAGTAATATCTTTTTTTGGACATAATCTACTTCGTAGGCATGACCTTTAATGGAGAATCATAGTATGGGGTTTAAGACAAGCAGGAAGAATGCTGTCATATTTTAACTAATACCAAATATGAAACCATGAACTCAGAGAGGTGAAAAAAGCAAAAGAAATGGTTTATGAGAATTTTCACAGGCCCTGGGAAGGAAGAAGCCCTCCTTTATCCCATTAATTTTAAAATATATCTAATGTCCTGTACACACAACCGGTTTTCCTGACATGCCAAAACCCAACGTTTTTCCCAACGTGATTCCTCTCAAGCCTGCCTTGCATACACACGTTTAGTAAAAAAAAAACGCTTGACCAAAGGGCGGTGCCGTCCAACACATACGATGGCACTATAAAGGGGAACGTTCCATTAAAATGGCACCACCCTTTGGGCAGCTTTTGCTGATCCTTGTGTTAGTAAAAGTTTGGTGAGAGACGATTTGCGCTTTTCAGCCTTGTGCTTTTTAGTCCATTACAGCGTGACAAATGTGCTATATCCATTACAAACGCTAGTTTTACCAGAACGAGCGCTCCCGTCTCATACTTGATTCTGAGCATGCACGTTTTTTCCCCCTCGGAAAAGCATACACACGAGCGGTTTTCGCAACGAGAAAAAGACTGACGGGAAACACGATAGGAAAAAAATAGAGCAGGTTCTAATTTTTTTTTCGGGCAGTTTTCTTGCCTGGAAAACTGCTATGGAGCATACACACAACCAGTTTTCCTGACCAATCTAAAAAATGGCAGTTTTCTCGTCGGGAAAACCGGTCGTGTGTACGAGGCAAAAAACAAGAAAAAATATTTCATATATTTCAGCTTATTAATCTTTAATCTATCTTGACTCTTGCTTAAAGCATATATGCAGCAGCCAAAAGAGGTGTGCTCTAAAACCTATCCGCCCACGGTTGTGTGCTGAAAGGGGAGATTGACTGCAACTCCAGCACCCTAACCAAGCTGTCATCCTTCACTCTCTGTCAAGGCTTCTGATCCAGTGGGGCGGGCTCCCAGATGATGTAACTAATCTGAGAGCCAATCACAGTAGTCACATGATACATAAGCATGGGCTGCCTCCCAAGCATTAAAGTCCACTTAAAAAGCTGCCAGGAAGTGCTGTTAAGGGGTTAATTGTAGTGGTTGCATCTGTTTTATTTATTTTTTCCTTTACTTATACTTGGTGGTCTAGCTATTAACACTCCTGTCTGCGCTCTATGGAGGAGCAATGAAACCACCCTTATGGCCCGTATACACCATCTGAAAATCGGACAAAAAATACAGCTTGTATGATAATCGGATCGTTAGTAAAGAGCTTTCGAGAGCCAATCACAATATTATCCGATTGAACAAACACAAAAAATGTACTCGTATGATACCAGATTGTATGATTTTCATTTACTCAGTACAGTTGTTGTCTGAAAATACAATAGAACACACAACACATGACATCACTTCCGAATTTTTATTCTGTAATGCGAAAATTTTGGTCACTTTAGTAACCTCTCCGTTTTCAATATGCGACTAGCATGCAAAAAAATGGAAGATCTGTCATTGATTTCCGGATTGTGTCTACGGGCCATTAGACAGCAGCTTTGTGTAGCCGTGTGTATGCCCCATCGGATTATTTCCATCGGAAATTCCAATGAATTCCGTCGGAGTTTAGATAGAGAACGTGTTCTCCTTTACTCCGATGGAATTCCGTCGGAATTCCGATGTGATTTTGGTCGGACAAAGGTACAACCGTGTGTACGGGGCTTTAGATAAATGCAAGTCATTTGAATGCAAGTCAGAACAAGGAACATTTTTAACTGTAACTCAAGTTTGTAACTTCAAGTTAAATGTAACTCACGTACAGGAGTTAATTTCCCTTCCTAGTAGTAGATTTACTCTCACTTCCTGTTGTCTCCCACCATTTGTAAGCAGGAGTCATTTGTAAGTTGAATGTTTGTAACTCAGAGACTGCCGGTATCAAAAAATTGTTCTAATTTGGTTCAAATCACCAGTTAAGCACTGGGTACAACTTAAAATAGAAGAGCTCTGTTAACTGTATACCTCAGGAGTCCTCATAAAATACCTGTAGTGTTAGTTTATACCTATTAGAGCCAACAGTAGTTAGCAGTAGTGAAACAAAAGCAGACTAGGAAATTTGCTTATTATGCGCTTAGCTTGCAATTACTTTTAATGCATTTTATATTACAGTTATCTGTACATGGGAATTGGAATCAATGAAGCTGACATAAAGGTCATTCACACCTTAATGTGAAACTCTTGCAAACATTAGTCACTGAACATGAATATCTAACAAAACACCCTGGGATTTCTCAAATAGCAGATACTATTAAACTGAAAATATCTGCACATGGGTGTCTTTTGTCCCCTGTCTGCCAAATAAAAGTGGAGAGATACATCAGTGACATGTGCAGAGTAACTCGCAGAAAGAACTATAGAATTCCATGGAATCACAGATCTATATTGTCATTGGTCTCAGTAGAGAACAGAGACGTATCAGAGAAAAGCACACCATGTACTTTTTTCCTTTCAACACTCTCCTGTCTCTGTTCATTGCTCTGGCATTAGGGGACAGGAGTTCCGTTCTTGCATACAAACTACTGTTCTCTGTGTAAATGCTTCTATACACTGCGTGACTCTCCAATCTTCCCTAGGTGCTTTGACAAGGAAGTAATGGAACTGGACTGGTAAAAAAAAAGCACTTAGTGGGTGTGTGCAATGGATCATGCTAAAACCCTTCTATGCACGTATTTTTTACTGTTTAATAGAACGTGGAAATGTTAAAATGTTATGTCAGTTCCTCAGACCCAACTGGGGAGATTTTCCCTCACTTCCTGTGACACTAAGACAAGAACGGGGGGGGGGGGGGGGTTGGGTGAGGCATTGTCACTGGAAAAGGAAAGTACAGAAAGCAATAAAAACATTATTATTTTTATCTCTGTCCCTTCTAGATTCTTGCATACATGTTGCATATTCCGGCGCAGAAAAAATCTGCACATGATGCCAGTGGTGTGAACAGGGCACATAGAGAACAATTGTTTTCTGTGCACTTGCAGAACGTGTGCAGAAAAACTGATGTCTCTTCACCATGGTGTGAACAAGGCCTGATGCCGCGTACACACGGTCGTTTTTTGTGATAAAAAAAAACACAACATTTTTAAAAACGTCATTTAAAATGACCGTGTGTGGGGAAAACGTCGTTTTATGTCTTCTGAAAAACGAAAAAAAAAAAAAAATTCGAGCATGCTTCAATTTTTTATGTCGTTTTTCAAAATGTCGTTTTTTTTGTCATAAAAAATGACTGTGTGTAGGCTAAAACGACGTTTAAAACAACATTGTTAAACCCGCGCATGCTCAGAAGCAAGTTATGACGCAAGCTTGAATGGAACAGAGTGCTGCCGTAGGTGCTGAACGTAACCGCGCTTTGCTAGAGCATTTTGAAAAAACGATGGTGTGTAGGCAACGTCGTTTTTTAAAATGAAGTTTGAAAAACGTATTTTTTTTTCATGAGAAAAAACAAAGTTTTTTTACAAGACAAAAAACGACCGTGTGTACGCGGCATGAATGTAACTGTTTTTAACACAATTCTGCCCTTTTTGAATGGGTGTACAGAGGAGAAGACTGCAGATAAACAAGCAAAGTCTATGTAGAAGTATTTGTTTCATCTCTGTGTATCTCAGGCTGTTCGCTTCATTTGGTAACTGTGAGGATTTACAACTACTTTTAGGGCCAGTTCACACCAGACGCAGTTCCGTACAGTTTCGTTTGCATTTTTCTGCACTAAAAATGCATGCACAGTGTTTTCCATGTATTCCAATAGCTCTAGTTGGCTCTAGTTCACATCATGCACCATGCTCTAGTTCACACCAGAAACTGACTGCATGGTGTGAACTAGAGCCAACTAGAGCCATTGGAATACATGGAAAACTCTGTGCATGCATTTTGTGCAGAAAAAAAGCACACAAAACTGAACGGAACTGCGTCTGGTGTGAACTGGCCCTAAAAGTAGTTGTAAATCTTCACAGTTACCAAATGAAGTGAACAGCCTGAGATACACAGAGATGAAACAACTACTTCTACATAGATTTTGCTTGTTTATCTGCAGTCTTCTCCTCTCTACACCCATTCAAAATGGCAGAATTGTGTTAAAAATCTTTCTTCATCTGTCAGGAGCACAGAGAAGGGGGCGGAGAGGCTATAGTTACAGTGTGTGAGAGCTGATTGGAGGAAAGGAACACCCCCCTCCACACAGTAGAAGAACAGTGTTCTGAATAGACAAGCTCCATTCTGGGCTCTTCCCCCTCACTGACACAAATTTATCTCATGTGTCGGGAAAACTTCTCAGAAGTGACTCATGCTGATAACAGAAAAACAAAGCACCAGAGAGAAATTACACTTAGAGCTTTGGGCTTTGTAGATAGATACGTAAACACTGAATGCGTTGCTCAGATTCCATGACTGGGGTTTACAACCACTTTAAATTGAAGTTTTTAGTTCTGTTTTAAGGCCCCTTTCACACACGCGGATAGAATTCAGCTTATAGCTGGAGAAAAAATCAAATTCTCTACCGCAGCTAAACTCAAACAATGCTTTCCTATGGCCCCATTCCCACACTGTATTTAGCGACAGTTTCGTTACATGAGGTTTTGTGCGGTTAGAAAAATAAACTTGACTGCATCCAGGACTGATTTTTTTGCAGCTATCTGCACATAACTCCTGCGGATAGTAGAAAAAAAAACAAAAACGAAAGCACATCAGAAATGGCAAGAATGTTCCAACGCAGCTAAACGCATCCACATGTAAACGCAAATAAACGCAGCAAATTGCAATGTACAACTGCAAGTGATCGCTGTGCCTGGAGTCTTAGGATTTGAAAATAACAAAACATGCTTTTGACAGCGGCAGAACAGCCGCCTGAAAGGAGAAATTCAGGATTTAATAAAAACAAATGCACATACTTACCTAGGTTGATGTAGCATTGGTCAGATGCTGCATCTGTCCCCCGCCACCACTAAGACTGAGAACTGAAAGATCAAATACCACTGATCACTCAGTTCTCAGTTTTCAGTGAGCAGACTGTCAGTCACTGTCTCTCTGCTCTGCCCCTCCAGCGCTCACTGGAGTGATAGGCTGTGCAGGGGGTGGAAGTGGCAGGCTCACAGAGGTTCAGCCAGCTTCCGCTCAGGGTGGATGGATCCCAACATTATAAGTTGCTTGCTATGGGGCATTCGTGCATGCTTGCTCCCGAGTCCCACTCAGTGTGTCCATAAGACACACAGAGCATGGCTCAGCCCCACCCCCCCCCCCCACGCCCTTCTCACTGGCTCCTGCTGCTGTGTCTGAGCCAATGAGGAGGGAGAAAGTCAGGACAGCCGCTGCTCTATTGCACACTGATTGATCGACATTGCGCTCAGGTAAGTAAAAGGGGGGCTGGGAGGCTGCAAACAGATGTTTTTTTAACTTCATGCATAAACCTTTACAATTTAAAATTACTTTTAAGTAGTAATGAAGATTTCATATTTCTTATCTCTGTATTACTAGCATGATATACATATGATATATCACATAAAATGTGTTAGTATTCCCAAATGACAGTCAGAAAACACTAAACATAAAAGTCATTTGGAATGCAAAGAATCAGGTAGTGTGTGTGTAGCAGTGCAATTAAAAAAAACAAAAAACGATGGGATTAATTTACTAAATCTGGAGAGTACAACATTTTGGTATACCTGAGCATGGTAGCCAATCAGCCTCTAACTTCCGCTTGTTCAATTATGCTTTGATGCATCAGATTTTGCACACTCCTGTTTTAGTAAATCAACCACAAAGTGTCTCTTTAAAAACGTAGCCATCTTGCACCAAGAAGTGAGAATTAAACTTAAAATATAATATTATAAAACTGCACAGACACATACTTTCCCTTTAGAAACACAAGCTGGGTTAATACTATGTTGCACATACACACAATAACTACATATTTTTTTACTTAACTACCTGTATGAATAAATGAGCCACCCACTTACTATTATAAACTATGGGCTTTATTTTTTGCTACTTTACTGGTAATAAAAGACTAATATTTCCTTATCTAATAATTGCAAGCTTCTTACTCTTGAATGGTAACATTTTGACTTCATGCTGAGAGCCTAGCAGAATAAGATTTTTTTTTTCATGCTATTATTTTTTAATATGTAATTAGGGTTCATGGTGTTCTTTTAATGTGTATTCACTGGAGAGTTTTGAGTCCTACTTTAGTTGGAAGAAAAATTGTATAATAATAGCCATTGACATACAAAACACAAACAGTTCAAGTGAGAATACTGTACACACAGGCAGACAAGTAAATAGAAGTAATCTGAGATACTCTATGCTATCAGTCCCTTTATTTCGAATTAAAGGGGTTGTAAAGGTAAAAAAAAATTATCCCTAAATAGCTTCCTTTACCTTAGTGCAGTCCTCCTTCACTTACCTCATCCTTCGATTTTGCTTTTAAATGTCCTTATTTCTTCTGAGAAATCCTCACTTACTGTTCTTATGTCTGTAACCCCACACAGTAATGCGAGGCTTTCTCCCTGGTGTGGAGCGTCGTGCTCGCCCCCTCCCTTGGACTACGCCCTGGTTCACACTGGGTACGATTTGGAACGATTTGAGATGCGATTTGACATGTCAAATCGCATCTCAAATCGGCGGCAATTGTCGGCAATGGCACTGTCCTAATCAGTGCGACGCCGCATCTGCGATTTCAAAAAGTAGTTCCTGTACTACTTTTTGCGATTTCGGGCCGCGATTTACATTAAATTGCGGCCGAAATCGCGGCAAAATCGCAGCCGCAAAATCGCGGTAAAATCGCGCATTTTACTGCGATTTTTAATTCGCAGCAGTGTGAACCTTGGCTACAAGAGAGTCAGGACGCCCACTAACACACAGCTCCTTTCTCTATCTGCAACGTAGAGAGCGCCCTGACACTCCACACCAGGGAGAAAACCTTGCATTATGGTGTGTAGTTACAGACAGAAGAACAGGAAGTGAGGATTTCTCAGAAGAAATAAGGACATTTAAAAGCAAAATGGAAGGATGACGTAAGTGAGGGAGGACTGCACTAAGGTAAAGGAAGCTGTTTAGGATTTTTTTTTTACCTTTACAACCCCTGTAATGCTGATGCCCCCATATATATATATATATATATATATATATATATATATATATATATATATATATATATATATATATATTTTTTTTTTTTCCAGATGTACCCTCTATAAGTAATCCTTTATAGAATATGTTCGAGCCTGCAAGCCTGCATAACCCCCCCCCCCCCCTTTTAAGGTATATTAACTACATCAATAATCCTGTAAAAAAAAGTTGAATGTTTACCTTCTTTGTTGCCCTTTGGGACAACCAGACAAATTATATTACTTTTTTGACTCTATTCCCCCCTTTTTCTGAACTAGATTTATAACCACTGGTTTAGGGGTGTCCTTTGGGGGCTCCTGTGCCCTCCGGGGTGGGTCACCTCTCTTTTCCGGGTCCCCGTTTTTTTTTTCGACGTCCCTTACTGGTAAGACACGTGAGCCAATGATGGGTTCTTTTCACAACAGATGTCTTCTTGTTCATTTAAAATATGACAATGTATATTCATAAAATGCATCTGTTGAATAATATTTATATGTCTTTCTTCTATCTTTATAGTTACATGACAATTTTTTCTCCATGCCAACTGATTCCAAAAAAATCTCCTGAAGAAGCAGCTAATATAAACCTGTGAAACATGTAGAGCAATTAGAATATGAATGGTATCTATGTTCTATTTGTGATGATAGGATGTTCTAAAAACCTCCCTTTGATTGTCACGAGTCATTCTTTTTATTCTGCAAATATGCTATATATTTTTGTAATAAAAATTATCAGTATTTTCTTAACCTTGACTGTGTACTATCAGGTAATATATGGTACCATCAAAGTCCAATATAGCCTCTTCCCACTCTCTATTTTCAATTTGATGGGACGGAGGTACCACTTGTAATCCTTCTTATATCTATGGCACTTCTCTATATAAGTTCTTTTAGAACAGAGTTGAAATATAACATAATTACTGACGGTAGTTTCAAATGTGTGACACTTACTAATGACCACAAACTCAATCTTATTATACTTTGTGGTAATCAGTATTGGAATACCATCTGCATCAATCCACTTTTGAAAGTCGATAAGAAATTATTCAATTACTCTTTTAAACTGGAAGTTATTTTGTTATCACCCATCATTGATGTGCAGGTCACAAATTGCACTTTTATTAGGCCTTTCCTTGTTTCCCCAGATGAAGCCACTGTTGTAGGGAAATATGTTGGGATTGGAGTCGTGGGTCACATTTCTGTTGGAGATATTGGTGCTTTGATCATGAATTACATATATTAAGGGTGAGAATTACTTGTGACATTTCAAAAAGTTTCATTGGCTGCACCACAGTGCAGTGAATTACATTGCACCTTGCTGTGCTAAAAAACAAAAATACTGCATAATATTGTTTTTCAGCGCATACCAACACAGCATGGTGGTGTGAACTTGCCTGGTAGGAAAACAAGTATTTTTGCCTTGTCCTGTATTGGGACTGTGCTGGGCAGGGTTGCCACACACCAGATATGAACAGGCCCTTAATGTAGCTGTAATTCATGAAATCTGACCTGGGCACATATACTGTATCTGTAATGTTTACTTATCTCTCTCCAAAGCCCTAATGTATGTGTCTTTCTGCTGCCCTGTTCCTCTGTTATTAGCATGATAACTTCTAACAAGTTCTCTAACACAGGAGATAAAAGCAGCTGGAAATTGGGGAGTGTGCTATAAATCGATTAGCACAGCACAGCTCTGCAAGTTTCTTTGCCCCTCTGACTATGTGGAGGGGGGTGCGTGCCTTTCCTCCAATCAGCTGTAACACAGTCTATGGCAAGAATCCACACCCACTGCTGAAACAGGAAGAACAATTTCTAACACAATGTGCACTTTCTAAAGAAAATAGAAAGCTGAAGACAGCAGATATACTGTACATGTAAAACTTATATAGGGAGATTTGTTTCATCTTTGTGTATCATCTGAGGCTGCTCACTTCCCTGGGTATATGTGAGGGTTTACATCCACTTTAAGAGCCTTAATGCAATTAAAAACCTGGGTCAACATAGACCTATAGTTTTCAGTGGGCATAGTGGGCATTGTATATTTTGGGGGCTTAGTTAAAGGAAAAGTCCAGCCTGAGCTTGTTTGACTGGGCTTCTCCTATGGGTCACAGGAGTGCAATTCCTTTTGCACTCCTGTAACCCGATTTCATCAGAGAGCGGCCTGAAGTCTGCTCTCTGCTGACGTTACAGGAATCAGTGCAGGCTCTGCATCATTACGACTATAAGTCTGGATTCATCAGGTGCCTGGACTGATACCCGTCTCAGACTTCTCAGTGAGCTGCTGAGAGCCTGAAACGGCCGCAACCCACCCCTCCACTGAGCGCACGGGGAGGGGGGGCAGAGTGCAGAGCTGCTGATTGACAGTCAACAGCTCTCTGCTCGGGGAGCTGTGAGAACCGAGCCATCGGTGATGTTCAATCGCTCAGTTCTCAGTGCAGAGGAGGTAGGGGACAAATGCAGCACCTCGGTAAGTATGATTCTGTAAGAAAAAAACAAACATACTTCTCTTTTAAGAACTGAAGCAGGAGTTTAAATCCACTAAATCAAAACAAAAAAGTATGCAATGTCTTACCGTTTGTTTTCTTTCTAACGCAGCTATAGCTTGTGTAAAAAATCCTGTCCCCTGCCAGCAACTGCAGAGTGAGACACTTGCTTTCTTTGAGGAAGCAGAGGTCTCCCTGCAGAGATCCGACATTCTCCCCGGTGAACCAGAGCTTTCCAATCAACAGTGAGCATTAGCTTCCCTCATTGCAGAGCTTTAGGTCTGACTCATTAGGGGTGGCATGTCAGACTTCTGCAGAGAAATAGCTCTTTCCACACAGAAAGCAAGGTCTCACTCTGCAGCTGGTGGCAGGGAATAACCTTTTCTACTTAGACTATAGCTTCAGAAAGAAAATGAACCATAAGATATTAAAAAAAAAAAAAATGTATGAATGCATTTGTAATATACTTAGCTGAATTTAACTGAGGGTTTAGTTGAGCTTTAATAACTGCACTGTGTCACATACACCAGCATGGTCGCTGCCTCTGCTTGCATGCCCCTTAATGTGTTGCATCTTCAGCGCACTTTGATGTATGCTGAAACACATTTTATTGTTGTTCCTATTGTCACGCTGAGATTGCATCAGAAAAGTTAATTTCAAGGTGCCTATACATGTAGCAAATGTGATTCAACCTTTATTATTCAGTTTAAAACAATGATGTACTTAATGTGATAAGAAAAATCTAATACATGTGGCAGGTGGCATAAGTGGGCTTGAAAGGTTCAGGCAGTGCAATATATTGGATAATACCGTTGGGTAAAATCTGCTACCAAGACAAGCTAAACTTTAAGGTGAAGACAGAATAAAGACAGCTGCAGACAGAGACCATCAGGCACATAATCAATCTTAAATAGGCATGTAAGGACACAAGCTGGCACAACAACATTTCATATTATGGCTAATAAAGACCTAACTTCTAATGGCAGTGGGTTTAAAATTAGCATAAGTCTTATTAGTACGAAGGGTCAAAAGATTTCAGATGGTATTTAAGTATCAGTAAATAAGTAGTAGGGCTGGTCATTCATGATTGCTAATCAATATGGATAGCCAAAGACAGATAAGGCTACTCAACCAAAGTTGAATCAGGTGGCCTAATCTACTAGTATATGGCCACTGTATTTGGTATATTTTGTTCAAAAGTATTAAAATGCATTTAATTTTTTTAAGTATTTCCCATCCTAATACATCAAAACAGACTCTGACTTGTAATGCTACTAAAATGAACTTCCAACTTATATGACATGTCTTATATGACATAACATTAAATAACCTGTTTGCTTTATGTGGTAAAACACATTTATGAATTACTGAAGTCATATATCACCTTTAATATATGATAATTATTGTTTTAAATACAATTAAAAGATTATACACTACATTACTAAAAGCATTGGGACGCACATGAACTTTAATGGCATCCCAGTCTTAGGCCCAGATTCTTGTACACTGGGCGTATCTCTGCGGCGGCGTAACGTATCCGATTTACGTTACGCCGCCGCAAGTTTTTCAGGCAAGTGCTTAATTCACAAAGCACTTGCCTGTAAAGTTGTGGCGGCGTAGCGTAAATCACCCGGCGGAATTCAAATTCGGCGGGTAGGGGGCATGTATCATTTAAATGAAGCGCGTCCCCGCGCTGAGCGCACTGCGCATGCGCCGTCCGTAAAATATGTCAGTGTGCATTGCTCCAAATGACGTCGCAAGGACGTCATTGGTTTTGTTTGCAAAAGTCGTCCAGCCCCATTCACGGACGACTTACGCAAACAACGTAACTTTTTAAAATTTCGACGCGGGAACGACGGCCATACTTAACATTGGCTGCGCCTCATGTATCAGGGGCAACTTTACGCTGGGAAAAGCCTTACGTAAACGTCGTAACGTTACAGCATCGGCCGCACGTACGTTCGGGAATTCGCGTATCTAGCTAATTTGCATATTTGACTGGGAATCCGACGGAAGCGCCACCTAGCCACCCATTGTTCAAAATGTCTTGGTATGCTAATGTCTTAAGAGTTCCCTTTACCGAAACTAAAGGGTTAAGCCCAACCACTGAAAAACAACCCCGCCAAATTATTTAGACCAGTGCAAAAGCAAGGTCCATAGACGTGGATGAGCAAGTTTGGGGTTCAGAAACTTGACTGGCCTGCACAGTCCTGACCTCCACCCAATAGAGCACTTTTGGGATGAATTAGAGCAGAGACTGCGAGGCAGATTTTCTTGTCCAACATCAGTGCCTGACCTCACAAATGCGCTTCTGGAAGAAGGGTCAAACATTCCCATAGAAACACTCCTAAACCTTATGAACAGTCTCCCCATAATGCCGCGTACACACGATCATTTTTCGGCATGAAAAAAAAAACGACGTTTTTAAAAACGTCATTTAAAATGATCGTGTGTGGGCTTCACATAGTTTTTCGGCTTCAAAAAAACAACAACAAAAATTTGAACATGGTGCATTTTGTAACGTCGTTTTAAAAAATTTAGTTTTTCAGGTTGTAAAAAATGATTGTGTGTGGGCAAAAACAACGTTTTAAACCCGCGCATGCCCAGAAGCAAGTTATGAGACGGGAGCGTTCGTTCTGGTAAAACTACCATTCATAATGAAGTTAGCACATTCATCACGCTGTAACAGACAAAAAAGCGCGAATCGTCTTTTACTAACAAGGAGTCAGCTAAAAGCAGCCCAAAGGCGAATAGAACTTCCCCTTTAGAGTGCCGTCGTACGTGTTGTACGTCACCGCGCTTTGTTCATCATTTTTCTAAAACGATGGTGTGTGGGCAACATCGTTTTTACATGCTGAAAAACAACGTTTTTTTCATCCCGAAAAATGATCGTGTGTACACGGCATTAAAGTTGAAGCTGTTATAGCCGCAAAGAGTGGGTCAACTCAATATTGAACCCTACGGACGAAAGCTGGGATACCATTAAAGTTCATGTGCGTGTAAAGGCAGTGTCCCAATACTTTTGGTAATATAGTGTATATCAATATTATTCTGACAAACGAAAAAAGCCATTTCCTGGTGATCAGTGTTGATGTTTCATAGCAAAGATGTATAAATGATAGCCTAATATATTAGAGTGTATAGCCATCCAAACCTTTTCTTTTAAGTTTCGGATAGTGTGGGGAAGCATTGAAACCCCTGGTAGGGGGCAGCAATTCTAACCTTTCACACTGTATACAAAACTAAAGCAAAAGCTTTAGCTGGAACTAGCACATAAACTTAGGCCTCGTACACACAATAAGATAGCCAGAGGACAACGGTCTGAAGGACCGTTTTCATCAGTCCAAACCGATCGTGTGTAGGCCCCATAGGTTATTTAACCTTCGGTCAAAAAAATGAGAACTTGCTTTAAAATTTAACTGATGCACTTGTTAACCGATAGGTCAAAACCGATCGTTAGTATGCAAAAGCATCGGTTAAAAACCCGCGCATGCTCAGAATCAAGTCGACGCATGCTTGGAAGCATTGAACTTCGTTTTTTTCAGCACGTCGTGTTTTACGTCACCGCGTTCTGACACGATCGTTTTTTTAACTGATGGTGTGTACGCACGATGGACCATCAGTCAGCTTCATCGGTTAACCGATGACAACGGTCCTTCGGACCGTTCTCATCGGATGGACTGATCGCGTGTACAAGGCTTAAGACTTCCAAAAATGACAAAGACTGTCTTCGAAAAAATCATAATATAATCATTTAAAAAAAACTTTCTGAGCCAACCCAAATGGATCTGAAATAATGTAAGTTTTCAAGCCATTTTTCTAAATTAATGGTGATAGATATGCCAATTGTATTCCTTGATTTGGCACTTCTTCAATGGCATCTGGACGATGCTGATCCTTTAATGTAATGGGCATCCTTATTAAAGCAGTGAAAACAAAAGAAGGAGGGGGATGGGAAGGGAAGGAAAAACACAAAACTAGGGATGATCAGAAAGGAAAGGAAAGAGGGAGAGGGAGGGAGGACAAGATACACAAGGAAAGCACTCACATTGGCCGCATCCGTAATGATAAGAATATAGAACAGTACCCCTTGAAGAAGAGTGGGCAAAATCGGACTTTGAGGCTCGTGGAAGTATAAAAAATATATATTTTATTACATAAATTTACAAAATGTACACTAACAATGGTATAATGGAATGCAACTGATAACAATCACAATACAACCATTCAGAACAAGAGAATAGTGAAAGAATCCTATTGAAGTCGCCTAAGCGTTTCACCGTGGGGCTTCTTCAGGACGAAATGAACAGGATTATTGCTACTATGTAGCCATGATTTTCACAATCTGATACACAGCGGTGGATATAATCATCCAGGAAGATTCCAATGATAGATGAAATATATACCGATGGTAGTAGATAGTACAAAAAATATGTTTAGAGATCGATGATCGCAGGTCCAGGCCAAATATGTCAATAATGACATGAGCAAATATACATTACAGTCCCCAGGCAAAAGAAGACGTGTCGGGGATAGAGATGCAGGTAACCGAATCCCTTAAAAATCCACTAGGGGACCTAAAGCTGGGGCAAAAGACAGCTCACAGAGGCAAACATAAGGCCATCAATCAATAAAGGAACAGCATCTCCCATATAACAGAGATCGTCTTGCAAACACCTTATGTGCATGTAGCATCCGTGTATGCCCCAGGGTCACAGCCTGTGCTGAGATTATATCCACCGCTGTGTATCAGATTGTGAAAATCATGGCTACATAGTAGCAATAATCCTGTTCATTTCGTCCTGAAGAAGCCCCACGGTGAAACGCGTAGGCGACTTCAATAGGATTCTTTCACTATTCTCTTGTTCTGAATGGTTGTATTGTGATTGTTATCAGTTGCATTCCATTATACCATTGTTAGTGTACATTTTGTAAATTTATGTAATAAAATATATATTTTTTATACTTCCACGAGCCTCAAAGTCCGATTTTGCCCACTCTTCTTGAAGGGGTACTGTTCTATATTCTTATTAAAGCAGTATTAAACCAACCAAAAATTATTATATTGCAGCTTACCAATTCTTAAATGTGGTGGCTGTATTCATTTTTGTGGTGATCCAGCCAGTAACAACCCTCCTGACTTAGTGTTTCTCTATTCTGGAGGAGCACCGAGACACCTTTGGACAGCAACATCGTCAATCTGGGTAGAGGGTAGTGTTAGATTCACTAGCAGATTTAGATGGTCTTGACTAACAAATTAAGCTGATCTCCAGCTAATACTTTTACAACAACAGTTTTTTGGGAGGATAAATGTTTTATGACCATTGTAAACACCCTTGTCAGTGGTAAATGTTTTGTCTCAAGCTTCTAACATCCACATTGTCAGCTTGGTCTGTTAAAGATACTTGAAGAAATAGGCTTACTGGTCAAGTCTGAAAGGTAAACTAATGTAGCCACAACGCCTCAGGCCTAGTACACACGAGAGGATTTATCAGCGGATACGGTCCAGCGGACCGTTTCCGCGGATAAATCCTCTCGAGGATTTCAGCGGATTTGGATCCGATGGAGTGTACTCACCATAGGATCGAAATCCGCGTCGAAATCCCCTCGCGATGACGTGTCGCGCCGTCGCCGCGATGATGACGCGGCGACGAGCGCGACGCTGTCATATAAGGAATTCCACGCATGCGTCGAATCATTACGACGCATGCGGGGGATCCCTTCGGACGGATTGATCCGGTGAGTCTGTACAGACCAGCGGATCAATCCGTTGGGATGGATTCAAGCGGATAGATTTGAAAGCATGTCTTCAAATTTATATCCGCTTGAAATCCATCCCAGGGGATAAAAATCCGCTGAAACAGATCCGCTGGATTGTACACACCATAGAATCTATCCGCTGAAACCAATCCGCTGAGATTTTTCAGCGGATGGATTCTATGGTGTGTACGGGGCCTAAGAATTGGTAAAAAAAAAAAGTATTGTCTTTGGATTTAAAGCTGCTTTAAAGCTCAGTTCTTACTTGGGTTATAATCAGACAACTAATTCACCCATCAGCTTTGGCTGCTATACTCACCTACCCCACAGTCTCACCTGTTTATCGATCTAGTGCTGGTCTTCTTCTGGGTTAAGTAATCCCAGGCCATCATGGCTCTGCTTACCACCCTGGATCTACAGGGCAATGGCATGTCATTCTGTGGCACTGTTCTCTACAGCATTAGGATCTTCCCACCACCAGAGGGATAAGAGTGTTAAAGAGACTTGTGACATCACCAGACCGTACCGAATTCACTTGAAAAAAAGGATATTCCTTAAAAAAAAAAAAAAAATCTGTAGGCATGCTCTAATGGGGGTGGGGGTGGGGGGGGGGGGTATTTGCCAATAGCAAACCTTTTGGCATAAGAAAATATCTGCTTTCAAAGTATGCTTGGCCATTTTGTTACAAAAATTTAAATTTTCAAAACTGTTGATTTTGTAATGATTAGGGTCAAATCCATGTTTGTTTTCAACTGTAGTATGAGAAAATTAGAAGGAGCAGGATGGAGATTTATTCTCAAACACCATTCTAATGATGCGTACACACGATCGGACATTCCGACAACAAAACCGTTGATTTTTTTCCGACAGATGTTGGCTCAAACTTGTCTTGCATACATGTGTTCACACAAATGTTATCGGAAATTCTGATCGCCAAGAACGTGGTCACGTACAACACATACGACGGCACTATTAAAGGGAAGATCAATACCAAGTGTGCCACCCTTTGGCCTCCTTCTGCTAATCTCGTGATAGTAGGAGTTTGGTGAGAGACGATTGGTGCTTTTCAGACCATTACAGCGTGACGAATGTTCTATTTCCATTACGAATGCTAGTTTTACCAGACCAAGCGCTTCCGTCTCGTACTTGATTCAGAGCATGCATGGAATTTTGTGTCGCAATTGTCTACACACGATCGAAATTTACGAGAACGGATTTTGTTGTCAGAAAATTTGAGAACCAGCTCTCAAATTTTTGTTGTCGGAAATTCCGACAGCAAATGTCCAATGGAGCCTACACACTGTCGGAATTTAAGACAACAAGCTCCCATCGAACATTTGTTGTCGGAAATTCCGAGCGTGTGTACGCGGCATTACAGTGTATGTGTTTTTTGTTCAGGAAATTTCATTCATTCCAAAATTGAATGTTACAAGCCAATAACATTTTATAGTACTTTCGAACAACATTTGTCTCTGACGACATTAATTAATGCTCTGATGAGATTTTTTGTGCAAACGCTTGTTCGAAAATCAGCGTATAGCCAGCTTTATAATGGCTGTAAATGGACACTGGTAAGGACTGGCAACATGTGCAAAAACTCTGATAACAACATACAGATCTGCAAGCTCAATTTTAATCCACAGATCCATTATTTATTTTCTTTGTATCAAATCTACATTGATAAAGAAAAAAAAAGGCAGGCGGCTGGGTATGATATTAATCCATGCAATTAATATGATCAGATAAACACCTTGACAAGTAGCAGTAAAAATTTCTTCAAATCCTCAGATGGATACATAGGCTCCCTGGGTGCTGCTTTAATAGATGAAATATATGCATGACTTCCCACATTCAACATGTCATTCAGTAATGAACAGATACTTCGCTCCTAATTTAATGGGCGGCCACAGATTACTTCTCACTCATCTGCAGCTTTACTATGTGATAAAATGTAAGCAATAACTTGTCATGTATGCGAGATGACAATGACTGGCAGATATATCATTAATATAAATCTCATCCATTTTATAGTTCAGACTTTTTAGGAACTGTAATACATAGTTGTTAAAATGTATCTAAAACCAAACCATTTTTTCTGAGTGGTGAGGGGTTAGAACTTCTGTCAGGTGTATACTGTTGTGTTCTAGCTAGGGAGCTTCACCTGCTCTATTCACTCTGGATGGGAATTAGAAAACCTGCCTGGGTTCAGTCTGAGAAGTTTCATAAACTTTGCTGCAAGTTCGAAGTTCACTAACTTTGTCAAATAAAAGGCATGGGAAGTTGGGCACTGCCATGGGGAATATGTACAAATGCCAATGTTAAAAATTAATAAATAAAAAAAAAAGAAAAAACAGTATCTCTTCCTACATGGAATTGTCAGCTCTATCTAATATCTTTAATACACATTGACAAAATGGCTATTCATTTATAGAAAGGAGACTGGGTACGTTAATTCCTTCAAATTATTAGCCCTATGCACTGACCTGGTTATTCTGGCAAAAAGTTTACCACTGTACCACTGGCACTGAAAGTGAAGAAAAAGTAAAAAATGTATAGTTGTCAGTTTGAGTTGTCACCAGAGCATGAGTACAGTAGAGTGGAAATCTTCCAATGACAGCACTGTTGACAACAGTTTAAAAGGACATCTCTTTTTGATTAGATTTCTATTTACTTCCTATTTGGTCTACAGAACAGGAATCAAAGGTAAATCATTTGAATAGTTGAGTTGAGTTGAGAGGTATCTTAATATAGCGCGGTCTTACCCCAAAGGGTCCCGACACACATAGCAGAGTTCCTGGGAAAAGAGGACCCAGGAACCAAAAGCAACAGAGGGTGGAAGAGAGAGGCTACGCAAGAAAGGCTTGCGTGAAATGCCAAGTCATCAGTAATCTGCTGAAGACTGGGATAGTAGGGGCTTCCTGGAGCTCAACAGGGAGGCTATGCCATAATACAGAACCCTGGTAGGAGAAGGCCTGACCGCGCCGGATCTTCTTGGGCACCGAGATGTAGAGGAGATCTCTGTGATCTGAGTGATCTGACAAGAGCTTGTTTATGGAAACGAGAGCAGAGATAGCCAGGCTTCTCATAATCTTAAACATGATACATCCTGCCTTAAATAAGGTGTGATAGTGGACTGGCAGCCAATGCAAGGCGCAGAGGACAGGGGTGATATGATCCCTCAACGGGACATCCATGAGCAGGGGTGGACTGACAACTCATGGGGCCCCTGGGCAATAGAAGATTATGGGGCCCCCGGGCTTACAGATGGCCACCAAGCCAGGATGCAGTGCAGAGGCAAGGCAGCTAAAATCTCTGGATTTTCACATCAAAAGCATGTCGGTTTCGGACATATCAGGGACAGATGTAAAAAAAAACATAGATTCTTACATACTGTCCCTGGTTTTACTGAGCCTGGCAACCCTGATGGGGCCCCCTAGTGGCATGGGACCCTCGGGCAGTGCCCGAGTGACTCAATGGTCAGTCCGCCCCCGTCCATGAGTAACCTTACTGCAGCATTTTGAATAAGTTGAAGCTTCTGCACTAACAATAGGGCAGAGACGGTAAAAAAAAAAAAAAATCCTAAATTTTTAATGCCCATTTTTTACATCGTGAAAAATGCTCTGGAGCCCACACACGATTGTTTTTAATGACATAAAAAAACGTCATTTTTTACAACCCGAAAAACGGCCGTGTGTACGCGGCATAAAAGTAACTGGGCATTGTAACTATTATAAAATTGTTTTTATGCCGCTAGATGTGCAATCACTGAGATAAAACTCAGACTCCATCTAAAGCTAAAGTGCAATTTTAACTGAGGCTAAAGGGCAACTTCCGTGTCCTGTATCTGTGCTGTCCAAATTCCTGAAATAAATAAAAAAAATTAACACTTTGACTGATCAGACTTTCTGTCTCTGTAAGACATGCTGTATAATGAAAGTGTTTGAGAATAGTGATGATGTGGAAAATTACTCACAAACCCCAATAATAATGCATTTTGTTATTTCACATTAATATTTTTCTGATGATTTCACAATTCTCTACAGACTGGACAAACCTGTATGGTTATATTTTGAAGAATTGAAAAAAATTCAATATATGTTAATTCATCTGATATGCACATCCCATTTGGAAACGACTCTCTTGAATCATAGAAGGAGGTCCCAAACCACCAGATTACTGACAAAAGGGGTGAACAATTGCATATAATTTTAATCAAAAAGTAGCAATGCCTGGATGAAAAGCTGAAATACTAAACAGGTAGGCTGTGTTTTTTATATAAATTGCAAGGTTTAATTTTAATTTTTGACATGTGTTTAAAAAAAAATCAGGTAACAAATGACTTTATTCCAATTTTGGGTTCCACAGCAGCATTATTCACAGTACACCATACTTCACAGGAACCCTGGCAGAGAAGAGCTAGGCTAGGGTTGCCGCATGGAGTCCCCCTGGAAGATATTAATTAATGAATTATTTTCTTTCAGCCAAGTGCAGCAGCAAGGGGCCCTGGAAGAAAGGTGGGTTGTATATAAGGGACCTCATGAGATAACGGAGTCAGAGTTTGGGAAAAGAGGTGTTAGCCATGTGTTGCTGGTGGAGACCTTTCACATAGGGCCCTTCTTGAAGAAGTTACCGGTGTCAAGGGCTGTACCCTTTGTACCCTTTGCATAGAGGCCCCTAGAAAAGCACACTGCCATAGGGGTACTGGCAAAGAGGTTATAGACTGGTGATGCTGGCTGAGACCCCTTGCATAAGAGTTGCCAGAAAAGGACACTGTGTGGGTACTCTGGCAGAGAAGAGCTAGGTGGGTGTTGCTGGCCAAGACCTTTTGCATAGTGGGCCATGGGAAATTACACCCCCACAATGGCCCATTGCAGCAGAGGATAGGTGCTTAGTGCCTGCTAAGACCACTTGCATATGGGCCTCCAGATGACACTTGCATAGAGGTACTAGGTGGATATTTCTGGCTGAAGCCCCTTGGAATAGGGGCTCTGGAAGAAGGCATTGGCACAGAGGCCAAGACAGAGAGGTTCTAGGCAGGTGTTGCTGGCCCAGACTCTTTACATAGGGGGCCATGGCAGGCCACACCAATTTGGTGGGCCAGTGTAGCTTATGGTAGTAGCTCAGTGCTTGCCAAGACCCTTAGGTTGGAATAAATCCTGAAAGAAGGATGTGGAAGTTCCTTCCAGAGTTAGCGGTGTCAGCTAAGAGTGTAGATTAGGTTAAAAAAAAGGTTTAGATGTGTTCCTTAGTGAACACGATGTACAGAAATATTTAAAAAAAAGTAGTCACACACACATTGTGCAGTACCCACATTATCAGGGTTTAAAATGCCGGTTGGGGTGAAAAATAGTGGACTCAAAGGTAGTTTGAAGGATGCAGGTATAAAGTTGTTCCCTTTTTAAAGCAGGGTTTAAACAACACAGAGAACCATTTGCTTTTCTTCTGAGTAACCCTACAACTTGGTCTATATGTTTTTTCAAAAAATCTATACTATTATGGTTCTGCACTATTAAAACAAGCTGATGCGGAATAGTACACTGGATCTCAAGCCCTCCCATGTGTGTCAGTTTGTACGTGCTTTGTATAACTCCGAAGCATCATAAAGAATTACGCCCAACATTAAAATGAACATTATTATAAATAGTTCACTCTGTTCAAACTTAAAATTTTCATCATGTGAAATGTTACAAACTCACCTAAGCATTGGGATGCGTTAAACCCTCACTGGATGAAACCACCTCAACTATTACATACCATGAAGAAGTACAACGTGGCTGTACAATTATAAGGTTGTTATCTACATGCAGTTTTGGACCACAGTCTAACTAAAATGGGATTATCATATAAACCTCTAATTCTAATATTAGCTCAGTTGCAGTGTTAAGATAAGTTGTTGTGGTACTAAAACAAAGTTTTTGTACAGCCTGAACAAATATGTATGTGAAGAATAAGGTGTAACAGTAAAAGCTTTTTAAAGTTTTAGCTGGTGACAGAAAAGGATAAAAAAACTTTAATACAGCATACTTTTATGACTTGGAAGATAACGCAAAAGGACCACATGCTGTACCTAAGCATCCATTAAGGGAGTACACAAGGTTTAGAGAAACTCCCTAACATGTTTGGCACACTGTGTGAGATGAAGTAAGGCTTTCTGGATGCCTGGAGTGATTGCTGCCTTTCCTCTCAACATAGCCGCCTGCTTAATCATCTGAAGATGCCAATAAAAACAAGCCCCATCCAATTAGCTATCTAATACAGGGCAATTAATCATTCTTTCAGAATTATATTCCCTTTGACATCTCAATATACTTTAAATAAATGAAATTATGGTAATGTAGGTATTATAATGATGTATTTATGGATGCACCTGCCCTAGTAAAATGCAAAATGGTATGAGAACTTGAGAAGAAAGAGCAATTAGTATAAAAAGAAAAAAAAGAAAAAGCTGTTTTAAGGAAAACAGTCACCAAAGGGCATTTTTAATAATCAAAACCCATACTAGTGCAGTCTTTTCTCTTGAAGCAGAATTTCACCAAAAAGGGGAAGTTCAGCGCTCTCTCTCCCCCCTATTTTTTTTAAGGGGGAGAGCAGTTTTGACAGGTACTCGCTCACTCTTTTGTTCAGATTGCCTAGACGATATGAGCGGGAGACTCCCTGCCTGCAGCCTTCTGGAATGCATCATAGAAGATTGTGGGTCACAAAGTGCAGCCCGGCTCGCACATGTGCAGTAGGTAGCTTAATGTGAAGCAAAAAATCAAGGCTGCTCAGGGACTGCAGACCGGTGAAAAACCAGCTTGGGTGAGAACAGCTCTGGATCCCTGGGCAGGTGAATATCTGTTTATTAAAAGTCAGCAGCTACAGTTTTTGTTTTCATACATATGACTGAAGCTTTAAGGATTACTTTTTTTTTTATTATTCACTTCGGGTCTCTCCCTGTTAAAAAATGCATTTCAAGGTCATCGCATCTTCTTCCTAAACCCCGAAACTCAAAAATAGTCATAAAGAGATTTGCCATACCGAGACATTATACAGCCCGTTTCAGTGACATACTGAAATCTACAGTGCTGGATGGTGAAAGATGGTGGGGATCAAGCAATAATACAGCTGCTTTTACAGTACATGCTTCTAATTAATTTTTGGATGGTGGGGCAGGGGGAAGGGGTTGGAAGCTCTACTTGAGAGGTTCAATTATTCTTTAAGCACTACTCTAGTCTGCTTTGTCTCTATGCCATTTGCCATTATCCGTAGCAATAGGATCTTATACTGACTGAGGAATGAGAATGTAAGATTCAGGTTTTACAGAGGATTTTAGAAGATTCACTATACATTACAACAAACACTTCCATAATTGAATTTCTTCAAAACTATCATGCTAGACTACATATAAAAATGGACAGAAGAAAAAGTGAACCAAAAGTGAACCTGTTATGCCCTGTACATACATTCCGTCGGAATAAACTCTGACGGTTTTTCCGACGGAATTCCGCTCAAGCTGTCTTGCATACACACGGTCACACCAAATTCCAACCGTCAAGAATGCGGTGACGTACAATACTACGGCGAGCCGAGAAAAATGAAGTTCAATGCTTCGTCGACTTGATTCTGAGCATGCATGGTTTTTAGACCGTCAGAATTGCATCCAGACGAACGGAATTTCATCTGAAAAATTGAGAACATGTTCTCTATCTAATTCCATTGGAATTTCCAATGAAAAAAGTCCAATGGGGCATACACACGGACGGAATATCCGATGAAAAGCTACCGTCTGACTTTATCCGTCGGAAATTCCGCTCGTGTGTAAAAGCCATGAGCCTCTTAACTACTTGCCGACCGCCCACCGTCGTTATACGTCATCACTTTGAAGATGGATATCTCGGTAACGGCAGCAGCTGCTGCCACAACCGAGATATTAATCTCTTCAGTGGGCGGTCCTGTCAGCGATAACGGCGGTCTCCGCGGCGGATTCGCCACAAGATCACCGTTATCGGTGGCGGGAGAGGGGCCCCCCCTCCCGCCACTCTCCCGCCCCCTCCGCCGCTTACCGTAGCCGTCGGTAGCGGCGGAGGAGATCGGGACCGTTGCAGCTGTGTGGGGTTGCGAGTGAAGGAAAAATCTCCTTCACCCGTCCCCATAGCTCTGCTGGGCGGAAGTGACGTCAAAAGCCTCTTAAACAAAAATTTTTTTTTTGTCATTTGAAAAAATGACCGTTTCAAATTTTTTTATTTTTTTTGCATTTCAGCCTAAATATGAGATCTGAGGTCTTTTTGACCCCAGAACTCATATTTAAGAGGACCTGTCATGCTTTTTTCTATTACAAGGGATGTTTACATTCCTTGTAATAGGAATAAAAGTGATAATTTTTTTTTTTTTTTTATTTCAGTGTTAAAAATTGTAAAATAAATAAAAATAAATACGAAAACCCCCAGAATTTTTTTTTAAAGCGCCCCGTCCCGACGAGCTCGCGCGTAGAAGCGAACGTATATGCGAGTAGCGCCCGCATATGAAAACGGTGTTCAAACCACACAAGTGAGGTATCGCCGCGATCGGTAGAGCGAGAGCAATAATTTTAGCCTTAGGCCTACTCTGTAACTTAAAAAATGCAACCTGTAGAATTTTTTAAACGTCGCCTATTCAGATTTTTAAGGGTAAAAGTTTGACGCCATGCCACGAGCGGGCGCAATTTTTAAGCGTGACATGTTGGGTATCATTTTACTCGGCGTAACATTATCTGGGCCAAATTTATTGTTATCTTATTTTTTAATTTAAAAAAGTGATTTTTTTCCAAAAAAAGTGCGCTTGTAAGACCGCTGCGCAAATACGGTGTGACAAAAAGTATTGCAATGACTGCCATTTTATTCTCTAGGGTGTTAGAAAAAAAATATATAATGTTTGGGGGTTTTAAGTAATTTTCTAGTAAAAAAAAATGTTTTAGTCTTGTAAACACCGACTCTGAAAAACAGGCCCGGGGCTAAAGTGGTTAATACATCTTTAATATTTCTTGTCAAGAAATAAGAAAAGGCTACAGGTGAATGTTGTGTTGTATAATTCTTCATTTTATGTATTATTTGATTTACATTCTTCTTGTTCAATATTTTTTTATTGAAAGTAGGTAATAACAAACATTGCATAACGACTAAGTAGTACAATTAACAGGTGACTTTGTACATAAACACAGTACAGATAACAAAATAATTTGTAGAATGCAATGGTCAATAGTAACTAAATGATAATATTACATCTCGAGTAGAAAAAATTTAGGAACGAATAAACTCCCACCTGATGCACGTGGCACAGGTAGCTATAATGCAATAGACTACATAGGTGAGTAAGGACCGCGGAGAGGGTCTCAGAGGAGTACCACATAAGGCCCTGACCACATGTCTCAGCTTACATCTGAAGAAAGAAATGAAAGCGATCTAAAGGAAAAGGTAAGAAGAGAGAAAAAGACCTATCAGGCTCGCCAGGAGAAGAAAAAGGGTAAGAAGAAAAACAGCAAAGAGGGGTGAGATGACAAGGGGGAGAGAGAGGCCGTCTGCTCCACATTGGGCAGAAGATTAACCAGGGTAGGAGATTAGTTTCACAACCTTAAGGTTCCAGGAGCCTGGGATCAAAGTGCGGAGGAAAGAAATTGATCCACTCATAGTTGCCAAATTTTCAGGTGCCATAGGATCTTATCTAAGATGGTTGCCTCAATCTTACTGCGGATCATAGCTTGGGTGATCCTATTTTTAGTCTCTACCAAGCAGAGAGATGAAGATTTCCAGGCATTTGCAATAGTCTGTTTAGAAGCTGTTATAATGTCTATTGCAAGTTTCGATTGGGTCTTTGTAAGGTCAGGTGGGCAGTGGTTAGCAAAGCGAAAGCTGGGTTGGGGTGGTCGGCCTGCTTAGCAGGGTGGACAATATTCTGAAGATTTCAGCCCAGAATTACTGAACGATCGGACACGTCCACCAGATATGCACATATGTGCCCTGTTCTCCTCAACCTCGAAAGCATGTGGGAGGGTAGAAAAAAGGTATTTAGCAATTCTTGCCCAGACCAGGTACCAGCTCAGGAGCACCTCGTAGTTGGCCTCAACAGCAAGCATGTTTTGGGATGAGGAATTAGTCGTACCCCAAATGTCATCCCAATCTTCCTGCTCTAGAGGAATTCTCAGATTGTTGGTCCAACGGGTAGTATAGGAGGGGTGGTGGGAGGACAAAGTTGTGAGGTGGGTATATAATTTGGAGATGATAACCGAAGCATGGGGATCCGAGCTACAGATGCCTTCGTGCAGCGTCATAATAGATGGTGACGTGGAGGCATGCAGATATGGAAAGATATAAAGAAATATTGGATATTTGTGCATAATGAAAATGTTCCTGATTTGGGGTTTGGAATTGCTCCTGCAGAGTCGGAAAGGTTTTCAGGGACTAAGAAGCAATTCGAATGGTTAGCCTAGTCAAACCTAGACGCTTCCAAATTGCAAAAGCTTTAGGGTTTATGTGGGCCGGGAGGAACAACAGGTGGCCTAGGAAGTAATATAAAGGGTAGTGAAGGGAATGTATCTTAAAAGAACCTTTGAGCTTATTCCATAGCTGCAAGGAATGTGCTGTTACCAGATTATGTAAGAACTTACGTTCTGATTGATTTACATTTTGAATGATTTATCTTTACAGAGGAGTAGGTATTAGTAAAACAATTTACCATCACGTTAACAAATCTGTAATAAAAGATTATAATCCACACTGTAAATAGCATGCAATACTTATATTATTCTCTTCCTTTTTTTACTTTTCTTTCCCTAACACAACCCTCTGTCATTTCAGTCATGGCCAGTGAGGATGCCATTCTAATGGAAAGATCCATATTGAGGCTTTGAAAGATATGCCAGGAGAGGTGTGTGTGCAGGGGGGCATTTAAGCTCAAATCTTTTAAGAAAAGATACACATTTGACTTCAGTTATCTACATCTGTAGATGTATCTGATTGTGGACATGTGGTTTTCACTGAATTCAACCTCACCGTGTGTATTTTTACCATACGTTCTGTTTGAATTGTCAAGTTTTGTGACAGGTTTTCTTCACATTTTAAAATAATTCTTTTTAAAGAAGCCTGTGATTAGAAAAGTAAGTAGTAAGTCATTGCTGAACACTGAAAATGCTAGTTGGTTGATGTCTATTGTGCTGCTGTCTTCCTGAATCACTTACCTAGGGCAATTAGGCACACTAGTGGGTTGACTTATTAAAGAAAAATAGACTGTTCACTTTGTAAGGGAGGTTGCACATTGCAAGAGAATTCTCCCTAGAGATAGTGAAACTCTGCTGATTTCCATCATTCAATTTGTGCAAGCAACAAATGTTTTTTTTTTTCATTGCACTCAAATGGATATTTCTTGCAAATTTATATTTCACCACATTCAAAAAGCTCTGTGGAGAAATACCTTGCACACTGCAACTTCCCATGCAAAGTGTCCAACCTATTTGCCTCCAGCAAACCAACCCCTAATGCTGCGTACACACAATCATTTTTCGGGTTGTAAAAAATTAAGTTTTTTTTTATGTCATTAAAAATGATCATGTGTGGGCTCCAGAGCATTTTTCACGATGTTAAAAATGGGCATTAAAAATTTAGAACATGCTAAAATTTTTCACAAAAGTTTTTAACAAAAAAATGGTCGTGTGTGGGCTTTAACGACGTGAAAAAACTGCGCATGCTCAGAAGCAAGTTATGAGACAGGAGCGCTTGTTCTGGTAAAACTAGCGTTCGTAATGGAGTAAGCACATTCATCACGCTGTAACAGACTGAAAAGTGCGAATCGTCTTTTACTAACACAAAATCAGCAAAAGCAGCCCCAAGGGTGGCGCCATCTGAATGGAACTTCCCCTTTAGAGTGCAGTCGTACGTGTTTGTACGTCACCGCGCTATGCTAGAGCATCTTTTTCACGATCGTGTGTAGGCAAGGCCGTTTTAACGATCGGTTTGAAAAAAACTTAGTTTTTTCTAGACCATTAAAAATTTCATTTTTTACAACCCGAAAAAAGGTCGTGTGTACACAGCATAAGAGTTCTTAATTGACTACTATGACATTAGTTGAATGTTTTTTTCACAACAGTGCGTCAGCCAGGCAACCACAAAAATCACATGGTAAAAAATCTAAAATAAGAAGCTATTTTGAGTTATTTTGTGTCTTCACTCTGCAGTGTTTTCACAATGAACAGTATTATCCTGAATAGCTGGTAAGTTTACTGTACAGCCATCTGAGAGGGCCAACACCCCAATTTTTTTATATAATCAAGACTCTTTTATTAATGACAAAAGACAGAACAAATGAGATAGGTATAGCTTACATCACTTCCCATAAGATACACAAACATGCATAGATAAATCGAGTTAAACAAGGATCATATCCCATATGTCAATAACTGTTGCATCTATTGCTACAACACGGAAGGTGTTTTGTAATGTTGTGTGGAGAAGTGACAGATAGTCTGTACCCAAATTCAAAAGGTGCAAAACATAAATTAACAAAACAGAAAATAACTAAGCAGAGTCCATAAGGCGGGCATTTCAAAAGCCAAAATACCTTAGGAGAGAATGTCAACATTGATTACATTTGCAGCAATCTATCCATTACTAGTTATGGGGAAGCCAACCCTGGGGAGTCTAGCCACCCCAGCCAAACCAGCTGAGACTTACGTATGGCATTATTGTGATGGTAAGCAAGTTGCTCACTCCGTAGTAAAGAATTAACACAATCTATCCATTGTTTAACTGTTGGAATGGTGGAAGCCATCCAATATCTTGCTATCAACTATCTAGCCAGGTGTAAGGGGTGTGATATCATTACGTACACTCCTGACTGGTACCATTTGGGGCTTAGGGCACCCAATAAACACACTAATGGATCAATGGTTATAGTAGTTTGGGAAACTGAAGTAAAACAGTTTGTACCACTTGCAAAACTCTTTTTATAGTTCTTGTTTAACCGTAACAAATTCCACTAGATTGCCATAATAAGCACTGAAGAATTGTATTAGGGAATTACATCATGTATTAAAAGTATCTGTGCATCTAATTCTAACAGAAGGTTTAGAATAAAAAGATTTGGGCTCCATTCACAGGGGGGATTTAGGGTCCATTCACAAGGCACACTTTACTGTGGGCCCCATGCAGTTCTGTGTTTTCCTGGCATGGGGCTGCACAGGTGTTGCATGCATACCCCCACCGGTGTTTAATTAATTTCCACTGGGACATACGGCTGCATGGACAAAGCCATTGTGTCCTAATATGACATGTAGGTGAGTCCTTCACAGGACATGCAGTAAAGCGCCTTATGTGAATGGGCCCTAAGGTTTTAAAAAAATAAGCTGTGCGTGTTATTATAACACAATCTATAATACTCAGTCAAGTGTATAAAAAAAAAAGAAAAAAAAGGTAAAACAATAAGTTGTTAAAGAAAACTAGCAGAAACGGTAGCAGTTAAGTAGAGACAATCTGTTATTTTTCAATGTCTTCTGAGGATCAGAAAAACAATATCATGCAGAGGTCTCAGCTCATTAATCTGACAATGATTTGACAAGCCAATATAAGTGAACGCAAACAAGCCATCGCTATTATCTCAAAGAGGCAGGAGCTGTGTCAATCACAACCTTGGGATGCAATCACATATTCTTGGTCTATAAACCCAGGTGCTGATTTACCAAGATTATAGGGAAGCAAAGACCTATGCACAGTAAAACTATCAAATATGCTAAACTGCTTCCTAACACTCTTTCATGTAATAACTGCTGTAATTGCAGTATTGTTTCACATTTTTTTTCCAAGTTGAAACATAAGAAGGTTTAAAATTGTAGAGGTTAGTTTCTCTGGTAAGTAACATATTGAACAAAAATCCCATTATACTCATTCACTTTATTTAATAAAAACATACCCAGAGGATTTGTCTTTTCTAATTTTCTTATTTTTTTTACATGCACTGTGATAAATTTTGTTTGTTTTGCCACATTTTGTTTTTATAAACAGCACTGATGTGTACTCTGGATTGGTAAAGGTTTTACCGTATTTATCGGGGTATTGCGCGCTCCGGCGTATAGGGCGCACCCCTAAAGTGGACCCGACATTCCTGTAAAAAAACATTTTAGTACTTACAGTTTTGGTGTCTTGCGCAGCATCCATCGGCGGCTTCGGGTGTCCTCTTCGTCGGGTCCGGCGTCCTTCTGCGGCGTCCTCCCCGCTCGATCCCTGCTTTCCCGTGCCGAGTTTGAATACTGCGCCGGCATATACCGAGCGCAGTACACTCGTGTATAGTCGGGCAGGATCGGCTACTCTCGCGCTCACGTCCTGTACGTCCAGGACGTGAGCGTGAGAGGAGCCGAGCTAGCCCGACTATACACAAGTGTACTGCGCTCGGTATATGCCGGCGCAGTGTTCAAACTCAGCGCGGGAGAGCGGGTATCGGCGTATATCGCGCACCCAAGATTTTGCCCTGATTTTCAGGGCAAAAAAGTGCGCGGTATACACCAATAAATACGGTATATACTGCTTTAGACTGTTTTGCCTAAAGAATATTTTAACCCCAACATTTCAAATGTCTGATATGTGTCTGTTGTACCATGTACTTTCTGTTAAAAATTATCCTGCTCTCTTTGTATTTCTTCCTATGTGTGAAATTCCTGATGTTCCTGCCAGTCCCTTTGCTCTCCTATTTCAAACTGACCATGCTAGACATGAGAGCACATCTATCCCAGTGCGGTCAGTTTTATGGCTGTGCTGGGAGAACAGCCTGCCTGTCCTTCAATGGTCAGACTTGTGCTGACACACCTCCCTGCATAGCCATTCACTGGAAATATCAGTGTACTACTATTTCTCCACCTCTCCAAGACCCTTATGCAGCTGAGAACAGAGATTATGATTCCTTATAAAAGTAATATATATATATATATATATATACACACAAACATTTTATCTTTCATTTTTATTTTAAAATGGAATGGGTTGTAAGGGATCACATATACTTTAAGTATTTCATAAGATGCCATTGGCTATACAAGTGTATAAATATTAATATGCTGGTCACATACACAGACAGATTTTTACAGCATATGATTAGATTTTCTATCCTGACCAAAAGAGATCTGAACAGATAATAGTCACAAGGGGAGTTATTTGCTTCTACAAACATATTCCATTTAGTGACAAATGAATAAACTAATCTGCTTATTTTTGAATAATTTTGTTCCTGTGCTTATCAGGATTTTATAAAGTTAGTGCCATGCAGTCTATTACTATTGTAACACATAGGTAAGGTACTCTGAATGACAGTCCTAATTACGTCACTGTTATTTAACCACAATTAGAAAGTAATATATGCTGACACATGCTCAAACCACTGACTCCAACTGTCAGTGAGGAGTCCATGCTGGTTCCTGTGAGTCAGAAACTAATAAGGCAATTAACCTTCTTGAAAAGAAACATAACATTTATTTGCCCTTTAAGCAGTGTTTTATTTTCAAGTGTGATTTTTTTCAATCATTTAAAACAATTTTATAAACTATGTATAAAAAAAACATAAAGTGCAAAAAAGTTTACTTATACAAATCAGGTCAACTCACTATTTGAAAATGTGAAAGTCATTATTATCATTTATTTTTCATGTGTCCTCATTTAGCTTGTGCTCTTAGTTGCCCTAGAGGTAAATTTGGTGTTGCCAAACCAAAGTTGAAAGGTAACAGTGTAAATCATTAGTTCAACAACACATGAAAAACCAGCAGAATAACTTTTTTAATACCATAAATCCGGGTACCTCTAAGGCCCCGTACACACGACCGGATCGATCTGCTGGGATTGATCCACGGATCAGTTCCAGCAGATAGATCCGGTCGTGTGTACGGCCTAGCGGACATTTCCCGGCGGATAAAAATCCAGCCGACGGATTCCCAGCGGATAAAAATTTCTTAGCATGCTAAGAAATCTATCCACTTGAATCCAGCCCAGCGGACTGTTCCGGTCGTCTGTACAGACTCACCGGATCAGTCCGTCCGCTCCCATCCCTCGCATGCGTCGTAATGATTCGACGCATGCGTGGAAGTATTTACCTTTCAGGGTCGCGCACGTCACCGCGTCATCGTCGCGGCGACGGCGCGGCCACGTCACCACGGATGTATTCTGCGGGGATTTCGATCTGATGGTGTGTACAGCCATCAGATCCAAATCCACCAGAGGATTTATCCACTGGAAACGGTCCGGCGGACCGTTTCCAGCGGAAATCCTCTCGTGTGTACAAGGCCTAAGGGTGCACATTGTAAGTACTACAGTATGAAAGCGTAAGCAATAGCACTACGCCTGAGAGATCATACTCCAAGTGACCAAAAGAGGTAAACAATTAATGGAAAAAGACTAGTTCAGTTGAAGACTCTTAGACAAGAGGGATTAGGGTTAGGACCAGGAGTCTGGCACACTATCCTCAACCCAGCTCTGCCTCCAGGTAGGCCACATATTTTGGTCACTTCTGGATTTTAGCTTTTGCCAGCTTGGGTAGGGTCCTTTAACGTTGATGTGCAAATATTGTGGTGTTTTGTGGGGCGAAAAGTTTAAGGACAAAGTAGATGACAGGCTATACTCAGCCAGTGGATATGCCCCTTTAAGAGTGGCAAAGTAAAATAGACACATGCAGGAAGTTGGGGATTCACCGGGCTCACAGTGCATAGCTCACTGCACTCACTATTTCCTGGAGGTGTGTGGTTGCTGTTACAATGTCATCAACTTTGAAAACCCACCCCTTTGATAAGTGTCGTCCAATCTCAGACTCCCTCAGAAAGTACACAAGACTACTATTGATCACGAACTGTTATCACATTGGTGGACTTTATTATTGTATTCACGGATATGGAAATATTTTTTTTTATTTGCGAATATGTCATACACAGAAGTTTTTTCTGTTACATTGATTGTATGCTGTATAGAATATGCTGCTGATGTTGCAGTAGTGCTGCACTAATTTTGTTTTTAAATATATTGTATTATATTTCTAAAGCATTAATTAAAACATCTAAAAACAAAACAAAGACAGCATACACTAGATCCAGAAGAAAAGTTAAAGAAGATGGCAACAGTTGGGGATTGAACAGCGCAGGAATCTAGAGCTGTCAGTGCTGGAGTGGGTCAAACCCAAGGTAGGGCTGCTATAATGTGCATGTATGCTGAACGTACATGTATATTTTGGCAAGCGCTTTTGACCCTCAACTATGCTACAGTGCTTTCAATAAATTCCACATCCTACACAAAATAAATGTATCACCTTCAGATGGCTCTCTTCTAAGCAAGAAAATACTGGACCAACCCATGCCAGGGGGTGGTCGTGGTAGGGACCCCTTGCATACCGAAGGTTACCAATAAGAGTAACTACTTTACAACACCTTGCTTCAAGTAAAAAATATACAGAATGAAAAAAAACTGTAAATAAAGATTAAAGTGGTAGTAAATCGCATGTTTTTTTTTGGAACCTGCAAGGTAAAGCCATAATGTGCTAATATGCATCGCATTATGTGAAACTTAACATCACTCTCGTGCATGAAGGAGCTGCCATTTACGGCACAGGACTCGAGTGCCCGTTCCTTCATGCCGCTACACACGGTCGTTTTTTGTGATGAAAAAAAATTTAATTTTTTCTCATGAAAAAAAACAAAGTTTTTCAAACTTCATTTTAAAAAACGACGTTGCCTACACACCATCGTTTTTTCAAAATGCTCTAGCAAAGCGCGGTTACATTCAGCACATACGGCGGCACTCTGTTCCATTCAAGCTCACGTCATTACTTGCTTCTGAGCATGAGCGGGTTTAAAAACGTTGTTATAAACATCGTTTTAGCATACACACGGTCATTTTTTATGACACAAAAAATGACGTTTTGAAAAACGACATAAAAAATTTAAGCATGCTCAAATTTTTTTTTAGGTCGTTTTTCAGAAGACATAAAACTACGTTTTCCCCACACACGGTCATTTTAAATGACGTTTTTAAAAATTTCGTTTTTTTTCATCACAAAAAACGACCGTGTGTACGTGGCATTAAAGTGCATGCGCATTGACAAAACCGGCTGCATGTACTGTAAAGTAAATATCTCCCAAATGGTGCATGTTTAAGAGATATTTACAGTATCTATAGGTAAGCCTTATTATAGGCTTACCTATAGGTACAAATTGTGCATGGGTGTTACTCCCACTTTAACCACTTAAGACCCGGACCAAAATGCAGGTAAAAGACCAGGTTCCTTTTTGCGATCCGGCACTGCGTCGCTTTAACTGACAATTGCACGGTCGTGCGACGTGGCTCCCAAACAAAATTGGCGTCCTTTTATTCCCACAAATAGAGCTTTCTTTTGGTGGTATTTGATCACCTCTGCGGTTTTTATTTTTTGTGCTATAAACAAAAATAAAGCGACAATTTTGAAAAAATTCAATATTTTTAACTTTTTGCTATAATAAATATCCCACAAAAATATATAAAAAAAATGTTTCCTTAGTTTAGGCCGATGCGTATTCTTCTACCTATTTTTGGTAAAAAAAATCGCAATAAGCGTTTATCGGTTGGTTTTCGCAAAATTTATAGCGTTTACAAAACAGGGGATAGTTTTATTGCATTTTTATTATTTTTTTTTTACTACTAATGGCGGCGATCAGCTATTTTTTTCGTGACTGCGACATTATGGCGGACACTTTGGACAATTTTGACACATTTTTGGGACCATTGTCACAGCAAAAAATGCATTTAAAATGCATTGTTTATTGTGAAAATTACAGTTGCAGTTTGGGAGTTAACCACAGGGGGCGCTGATGGGGTTATGTGTGACCTGAAGTGTGTTCACAACTTTAGGGGGGTGTGGCTGTAGGTGTGACGTCATCGATTGTGTCCCCCTATAAAAGGGATGACACGATCGATGCTGCCGCCACAGTGAAGAACGGGAAACCTGTGTTTACACGGCTCTCCCCGTTCTTCAGCTCCGGGGACCGATCGTGGGACTCCAGCGGAGATCGGGTCAGCGAGTCCCGCGGTCCCGGTCACGGAGCTTTGGACCGGGTCGCGGGAGCGCTGCGGGCACGCGGGAGCGACACACAGCTGGGTACTAGTTTTGCCCAGTCGTGCCATTCTGCCGACTTATATGTGCAGGAGGCGGTCCTTAAGTGGTTAAAGTGATTGTTATTTAAAAAAAAATGAGACTTTACAAACATGTTATACTTACCTGCTCTATGCAGTGGATTTGCACATGGCAGCCCAGATCCTCCTCTTCTTGGGTCACTCTTAAGCCCTCCTGGCCCATCCCTCTTGTCGAGTGCCCCCACAGCAAGCAGATTGCTATGGGGGTGGGGCCAAGCACAGCTCTGTGTGTCCATTCAGACACAGAGCTGCAGTTTGACCCCGCCCCTCTTTCTCTTGATTGGCTAACTGACTTTGATTTTGTGTCTCAGCTAATAAGGAAGGAGAACCCTGGATGGCCGAGGGACTCATTGGCATAGAGATGGGGCTCAGGTAGGTATTAGGGGGACTGAGTGAGGCTGCTACATACAGAAGGCTTTTTTATCCTAATGCATAGAATATATTAAGATTAACAACCTTCTGCCTTTTCAACCCCTTTTAGGTTCCCAACCCTTGACTCGTACCCTTGACTTACAAAATCGTATTTTCTAGTTTTACATCATGAGAATAAAGTTGGTGTTGATGTAATTTTTCCCATATCATGTAAATAAACATGGATCAATAGAGAAATTTTCTGAGTATTTTATCGGTGAAGGCATCATGGAATGATACAGTCAGATGCATTAGCAAAAGAATTGATTTGCTCACAAGGTTCTTGTGATGGACTAAAATAATTATGGGTATCTATGTACAGAGATGAAATATTGACTGCTACAAAATAAAGCCAAATGTCACACAGCACCGTCACAGACACTGGGGCTTCAGATACCAACTTTAGGACTAGAAGGAACTTCTGTTTACAAGATGATATATTGACATGGTGCAACATCGTGGCTTCATGCTATGCAAAGAACGATATAGCACAGCATGCTGGCCTGCATCTAGATGAACTGATTTTGTCTTTCTGTGACAAGCAGTTTGTAATCACCGCTACTCATTTAGATGTAATACATGAATGAACATTATATTTCAAAAGAAAATGTACAGATGAAATGATTTGTATCCATGTGGAACTTCCATAAGAAGTATGAAATATAAACTTTATATTATAATTTATAGATGTAAACGTTATATTCACTGTTTAAACTACAAATAACAGTCTTTGCCTTCTTAGGAATTAATTAAGATATAAAAGCCACAGTTTTCTTAGGGCAGTTGTTTTTAAGTTGCACCTTTAACGGGGTTGTAAAGGTAAAAAAAAAAATCCCTAAGTAGCCTCCTTTACCTTAGTGCAGTCCTCTTTCACTTACCTCATCCTTCCATTTTGCTTTTAAATGTCTTTAGTGCTTCTGAGAAATCCTCACTTCCTGTTCTTCTGTCTGTAACTAAACAAAGTAATGCAATACTTTCTCCCTGGTGTGGAGAAAGCCTCTTGAGGGGGGTGGGGGCGAGCAGGAGTGTCAGGACGCTCTCTACTTTGCAGATAGAGAAAGGAGCTGTGTGTTAGTAGGCGTCCTGACACTCCTGCTCGCCCCCTCCCCCCTCAAGAGGCTTTCTCCACACCAGGGAGAAAGTGTTGCATTACTGTGTGGAGTTACAGACAGAAGAACAGGAAGTGAGCATTTCTCAGAAGAAATAAGGACATTTAAGAGCAAAATCGAAGGATGAGGTAAGTGAAGGAGGACTGCACTAAGGTAAAGGAAGCCATGTAGGGAATTTTTTTTTACCTTTACAACCCCTTTAATATAACATTTTCTAATGTGGTTCCTTCCTAATTCTCCAGGGTACCCTTTTATGCAAATACTGCCCAATTTTTTTTAGGGTTGATCTCTATCACCTTTTGTCCCTTTTCTCTGATCCAAATCAGGCATATAAGCACAATATTATTATTATTTTTTTTTTTGGGGGGGGGGGGGGGGCTCCTACAATTTGGCACAGAGGATTCAAGCACAGGACCTGCCAGTGTCAACGTGGACTCTATTTCTCTATTTCTCCAGCACCTGGAGCATCATGCTTTTTTTACATGGTACTGAAGTCCTAATGCCAATACATAACATATTGAGCAGTGCATGAGCAGTAGTTAATTTCAATAAAAAAATGAATGCCAAAATGATCATTAGACCCACAGATTCAGGCTGCTGAAGTTATAAGCAAACCTTAGCTTACGTTGACTGTTTCATTTCCCACCTCTCTACTGGCCAAAAATGCAGATTAGTACACTAAAAGAGCAATGTAAAATTAACAACACAAACTCATATAAACATAAAGAAAATGTATCAGGGAAACTTGCATTGTGATAACATTGGATTTGATTGCATCGGAGCTAATTACAACTGTGTGTCACCAGGATCTGGAATGAGCAAAATGCTGAGAAATTTTCAATATTTCTTCTCCTTTTCCAAGGCTGATAAGGGTTGTATTTCCATATATTTGGCA